>NW_027309997.1:0-338145 GCF_047496795.1 Chiloscyllium punctatum | reverse complement strand
ATTCAGCCCCTCTGTTTCAGCCCCTCTGTTTCTCCCCCTCTGTTCCAGCCCCTCTGTTTCAGCCCCTCTGTTTCAGCCACTCTGTGTCAGCCCCTCTGTTTCCGCCCCTCTGTTTCAGCCCCTCTGTTTCAGCCCCTCTGTTTCTCGGCCTCTGTTTCAGCCCCTCTGTTTTTTGCCCTCTTTTTCAGCCCCTCTGTTTCAGCCCGTCTGTTTCAGCCACTCTGTTTCTCGCCCTCTGTTTCAGCCCCTCTGTTTCTCACCCTCTGTTTCAGCCCCTCTGATTCAGCCCCTCTGTTTCTCGCCCTCTATTTCAGCCTCTCTGTTTCTCGCCATCTGTTTTATCCCATCTGTTTCAGCCCCTCTGTTTCAGCCCCTCTGTTTCAGCCCCTCTGTTTCTCGCCCTCTGTTTCAGCCCCTCTGTTTATCGCCCTCTGTATCAGCCCCTCTGTTTCAGCCCCTCTGTTTCCGCCCCTCTGTTTCAGCCCCTCTGTTTCTCGCCCTCTGTTTCTCGCCCTCAGTTTCAGCCCCTCTGATTCTCGCCATCTGTTTCAGCCCCTCTGTTTCAGCCCCTCTGATTCAGCCCCTCTGTTTCAGGCCCTCTTTTTCTCGCCCTCTGTTTCAGCCCCTCTGTTTCTCGCCCTCTGTTTCAGCTCCTCTGTTTCTCGCCCTCAGTTTCAGCCCCTCTGATTCTCGCCATCTGTTTCAGCCCCTCTGTTTCAGCCCCTCTGATTCAGCCCCTCTGTTTCAGGCCCTCTTTTTCTCGCCCTCTTTTTCAGCCCCTCTGTTTCAGCCCGTATGATTCAGCCACTCTGTTTCTCGCCCTCTGTTTCAGCCCCTCTGTTTCTCACCCTCTGTTTCAGCCCCTCTGATTCAGCCCCTCTGCTTCTCGCCCTCTGTTTCAGCCCCTCTGTTTCTGGCCCTCTGTTTCAGCCCCTCTGTTTCTCGCCCTCTGTTTCAGCCCCTCTGTTTCTCGCCCTCTGTTTCAGCTCCGCTTATTCAGCCACTCTGTTTCAGCCCCTCTGAATCAGCCCCTCTGATTCAGCCCCTCTGTTTCAGCCCCTCTGTTTCAGCCCCTCTGTTTCAGCCCCTCTGTTTCTAGCCCTCTGTTTCAGCCCCTCTGTTTCTCGCCCTCTGTTTCAGCCCCTCTGTTTCAGCCCCTCTGTTTCTCGCCCTCTGTTTCAGCCCCTCTGTTTCAGCCCATCTGTTTCAGCCCCTCTGTTTCTAGCCCTCTGTTTCAGCCCCTCTGTTTCTCGCCCTCTGTTTCAGCCCCTCTGTTTCAACCGATCTGTTTCTCGCCCTCTGTTTCTGCACCTCTGTTTCTAGCCCTCTGTTTCAGCACCTCAGTTTCTCGCCCTCTCTTTCAGCTCCGCTGATTCAGCCCCTCTGTTTCAGCCCCTCTGAATCAGCCCCTCTGATTCAGCCCCTCTGTTTCAGCCCCTCTGTTTCAGCCCCTCTGTTTTAGCCCCTCTGTTTCTAGCCCTCTGTTTCAGCCCCTCTGTTTCTCGCCCTCTCTTTCAGCCCCTCTGTTTCAGCCCCTCTGTTTCTCGCCCTCTGTTTCAGCCCCTCTGTTTCTCGCCTTCTGTTTCAGCCCCTCTGTTTCAGCCCCTCTGTTTCAGCCCCTCTGTTTCAGCCCCTCTGTTTCTCGCCCTCTGTTTCAGCCCCTCTGTTTCACACCCTCTGTATCTGACCCTCTGTTTCAGCCCCTCTGTTTCAGCCCCTCTGTTTCAGCCCCTCTGTTTCTCGCCCTCTGTTTCTTGCCCTCTGTTTCAGCCCCTCTGTTTCTCGCCGTCTGTTTCAGCCCCTCTGTTTCAGCCCCTCTGATTCAGCGCCTCTGATTCAGCCCCTCTGTTTCTCGCCCTCTGTTTCAGCCCCTCTGTTTCAGTCCGTATGTTTCTCGCCCTCTGTTTCTTCCCCTCTGTTTAAGCCCCTCTGTTTCTCGCCCTCTGTTTCAGCCCCTCCGTTTCTCGCCCTCTGTTTCATCCCCTCTGTTTCAGCCCCTCTGTTTCAGTCCCTCTGTTTCTCGCCCTCTGTTTCAGCCTCTCTGTTTCTCGCCCTCTGTTTCAGCCTCTCTGTTTCTCGCCCGCTGTTTCAGCCCCTCTGTTTAAGCCCCTCTGTTTGAGCCCCTCTGTTTCTCGCCCTCTGATTCAGCCCCTCTGTTTCTCCCCCTCTGTTTCTCGCCCTCTGTTTCAGCCCATCTGTTTCAGTCCCTCTGTTTCTCGCCCTCTGTTTCAGCCTCTCTGTTTCTCGCCCTCTGTTTCAGCCTCTCTGTTTCTCGCCCTCTGGTTCAGCCCCTCTGTTTCAGCCCCTCTGTTTCAGTCCCTCTGTTTCTCGGCCTCTGTTTCAGCCTCTCTGTTTCTCGCCCTCTGTTTCAGCCTCTCTGTTTCTCGCCCGCTGTTTCAGCCCCTCTGTTTCAGCCCCTCTGTTTCAGCCCCTCTGTTTCTTGCCCTCTGATTCCGCCCCTCTGTTTCTCCCCCTCTGTTTCTCGCCCTCTGTTTCAGCCCATCTGTTTCAGCCCCTCTGTTTCATCCCCTCTGTTTCTCGCCCTCTGTTTCTCACCCTCTGTTTCTCGCCCTCTGTTTTAGCCCCTCTGTTTTTCGCCCTCTGTTTCAGCCCCTCTGTTTCTCGCCCTCTGTTTCAGGCACTCTGTTTCAGCCCGGCTGTTTCAGCCCCTGTGTTTCAGCCCCTCTGTTTCTCGCCCTCTGTCTCTCGCCCGCTGTTTCAGCCCGTTTGTTTCTCGCCCTCTGTTTCAGCCCCTCTGTTTCAGCCCCTCTGATTCAGCCCCTCTGATTCAGCCCCTCTGTTTCTCGCCCTCTGTTTCAGCCCGTCTGTTTCTCGCCCTCTGTTTCAGCCCCTCTGATTCAGCCCCTCTGATTCAGCCCCGCAGTTTCAGCCCCTCTGATTCAGCCCCTCTGTTTCTCGCCCTCTGTTTCAGCCCCTCTGTTTCAGCCCTTCTGCTTCAGCCCCTCTGTTTCAGCCCCTCTGTTTCAGCCCCTCTATTTCTCGCCCTCTGTTTCAGCCCCTCTGTTTCAGCCCCTCCATTTCTCGCCCTCTGTTTCTGCCCCTCTGTTTCTCGCCCTCTCTTTCAGCCCCTCTGTTTCAGCCCCTCTGTTTCTCGCCCTCTGTTTCAGCCCCTCTGATTCAGCCCCTCTGTTTCAGCCCCTCTGCTTCAGCCCCTCTGTTTCAGCCCCTCTGTTTCAGCCCCTCTGTTTCAGCCCCTCTGTTTCATCCCCTCTGTTTCTCGCCCTCTGTTTCTCACCCTCTGTTTCTCGCCCTCTGTTTCACCCCCTCTGTTTCTCGCCCTCTGTTTCAGCCCCTCTGTTTCAGCCCCTCTGTTTCTCGCCCTTTGTTTCTGCCCCTCAGTTTCTCGCCCTCTGTTTCAGCCCCTCTGTTTCTCGCCCTCTGTTTCAGCCCCTCTGATTCAGCCCCTCTGTTTCAGCCCCTCTGTTTCTCCCCCTCTGTTCCAGCCCCTCTGTTTCAGCACCTCTGTTTCAGCCACTCTGTGTCAGCCCCTCTGTTTCAGCCACTCTGTTTCAGCCCCTCTGTTTCTCGGCCTCTGTTTCATCCCCTCTGTTTTTTGCCCTCTTTTTCAGCCCCTCTGTTTCATCCCGTCTGTTTCTGCCACTCTGTTTCTCGCCCTCTGTTTCAGCCCCTCTGTTTCTCACCCTCTGTTTCAGCCCCTCTGATTCAGCCCCTCTGTTTCTCGCCCCTGTTTCAGCCTCTCTGATTCTCGCCCTCTGTTTCAGCCCCTCTGTTTCAGCCCCTCTGTTTCAGCCCCTCTGTTTCAGCCCCTCTGGTCTATCCCTCTGTTTCAGCCCCTCTGTTTCTCGCCCTCTGTTTCAGCCCCTCTGTTTATCGCCCTCTTTATCAGCCCCTCTGTTTCAGCCCCTCTGTTTCAGCCCCTCTGTTTCTTGCCCTCTGTTTCTCGCCCTCTGTTTCAGCCCGTTTGTTTCTCGCCCTCTGTTTCAGCCCCTCTGTTTCAGCCCCTCTGATTCAGCCCCTCTGAGTCAGCCCCTCTGTTTCTCGCCCTCTGTTTCAGCCCCTCTGTTTCAGCCCTTCTGTTTCAGCCCCTCTGTTTCAGCCCCTCTGTTTCTCGCCCTCTGTTTCAGCCCCTCTGTTTCAACCGCTCTGTTTCAGCCCCGCTGTTTCAGCCCCTCTGTTTCTCGCCCTCTGTTTCAGCCCCACTGTTTCTCGCCCTCAGTTTCTGCCCCTCTAATTTTGCCCCTCTGTTTCAGCCCCTCTGTTTCAGCCCCTCTGGTTCTCGCCCTCTGTTTCAGCCCCTCTGTTTCGCGCTCTCTGTTTCAGCCCCTCTGTTTCTGCCCCTCTGTTTCTCGCCCTCTGTTTCAGCCCCTCTGTTTCTCGCCCTCTGTTTCAGCCCCTCTGATTCAGCCCCTCTGTTTCAGCCCCTCTGAATCAGCCCCTCTGATTCAGCCCCTCTGTTTCAGCCCCTCTGTTTCAGCCCCTCTGTTTCTCACCCTCTGTTTCAGCCCCTCTGTTTCTCGCCCTCTGTTTCAGCCCCTCTGTTTCTCGCCCTCTGTTTCAGCCCCTCTGTTTCAGCCCCTCTGTTTCTCACCCTCTGTTTCAGCCCCTCTGTTTCTCGCCCTCTGTTTCAGCCCCTCTGTTTCTCGCCCTCTGTTTCAGCCCCTCTGATTCATCCCCTCTGTTTCTCGCACTCTGTTTCAGCCCCTCTGTTTCTGCCCCTCTGTTTCAGCCCCTCTGTTTCAGCCCCTCTGTTTCTCGCCCTCTGTTTCAACCCCTCTGTTTCTCGCCCTCTGTTTCAGCCCCTCTATTTCTCGCCCGCTGTTTCAGCCCCTCTGTTTCAGCCCCTCTGTTTCAGCCCCTCTGTTTCTCGCCCTCTGTTTCAGCCCCTCTGTTTCAGCGCCTCTGTTTCAGCCCCTCTGTTTCAGCCCCTCTGTTTCAGTCCCTATGTTTCTCGCCCTCTGTTTCTCCCCCTCTGTTTCAGCCCCTCTGTTTCTCGCCCTCTGTTTCAGCCCCTCTGTTTCTCGCCCTCTGTTTCAGCCCCTCTGTTTCAGCCCCTCTGTTTGAGCCCCTCTGTTTCAGTCCCTATGTTTCTCGCCCTCTGATTGTCCCCCTCTGTTTCAGCCCCTCTGTTTCTCGCCCTCTGTTTCAGCCCCTCTGTTTCTCGCACTCTGTTTCAGCCCCTCTGTTTCTCGCCCTCTGTTTCAGCCCCTCTGTTTCAGCCCCTCTGTTTCAGCCCCTCTGTTTCTCGCCCTCTGTTTCAACCCCTCTGTTTCTCGCCCTCTGTTTCAGCCCCTCTATTTCTCGCCCGCTGTTTCAGCCCCTCTGTTTCAGCCCCTCTGTTTCAGCCCCTCTGTTTCTCGCCCTCTGTTTCAGCCCCTCTGTTTCAGCACCTCTGTTTCAGCCCCTCTGTTTCAGCCCCTCTGTTTCAGTCCCTATGTTTCTCGCCCTCTGTTTCTCCCCCTCTGTTTCAGCCCCTCTGTTTCTCGCCCTCTGTTTCAGCCCCTCTGTTTCTCGCCCTCTGTTTCAGCCCCTCTGTTTCAGCCCCTCTGTTTGAGCCCCTCTGTTTCAGTCCCTATGTTTCTCGCCCTCTGTTTCTCCCCCTCTGTTTCAGCCCCTCTGTTTCAGCCCCTCTGTTTCTTGCCCTCTGTTTCTCGCCTTCTGTTTCAGCCCCTCTGATTCAGCCCCTCTGTTTCAGCTCCTCTGCTTCAGCCCCTCTGTTTCAGCCCCTCTGTTTCAGCCCCTCTGTTTCAGCCACTCTGTTTCATCCCCTCTGTTTCTCGCCCTCTGTTTCTCACCCTCTGTTTCTCGCCCTCTGTTTCAGCCCCTCTGTTTTTCGCCCTCTGTTTCAGCCCCTCTGTTTCAGCCCCTCTGTTTCTCGCCCTCTGTTTCAGCCCCTCTGTTTCAGCCCCTCTGTTTCTTGCCCTCTGTTTCTCGCCCTCTGTTTCAGCCCCTCTGATTCTCGCCCTCTGTTTCAGCCCCTCTGTTTCAGCCCCTCTGATTCAGCCCCTCTGATTCAGCCCCTCTGTTTCTCGCCCTCTGTTTCAGCCCCTCTGTTTCAGCCCTTCTGTTTCTCGCCCTCTGTTTCTCACACTCTGTTTCTCGCCCTCTGTTTCTCACCCTCTGTTTCTCGCCCTCTGTTTCAGCCCCTCTGTTTTTCGCCCTCTGTTTCAGCCCCTCTGTTTCAGCCCATCTGTTTCAGCCCCTCTGTTTCAGCCCCTCTGTTTCTCGCCCTCTGTTTCAGCCCCTCTGTTTCAGTCCCTCTGTTTCAGTCCCTCTGTTTCAGCCCCTCTGTTTCAGCCCCTCTGATTCAGCCCCTCTGATTCAGCCCCTCTGTTTCTCGCCCTCTGTTTCAGCCCCTCTGTTTCTCGCCCTCTGTTTCAGACCCTCTGTTTCTCGCCATCTGTTTCAGCCCCTCTGATTCAGCCCCTCTGATTCAGCCCCTCTGATTCAGCCCCTCTGTTTCAGCCCCTCTGTTTCTCGCCCTGTTTTTCAGCCCCTCTGTTTCAGCCCTTCTGTTTCAGCCCCTCTGTTTCAGACCCTCTGTTTCAGCCCCTCTGTTTCTCGCCCTCTGTTTCAGCCCCTCTGTTTCTCGCCCTCTGTTTCAGCCCCTCTGTTTCAGCCCCTCTTTTTCTCGCACTCTGTTTCTGCCCTCTGTTTCTCGCCTTCTGTTTCAGCCCCTCTGATTCAGCCCCTCTGTTTCAGCTCCTCTGCTTCAGCCCCTCTGTTTCAGCCCCTCTGTTTCAGCCCCTCTGTTTCAGCCCCTCTGTTTCATCCCCTCTGTTTCTCGCCCTCTGTTTCTCACCCTCTGTTTCTCGCCCTCTGTTTCAGCCCCTCCGTTTTTCGCCCTCTGTTTCAGCCCCTCTGTTTCAGCCCCTCTGTTTCTCGCCCTTTGTTTCTGCCCCTCTGTTTGAGCCCCTCTGTTTCTCGCCCTCTGTTTCTCGCCCTCTGTTTCAGCCCCTCTGTTTCTCGCCGTCTGTTTCAGCCCCTCTGTTTCAGCCCCTCTGATTCAGCCCCTCTGATTCAGCCCCTTTGTTTCTCGCCCTCTGTTTCAGCCCCTCTGTTTCAGCCCCTCTGTTTCAGTCCCTATGTTTCTCGCCCTCTGTTTCTTCCCCTCTGTTTCAGCCCCTCTGTTTCTCGCCCTCTGTTTCAGCCCCTCTGTTTCTCGCCCTCTGTTTCAGCCCCTCTGTTTCAGCCCCTCTGTTTCAGCCCCTCTGTTTGTCGCCCTCTGTTTCAGCCCCTCTGTTTCTTGCCCTCTGTTTCAGCCCCTCTGTTTCTCGTCCTCTGTTTCAGCCTCTCTGTTTCTCGCCCTCTGTTTCATCCCCTCTGTTTCATCCCCTCTGTTTCAGCCCCTCTGTTTCTCGCCCTCTGATTCAGCCCCTGTTTCTCGCCCCCTGTTTCAGCCCCTCTGTTTCTCGCCCTCTGTTTCAGCCCCTCTATTTCATCCCCTCTGTTTCTCGCCCTCTGTTTCTCACCCTCTGTTTCTCGCCCTCTGTTTCTCACCCTCTGTTTCTCGCCCTCTGTTTCAGCCCCTGTTTTTCGCCCTCTGTTTCAGCCCCTCTGTTTCTCGCCCTCTGTTTCAGGCACTCTGTTTCAGCCCGTCTGTTTCTCGCCCTCTGTTTCTCGCCAGCTGATTCAGCCCGTTTGTTTCTCGCCCTCTGTTTCAGCCCCTCTGTTTCAGACCCTCTGATTCAGCCTCTCTGATTCAGCCCCTCTGTTTCTCGCCCTCTGTTTCAGCCCGTCTGTTTCTCGCCATCTGTTTCAGCCCCTCTGTTTCTCGCCCTCTGTTTCAGCCCGTCTGTTTCTCGCCCTCTGTTTCAGCCCCTCTGATTCAGCCCCTCTGATTCAGCCCCTCTGATTCAGCCCCTCTGTTTCAGCCCCTCTGATTCAGCCCCACTGTTTCTCGCCCTCTGTTTCAGCCCCTCTGTTTCTGCCCTTCTGTTTCAGCCCCTCTGTTTCTCGCCCTCTGTTTCAGCCCCTCTATTTCTCGCCCTCTGTTTCAGCCCCTCTGTTTCAGCCCCTCTATTTCTCGCCCTCTGTTTCAGCCCCTCTGTTTCTCGCCCTCTGTTTCAGCCCCTCTCTTTCAGCCCCTCTGTTTCTCGCACTCTGATTCAGCCCCTCTGTTTCAGCCCCTCTGATTCAGCCCCTCTGCTTCTCGCCCTCTGTTTCAGCCCCTCTGTTTCAGCCCTTCTGTTTCAGCCCCTCTGATTCAGCCCCTCTGTTTCATCCCCTCTATTTCTCACCCTCTGTTTCAGCCCCTCTATTTCTCGCCCTCTGTTTCAGCCCCTCTGTTTCTCGCCCTCTGTTTCAGCCCCTCTGTTTCAGCCCCTCTGTTTCTCACCCTCTGTTTCAGCCCCTCTGTTTCTCGCCTTCTGTTTCAGCCCCTCTGATTCAGCCCCTCTGTTTCAGCCCCTCTGTTTCATCCCCTCTGTTTCTCGCCCTCTGTTTCTCACCCTCTGTTTCTCGCCCTCTGTTTCAGCCCCTCTGTTTTTCGCACTCTGTTTCAGCCCCTCTGTTTCAGCCCCTCTGTTTCTCGCCCTTTGTTTCTGCCCCTCAGTTTATCGCCTTCTGTTTCAGCCCCTCTGTTTCTCGCCCTCTGTTTCAGCCCCTCTGATTCAGCCCCTCTGTTTCAGTCCCCTCTGTTTCTCCCCCTCTGTTCCAGCCCCTCTGTCTCAGCCCCTCTGTTTCAGCCACTCTGTGACAGCCCCTCTGTTTCCGCCCCTCTGTTTCAGCCCCTCTGTTTCTCGCCCTCTGTTTCTCACCCTCTGTTTCTCGCCCTCTGTTTCAGCCCCTCTGTTTTTCGCCCTCTGTTTCAGCCCCTCTGTTTCTCGGCCTCTGTTTCAGCCCCTCTGTTTTTTGCCCTCTTTTTCAGCCCCTCTGTTTCAGCCCGTCTGTTTCAGCCACTCTGTTTCTCGCCCTCTGTTTCAGCCCCTCTGTTTCTCACCCTCTGTTTCAGCCCCTCTGATTCAGCCCCTCTGTTTCTCGCCCTCTATTTCAGCCCATCTGTTTCTCGCCCTCTGTTTTAGCCCCTCTGTTTCAGCCCCTCTGTTTCAGCCCCTCTGTTTCTCGCCCTCTGATTCAGCCCCTCTGTTTATCACCCTCTGTTTCAGCCCCTCTGTTTCTCGCCCTCTGTTTCAGGGACTCTGTTTCAGCCCGGCTGTTTCAGCCCCTGTGTTTCAGCCCCTCTGTTTCTCGCCCTCTGTTTCTCGCCCGCTGTTTCAGCCCGTTTGTTTCTCGCCCTCTGTTTCAGCCCCTCTGATTCAGCCCCTCTGATTCAGCCCCTCTGATTCAGCCCCTCTGTTTCTCGCCCTCTGTTTCAGCCCGTCTGTTTCTCGCCCTCTGTTTCAGCCCCTCTGATTCAGCCCCTCTGATTCAGCCCCGCAGTTTCAGCCCCTCTGATTCAGCCCCTCTGTTTCTCGCCCTCTGTTTCAGCCCCTCTGTTTCAGCCCTTCTGCTTCAGCCCCTCTGTTTCAGCCCCTCTGTTTCAGCCCCTCTATTTCTCGCCCTCTGTTTCAGCCCCTCTGTTTCAGCCCCTCCATTTCTCGCCCTCTGTTTCTGCCCCTCTGTTTCTCGCCCTCTCTTTCAGCCCCTCTGTTTCAGCCCCTCTGTTTCTCGCCCTCTGTTTCAGCCCCTCTGATTCAGCCCCTCTGTTTCAGCCCCTCTGCTTCAGCCCCTCTGTTTCAGCCCCTCTGTTTCAGCCCCTCTGTTTCAGCCCCTCTGTTTCATCCCCTCTGTTTCTCGCCCTCTGTTTCTCACCCTCTGTTTCTCGCCCTCTGTTTCACCCCCTCTGTTTCTCGCCCTCTGTTTCAGCCCCTCTGTTTCAGCCCCTCTGTTTCTCGCCCTTTGTTTCTGCCCCTCAGTTTCTCGCCCTCTGTTTCAGCCCCTCTGTTTCTCGCCCTCTGTTTCAGCCCCTCTGATTCAGCCCCTCTGTTTCAGCCCCTCTGTTTCTCCCCCTCTGTTCCAGCCCCTCTGTTTCAGCACCTCTGTTTCAGCCACTCTGTGTCAGCCCCTCTGTTTCAGCCACTCTGTTTCAGCCCCTCTGTTTCTCGGCCTCTGTTTCATCCCCTCTGTTTTTTGCCCTCTTTTTCAGCCCCTCTGTTTCATCCCGTCTGTTTCAGCCACTCTGTTTCTCGCCCTCTGTTTCAGCCCCTCTGTTTCTCACCCTCTGTTTCAGCCCCTCTGATTCAGCCCCTCTGTTTCTCACCCTCTGTTTCAGCCTCTCTGATTCTCGCCCTCTGTTTCAGCCCCTCTGTTTCAGCCCCTCTGTTTCAGCCCCTCTGTTTCAGCCCCTCTGTTTCTTGCCCTCTGTTTCTCGCCCTCTGTTTCAGCCCCTCTGATTCTCGCCCTCTGTTTCAGCCCCTCTGTTTCAGCCCCTCTGATTCAGCCCCTCTGATTCAGCCCCTCTGTTTCTCGCCCTCTGTTTCAGCCCCTCTGTTTCAGCCCTTCTGTTTCAGCCCCTCTGTTTCAGCCCCTCTGTTTCTCACCCTCTGTTTCAGCCCCTCTGTTTCAACCCCTCTGTTTCAGCCCCGCTGTTTCAGCCCCTCTGTTTCTCGCCCTCTGTTTCAGCCCCACTGTTTCTCGCCCTCTGTTTCTGCCCCTCTAATTTTGCCCCTCTGTTTCAGCCCCTCTGTTTCAGCCCCTCTGGTTCTCGCCCTCTGTTTCAGCCCCTCTGTTTCGCGCTCTCTGTTTCAGCCCCTCTGTTTCTGCCCCTCTTTTTCTCGCCCTCTGTTTCAGCCCCTCTGTTTCTCGCCCTCTGTTTCAGCATCTCTGTTTCTCGCCCTCTGTTTCAGCCCCTCTGTTTCTCGCCCTCTGTTTCAGCCCCTCTGTTTCAGCCCCTCTTTTTCTCGCACTCTGTTTCTGTCCTCTGTTTCTCGCCTTCTGTTTCAGCCCCTCTGATTCAGCCCCTCTGTTTCAGCTCCTCTGCTTCAGCCCCTCTGTTTCAGCCCCTCTGTTTCAGCCCCTCTGTTTCAGCCCCTCTGTTTCATTCCCCCTGTTTCTCGCCCTCTGTTTCTCACCCTCTGTTTCTCGCCCTCTGTTTCAGCCCCTCCGTTTTTCGCCCTCTGTTTCAGCCCCTCTGTTTCAGCCCCTCTGTTTCTCGCCCTTTGTTTCTGCCCCTCTGTTTGAGCCCCTCTGTTTCTCGCCCTCTGTTTCTCGCCCTCTGTTTCAGCCCCTCTGTTTCTCGCCGTCTGTTTCAGCCCCTCTGTTTCAGCCCCTCTGATTCAGCCCCTCTGATTCAGCCCCTTTGTTTCTCGCCCTCTGTTTCAGCCCCTCTGTTTCAGCCCCTCTGTTTCAGTCCCTATGTTTCTCGCCCTCTGTTTCTTCCCCTCTGTTTCAGCCCCTCTGTTTCTCGCCCTCTGTTTCAGCCCCTCTGTTTCTCGCCCTCTGTTTCAGCCCCTCTGTTTCAGCCCCTCTGTTTCAGCCCCTCTGTTTGTCGCCCTCTGTTTCAGCCCCTCTGTTTCTTGCCCTCTGTTTCAGCCCCTCTGTTTCTCGTCCTCTGTTTCAGCCTCTCTGTTTCTCGCCCTCTGTTTCATCCCCTCTGTTTCATCCCCTCTGTTTCAGCCCCTCTGTTTCTCGCCCTCTGATTCAGCCCCTGTTTCTCGCCCTCTGTTTCAGCCCCTCTGTTTCTCGCCCTCTGTTTCAGCCCCTCTATTTCATCCCCTCTGTTTCTCGCCCTCTGTTTCTCACCCTCTGTTTCTCGCCCTCTGTTTCTCACCCTCTGTTTCTCGCCCTCTGTTTCAGCCCCTGTTTTTCGCCCTCTGTTTCAGCCCCTCTGTTTCTCGCCCACTGTTTCAGGCACTCTGTTTCAGCCCGTCTGTTTCAGCTCCTCTGTTTCAGCCCCTCTGTTTCTCGCCCTCTGTTTCTCGCCAGCTGATTCAGCCCGTTTGTTTCTCGCCCTCTGTTTCAGCCCCTCTGTTTCAGACCCTCTGATTCAGCCTCTCTGATTCAGCCCCTCTGTTTCTCGCCCTCTGTTTCAGCCCGTCTGTTTCTCACCATCTGTTTCAGCCCCTCTGTTTCTCGCCCTCTGTTTCAGCCCGTCTGTTTCTCGCCCTCTGTTTCAGCCCCTCTGATTCAGCCCCTCTGATTCAGCCCCTCTGATTCAGCCCCTCTGTTTCAGCCCCTCTGATTCAGCCCCACTGTTTCTCGCCCTCTGTTTCAGCCCCTCTGTTTCTGCCCTTCTGTTTCAGCCCCTCTGTTTCTCGCCCTCTGTTTCAGCCCCTCTATTTCTCGCCCTCTGTTTCAGCCCCTCTGTTTCAGCCCCTCTATTTCTCGCCCTCTGTTTCAGCCCCTCTGTTTCTCGCCCTCTGTTTCAGCCCCTCTCTTTCAGCCCCTCTGTTTCTCGCACTCTGATTCAGCCCCTCTGTTTCAGCCCCTCTGATTCAGCCCCTCTGCTTCTCGCCCTCTGTTTCAGCCCCTCTGTTTCAGCCCTTCTGTTTCAGCCCCTCTGATTCAGCCCCTCTGTTTCATCCCCTCTATTTCTCACCCTCTGTTTCAGCCCCTCTATTTCTCGCCCTCTGTTTCAGCCCCTCTGTTTCTCGCCCTCTGTTTCAGCCCCTCTGTTTCAGCCCCTCTGTTTCTCACCCTCTGTTTCAGCCCCTCTGTTTCTCGCCTTCTGTTTCAGCCCCTCTGATTCAGCCCCTCTGTTTCAGCCCCTCTGTTTCATCCCCTCTGTTTCTCGCCCTCTGTTTCTCACCCTCTGTTTCTCGCCCTCTGTTTCAGCCCCTCTGTTTTTCGCACTCTGTTTCAGCCCCTCTGTTTCAGCCCCTCTGTTTCTCGCCCTTTGTTTCTGCCCCTCAGTTTATCGCCTTCTGTTTCAGCCCCTCTGTTTCTCGCCCTCTGTTTCAGCCCCTCTGATTCAGCCCCTCTGTTTCAGTCCCCTCTGTTTCTCCCCCTCTGTTCCAGCCCCTCTGTCTCAGCCCCTCTGTTTCAGCCACTCTGTGACAGCCCCTCTGTTTCCGCCCCTCTGTTTCAGCCCCTCTGTTTCTCGCCCTCTGTTTCTCACCCTCTGTTTCTCGCCCTCTGTTTCAGCCCCTCTGTTTTTCGCCCTCTGTTTCAGCCCCTCTGTTTCTCGGCCTCTGTTTCAGCCCCTCTGTTTTTTGCCCTCTTTTTCAGCCCCTCTGTTTCAGCCCGTCTGTTTCAGCCACTCTGTTTCTCGCCCTCTGTTTCAGCCCCTCTGTTTCTCACCCTCTGTTTCAGCCCCTCTGATTCAGCCCCTCTGTTTCTCGCCCTCTATTTCAGCCCATCTGTTTCTCGCCCTCTGTTTTAGCCCCTCTGTTTCAGCCCCTCTGTTTCAGCCCCTCTGTTTCTCGCCCTCTGATTCAGCCCCTCTGTTTATCACCCTCTGTTTCAGCCCCTCTGTTTCTCGCCCTCTGTTTCAGGGACTCTGTTTCAGCCCGGCTGTTTCAGCCCCTGTGTTTCAGCCCCTCTGTTTCTCGCCCTCTGTTTCTCGCCCGCTGTTTCAGCCCGTTTGTTTCTCGCCCTCTGTTTCAGCCCCTCTGATTCAGCCCCTCTGATTCAGCCCCTCTGATTCAGCCCCTCTGTTTCTCGCCCTCTGTTTCAGCCCGTCTGTTTCTCGCCCTCTGTTTCAGCCCCTCTGATTCAGCCCCTCTGATTCAGCCCCGCAGTTTCAGCCCCTCTGATTCAGCCCCTCTGTTTCTCGCCCTCTGTTTCAGCCCCTCTGTTTCAGCCCTTCTGCTTCAGCCCCTCTGTTTCAGCCCCTCTGTTTCAGCCCCTCTATTTCTCGCCCTCTGTTTCAGCCCCTCTGTTTCAGCCCCTCCATTTCTCGCCCTCTGTTTCTGCCCCTCTGTTTCTCGCCCTCTCTTTCAGCCCCTCTGTTTCAGCCCCTCTGTTTCTCGCCCTCTGTTTCAGCCCCTCTGATTCAGCCCCTCTGTTTCAGCCCCTCTGCTTCAGCCCCTCTGTTTCAGCCCCTCTGTTTCAGCCCCTCTGTTTCAGCCCCTCTGTTTCATCCCCTCTGTTTCTCGCCCTCTGTTTCTCACCCTCTGTTTCTCGCCCTCTGTTTCACCCCCTCTGTTTCTCGCCCTCTGTTTCAGCCCCTCTGTTTCAGCCCCTCTGTTTCTCGCCCTTTGTTTCTGCCCCTCAGTTTCTCGCCCTCTGTTTCAGCCCCTCTGTTTCTCGCCCTCTGTTTCAGCCCCTCTGATTCAGCCCCTCTGTTTCAGCCCCTCTGTTTCTCCCCCACTGTTCCAGCCCCTCTGTTTCAGCACCTCTGTTTCAGCCACTCTGTGTCAGCCCCTCTGTTTCAGCCACTCTGTTTCAGCCCCTCTGTTTCTCGGCCTCTGTTTCATCCCCTCTGTTTTTTGCCCTCTTTTTCAGCCCCTCTGTTTCATCCCGTCTGTTTCAGCCACTCTGTTTCTCGCCCTCTGTTTCAGCCCCTCTGTTTCTCACCCTCTGTTTCAGCCCCTCTGATTCAGCCCCTCTGTTTCTCGCCCTCTGTTTCAGCCTCTCTGATTCTCGCCCTCTGTTTCAGCCCCTCTGTTTCAGCCCCTCTGTTTCAGCCCCTCTGTTTCAGCCCCTCTGTTTCTTGCCCTCTGTTTCTCGCCCTCTGTTTCAGCCCCTCTGATTCTCGCCCTCTGTTTCAGCCCCTCTGTTTCAGCCCCTCTGATTCAGCCCCTCTGATTCAGCCCCTCTGTTTCTCGCCCTCTGTTTCAGCCCCTCTGTTTCAGCCCTTCTGTTTCAGCCCCTCTGTTTCAGCCCCTCTGTTTCTCACCCTCTGTTTCAGCCCCTCTGTTTCAACCCCTCTGTTTCAGCCCCGCTGTTTCAGCCCCTCTGTTTCTCGCCCTCTGTTTCAGCCCCACTGTTTCTCGCCCTCTGTTTCTGCCCCTCTAATTTTGCCCCTCTGTTTCAGCCCCTCTGTTTCAGCCCCTCTGGTTCTCGCCCTCTGTTTCAGCCCCTCTGTTTCGCGCTCTCTGTTTCAGCCCCTCTGTTTCTGCCCCTCTTTTTCTCGCCCTCTGTTTCAGCCCCTCTGTTTCTCGCCCTCTGTTTCAGCCCCTCTGATTCAGCCCCTCTGTTTCAGCCCCTCTGAATCAGCCCCTCTGATTCAGCCCCTCTGTTTCAGCCCCTCTGTTTCAGCCCCTCTGTTTCTCACCCTCTGTTTCAGCCCCTCTGTTTCTCGCCCTCTGTTTCTGCCCCTCTGTTTCTCGCCCTCTGTTTCAGCCCCTCTGTTTCAGCCCCTCTGGTTCTCACCCTCTGTTTCAGCCCCTCTGTTTCTCGCCCTCTGTTTCAGCCCCTCTGTTTCTCGCCCTCTGTTTCAGCCCCTCTGATTCAGCCCCTCTGTTTCTCGCCCTCTGTTTCAGCCCCTCTGTTTCTCGCCCTCTGTTTCAGCCCCTCTGTTTCAGCCCCTCTGTTTCAGCCCCTCTGTTTCTCGCCCTCTGTTTCAACCCCTCTGTTTCTCGCCCTCTGTTTCAGCCCCTCTATTTCTCGCCCGCTGTTTCAGCCCCTCTGTTTCAGCCCCTCTGTTTCAGCCCCTCTGTTTCTCGCCCTCTGTTTCAGCCCCTCTGTTTCAGCACCTCTGTTTCAGCCCCTCTGTTTCAGCCCCTCTGTTTCAGTCCCTATGTTTCTCGCCCTCTGTTTCTCCCCCTCTGTTTCAGCCCCTCTGTTTCTCGCCCTCTGTTTCAGCCACTCTGTTTCTCGCCCTCTGTTTCAGCCCCTCTGTTTCAGCCCCTCTGTTTCAGCCCCTCTGTTTCTTGCCCTCTGTTTCTCGCCTTCTGTTTCAGCCCCTCTGATTCAGCCCCTCTGTTTCTCGCCCTCTGTTTCAGCCCCTCTGATTCAGCCCCTCTGATTCAGCCCCTCTGATTCAGCCCCTCTGTTACAGCCCCTCTGATTCAGCCCCACTGTTTCTCGCCCTCTGTTTCAGCCCCTCTGTTTCTGCCCTTCTGTTTCAGCCCCTCTGTTTCTCGCCCTCTGTTTCAGCCCCTCTATTTCTCGCCCTCTGTTTCAGCCCCTCTGTTTCAGCCCCTCTATTTCTCGCCCTCTGTTTCAGCCCCTCTGTTTCTCGCCCTCTGTTTCAGCCCCTCTCTTTCAGCCCCTCTGTTTCTCGCACTCTGATTCAGCCCCTCTGTTTCAGCCCCTCTGATTCAGCCCCTCTGCTTCTCGCCCTCTGTTTCAGCCCCTCTGTTTCAGCCCTTCTGTTTCAGCCCCTCTGATTCAGCCCCTCTGTTTCATCCCCTCTATTTCTCACCCTCTGTTTCAGCCCCTCTATTTCTCGCCCTCTGTTTCAGCCCCTCTGTTTCTCGCCCTCTGTTTCAGCCCCTCTGTTTCAGCCCCTCTGTTTCTCGCCCTCTGTTTCAGCCCCTCTGTTTCAGCCCCTCTGTTTCAGCCCCTCTATTTCTCGCCCTCTGTTTCAGCCCCTCTGTTTCTCGCCCTCTGTTTCAGCCCCTCTGTTTCAGCCCCTCTGTTTCTCACCCTCTGTTTCAGCCCCTCTGTTTCTCGCCTTCTGTTTCAGCCCCTCTGATTCAGCCCCTCTGTTTCAGCCCCTCTGTTTCATCCCCTCTGTTTCTCGCCCTCTGTTTCTCACCCTCTGTTTCTCGCCCTCTGTTTCAGCCCCTCTGTTTTTCGCACTCTGTTTCAGCCCCTCTGTTTCAGCCCCTCTGTTTCTCGCCCTTTGTTTCTGCCCCTCAGTTTATCGCCTTCTGTTTCAGCCCCTCTGTTTCTCGCCCTCTGTTTCAGCCCCTCTGATTCAGCCCCTCTGTTTCAGTCCCCTCTGTTTCTCCCCCTCTGTTCCAGCCCCTCTGTCTCAGCCCCTCTGTTTCAGCCACTCTGTGACAGCCCCTCTGTTTCCGCCCCTCTGTTTCAGCCCCTCTGTTTCAGCCCCTCTGTTTCTCGGCCTCTGTTTCAGCCCCTCTGTTTTTTGCCCTCTTTTTCAGCCCCTCTGTTTCAGCCCGTCTGTTTCAGCCACTCTGTTTCTCGCCCTCTGTTTCAGCCCCTCTGTTTCTCACCCTCTGTTTCAGCCCCTCTGATTCAGCCCCTCTGTTTCTCGCCCTCTATTTCAGCCCATCTGTTTCTCGCCCTCTGTTTTAGCCCCTCTGTTTCAGCCCCTCTGTTTCAGCCCCTCTGTTTCTCGCCTTCTGATTCAGCCCCTCTGTTTATCGCCCTCTGTTTCAGCCCCTCTGTTTCTCGCCCTCTGTTTCAGGCACTCTGTTTCAGCCCGGCTGTTTCAGCCCCTGTGTTTCAGCCCCTCTGTTTCTCGCCCTCTGTTTCTCGCCCGCTGTTTCAGCCCGTTTGTTTCTCGCCCTCTGTTTCAGCCCCTCTGATTCAGCCCCTCTGATTCAGCCCCTCTGATTCAGCCCCTCTGTTTCTCGCCCTCTGTTTCAGCCCGTCTGTTTCTCGCCCTCTGTTTCAGCCCCTCTGATTCAGCCCCTCTGATTCAGCCCCGCAGTTTCAGCCCCTCTGATTCAGCCCCTCTGTTTCTCGCCCTCTGTTTCAGCCCCTCTATTTCTCGCCCTCTGTTTCAGCCCCTCTGTTTCAGCCCCTCCATTTCTCGCCCTCTGTTTCTGCCCCTCTGTTTCTCGCCCTCTCTTTCAGCCCCTCTGTTTCAGCCCCTCTGTTTCTCGCCCTCTGTTTCAGCCCCTCTGATTCAGCCCCTCTGTTTCAGCCCCTCTGCTTCAGCCCCTCTGTTTCAGCCCCTCTGTTTCAGCCCCTCTGTTTCAGCCCCTCTGTTTCATCCCCTCTGTTTCTCGCCCTCTGTTTCTCACCCTCTGTTTCTCGCCCTCTGTTTCAACCCCTCTGTTTCTCGCCCTCTGTTTCAGCCCCTCTGTTTCAGCCCGTCTGTTTCTCGCCCTTTGTTTCTGCCCCTCAGTTTCTCGCCCTCTGTTTCAGCCCCTCTGTTTCTCGCCCTCTGTTTCAGCCCCTCTGATTCAGCCCCTCTGTTTCAGCCCCTCTGTTTCTCCCCCTCTGTTCCAGCCCCTCTGTTTCAGCACCTCTTTTTCAGCCACTCTGTGTCAGCCCCTCTGTTTCAGCCACTCTGTTTCAGCCCCTCTGTTTCTCGGCCTCTGTTTCATCCCCTCTGTTTTTTGCCCTCTTTTTCAGCCCCTCTGTTTCATCCCGTCTGTTTCAGCCACTCTGTTTCTCGCCCTCTGTTTCAGCCCCTCTGTTTCTCACCCTCTGTTTCAGCCCCTCTGATTCAGCCCCTCTGTTTCTCGCCCTCTGTTTCAGCATCTCTGATTCTCGCCCTCTGTTTCAGCCCCTCTGTTTCAGCCCCTCTGTTTCAGCCCCTCTGGTCTATCCCTCTGTTTCAGCCCCTCTGTTTCTCGCCCTCAGTTTCAGCCCCTCTATTTATCGCCCTCTTTATCAGCCCCTCTGTTTCAGCCCCTCTGTTTCAGCCCCTCTGTTTCTTGCCCTCTGTTTCTCGCCCTCTGTTTCAGCCACTCTGATTCTCGCCCTCTGTTTCAGCCCCTCTGTTTCAGCCCCTCTGATTCAGCCCCTCTGATTCAGCCCCTCTGTTTCTCGCCCTCTGTTTCAGCCCCTCTGTTTCAGCCCTTCTGTTTCAGCCCCTCTGTTTCAGCCCCTCTGTTTCTCGCCCTCTGTTTCTGCCCCTCTAATTCTGCCCCTCTGTTTCAGCCCCTCTGTTTCAGCCCCTCTGGTTCTCGCCCTCTGTTTCAGCCCCTCTGTTTCGCGCTCTCTGTTTCAGCCCCTCTGTTTCTGCCCCTCTTTTTCTCGCCCTCTGTTTCAGCCCCTCTGTTTCTCGCCCTCTGTTTCAGCCCCTCTGATTCAGCCCCTCTGTTTCAGCCCCTCTGAATCAGCCCCTCTGATTCAGCCCCTCTGTTTCAGCCCCTCTGTTTCAGCCCCTCTGTTTCTCACCCTCTGTTTCAGCCCCTCTGTTTCTCGCCCTCTGTTTCTGCCCCTCTGTTTCTCGCCCAATGTTTCAGCCCCTCTGTTTCAGCCCCTCTGGTTCTCACCCTCTGTTTCAGCCCCTCTGTTTCTCGCCCTCTGTTTCAGCCCCTCTGTTTCTCGCCCTCTGTTTCAGCCCCTCTGATTCAGCCCCTCTGTTTCTCGCCCTCTGTTTCAGCCCCTCTGTTTCTCGCCCTCTGTTTCAGCCCCTCTGTTTCAGCCCCTCTGTTTCTCGCCCTCTGTTTCAACCCCTCTGTTTCTCGCCCTCTGTTTCAGCCCCTCTATTTCTCGCCCGCTGTTTCAGCCCCTCTGTTTCAGCCCCTCTGTTTCAGCCCCTCTGTTTCTCGCCCTCTGTTTCAGCCCCTCTGTTTCAGCACCTCTGTTTCAGCCCCTCTGTTTCAGCCCCTCTGTTTCAGTCCCTATGTTTCTCGCCCTCTGTTTCTCCCCCTCTGTTTCAGCCCCTCTGTTTCTCGCCCTCTGTTTCAGCCACTCAGTTTCTCGCCCTCTGTTTCAGCCCCTCTGTTTCAGCCCCTCTGTTTCAGCCCCTCTGTTTCTTGCCCTCTGTTTCTCGCCTTCTGTTTCAGCCCCTCTGATTCAGCCCCTCTGTTTCAGCTCCTCTGCTTCAGCCCCTCTGTTTCAGCCCCTCTGTTTCAGCCCCTCTGTTTCAGCCACTCTGTTTCATCCCCTCTGTTTCTCGCCCTCTGTTTCTCACCCTCTGTTTCTCGCCCTCTGTTTCAGCCCCTCTGTTTTTCGCCCTCTGTTTCAGCCCCTCTGTTTCAGCCCCTCTGTTTCTCGCCCTCTGTTTCAGCCCCTCTGTTTCAGCCCCTCTGTTTCAGCCCCTCTGTTTCTTGCCCTCTGTTTCTCGCCCTCTGTTTCAGCCCCTCTGATTCTCGCCCTCTGTTTCAGCCCCTCTGTTTCAGCCCCTCTGATTCAGCCCCTCTGATTCAGCCCCTCTGTTTCTCGCCCTCTGTTTCAGCCCCTCTGTTTCAGCCCTTCTGTTTCAGTCCCTCTGTTTCAGCCCCTCTGTTTCTCACACTCTGTTTCTCGCCCTCTGTTTCTCACCCTCTGTTTCTCGCCCTCTGTTTCAGCCCCTCTGTTTTTCGCCCTCTGTTTCAGCCCCTCTGTTTCAGCCCATCTGTTTCAGCCCCTCTGTTTCAGCCTCTCTGTTTCTCGCCCTCTGTTTCAGCCCCTCTGTTTCAGTCCCTCTGTTTCAGTCCCTCTGTTTCAGCCCCTCTGTTTCAGCCCCTCTGATTCAGCCCCTCTGATTCAGCCCCTCTGTTTCTCGCCCTCTGTTTCAGCCCCTCTGTTTCTCGCCCTCTGTTTCAGACCCTCTGTTTCTCGCCATCTGTTTCAGCCCCTCTGATTCAGCCCCTCTGATTCAGCCCCTCTGATTCAGCCTCTCTGTTTCAGCCCCTCTGTTTCTCGCCCTGTGTTTCAGCCCCTCTGTTTCAGCCCTTCTGTTTCAGCCCCTCTGTTTCAGACCCTCTGTTTCAGCCCCTCTGTTTCTCGCCCTCTGTTTCAGCCCCTCTGTTTCTCGCCCTCTGTTTCAGCCCCTCTGTTTCAGCCCCTCTGTTTTTCGCACTCTGTTTCTGCCACCTGTTTCTCGCCTTCTGTTTCAGCCCCTCTGATTCAGCCCCTCTGTTTCAGCTCCTCTGATTCAGCCCCTCTGTTTCAGCCCCTCTGTTTCAGCCCCTCTGTTTCAGCCCCTCTGTTTCATCCCCTCTGTTTCTCGCCCTCTGTTTCTCACCCTCTGTTTCTCGCCCTCTGTTTCAGCCCCTCTGTTTTTCGCCCTCTGTTTCAGCCCCTCTGTTTCAGCCCCTCTGTTTCTCGCCCTTTGTTTCTGCCCCTCTGTTTGAGCCCCTCTGTTTCTCGCCCTCTGTTTCTCGCCCTCTGTTTCAGCCCCTCTGTTTCTCGCCGTCTGTTTCAGCCCCTCTGTTTCAGCCCCTCTGATTCAGCCCCTCTGATTCAGCCCCTTTGTTTCTCGCCCTCTGTTTCAGCCCCTCTGTTTCAGCCCCTCTGTTTCAGTCCCTATGTTTCTCGCCCTCTGCTTCTTCCCTCTGTTTCAGCCCCTCTGTTTCTCGCCCTCTGTTTCAGCCCCTCTGTTTCTCGCCCTCTGTTTCAGCCCCTCTGTTTCAGCCCCTCTGTTTCAGCCCCTCTGTTTGTCGCCCTCTGTTTCAGCCCCTCTGTTTCTTGCCCTCTGTTTCAGCCCCTCTGTTTCTCGTCCTCTGTTTCAGCCTCTCTGTTTCTCGCCCTCTGTTTCATCCCCTCCGTTTCAGCCCCTCTGTTTCAGCCCCTCTGTTTCTCGCCCTCTGATTCAGCCCCTGTTTCTCGCCCTCTGTTTCAGCCCCTCTGTTTCTCGCCCTCTGTTTCAGCCCCTCTATTTCATCCCCTCTGTTTCTCGCCCTCTGTTTCTCACCCTCTGTTTCTCGCCCTCTGTTTCTCACCCTCTGTTTCTCGCCCTCTGTTTCAGCCCCTGTTTTTCGCCCTCTGTTTCAGCCCCTCTGTTTCTCGCCCTCTGTTTCAGGCACTCTGTTTCAGCCCGTCTGTTTCAGCTCCTCTGTTTCAGCCCCTCTGTTTCTCGCCCTCTGTTTCTCGCCAGCTGATTCAGCCCGTTTGTTTCTCGCCCTCTGTTTCAGCCCCTCTGTTTCAGACCCTCTGATTCAGCCCCTCTGATTCAGCCCCTCTGTTTCTCGCCCTCTGTTTCAGCCCGTCTGTTTCTCGCCCTCTGTTTCAGCCCCTCTGTTTCTCGCCCTCTGTTTCAGCCCGTCTGTTTCTCGCCCTCTGTTTCAGCCCCTCTGATTCAGCCCCTCTGATTCAGCCCCTCTGATTCAGCCCCTCTGTTTCAGCCCCTCTGATTCAGCCCCACTGTTTCTCGCCCTCTGTTTCAGCCCCTCTGTTTCTCGCCCTCTGTTTCAGCCCCTCTATTTCTCGCCCTCTGTTTCAGCCCCTCTGTTTCTCGCCCTCTGTTTCAGCCCCTCTCTTTCAGCCCCTCTGTTTCTCGCACTCTGTTTCAGCCCCTCTGATTCAGCCCCTCTGATTCAGCCCCTCTGATTCAGCCCCTCTGCTTCTCGCCCTCTGTTTCAGCCCCTCTGTTTCAGCCCTTCTGTTTCAGCCCCTCTGATTCAGCCCCTCTGTTTCAGCCCCTCTATTTCTCACCCTCTGTTTCAGCCCCTCTGTTTCAGCCCCTCTATTTCTCGCCCTCTGTTTCAGCCCCTCTGTTTCTCGCCCTCTGTTTCAGCCCCTCTGTTTCAGCCCCTCTGTTTCTCACCCTCTGTTTCAGCCCCTCTGTTTCTCGCCTTCTGTTTCAGCCCCTCTGATTCAGCCCCTCTGTTTCAGCCCCTCTGTTTCATCCCCTCTGTTTCTCGCCCTCTGTTTCTCACCCTCTGTTTCTCGCCCTCTGTTTCAGTCCCTCTGTTTTTCGCACTCTGTTTCAGCCCCTCTGTTTCTCGCCCTTTGTTTCTGCCCCTCAGTTTATCGCCTTCTGTTTCAGCCCCTCTGTTTCTCGCCCTCTGTTTCAGCCCCTCTGTTTCAGCCCATCTGTTTCAGTCCCCTCTGTTTCTCCCCCTCTGTTCCAGCCCCTCTGTCTCAGCCCCTCTGTTTCAGCCACTCTGTGACAGCCCCTCTGTTTCCGCCCCTCTGTTTCAGCCCCTCTGTTTCTCGGCCTCTGTTTCAGCCCCTCTGTTTTTTGCCCTCTTTTTCAGCCCCTCTGTTTCAGCCCGTCTGTTTCAGCCACTCTGTTTCTCGCCCTCTGTTTCAGCCCCTCTGTTTCTCACCCTCTGTTTCAGCCCCTCTGATTCAGCCCCTCTGTTTCTCGCCCTCTATTTCAGCCTCTCTGTTTCTCGCCCTCTGTTTTAGCCCCTCTGTTTCAGCCCCTCTGTTTCAGCCCCTCTGTTTCTCGCCCTCTGATTCAGCCCCTCTGTTTATCGCCCTCTGTATCAGCCCCTCTGTTTCAGCCCCTCTGTTTCAGCCCCTCTGTTTCAGCCCCTCTGTTTCTCGCCCTCTGTTTCTCGCCCTCAGTTTCAACCCCTCTGATTCTCGCCATCTGTTTCAGCATCTCTGTTTCAGCCCCTCTGATTCAGCCCCTCTGTTTCAGGCCCTCTGTTTCTCGCCCTCTGTTTCAGCCCCTCTGTTTCTCGCCCTCTGTTTCAGCCTCTCTGTTTCTCGCCCTCTGTTTCAGCCCCTCTGTTTCAGCCTCTCTGTTTCTCGCCCTCTGTTTCAGCCCCTCTGTCTCAGCCCCTCTGTTTCAGCCCCTCTGTTTCTCGCCCTCTGTTTCAGCCCCTCTGTTTCTCGCCCTCTGTTTCAGCCCCTCTGTTTCACACCCTCTGTATCAGACCCTCTGTTTCAGCCCCTCTGTTTCAGCCCCTCTGTTTCTCGCCCTCTGTTTCTCGCCCTCTATTTCAGCCCCTCTGTTTCTCGCCGTCTGTTTCAGCCCCTCTGTTTCAGCCCCTCTGATTCACACCCTCTGATTCAGCCCCTCTGTTTCTCGCCCTCTGTTTCAGCCCCTCTGTTTCAGCCCCTCTGTTTCAGTCCGTATGTTTCTCGCCCTCTGTTTTTTCCCCTCTGTTTCAGCCCCTCTGTTTCTCGCCCTCTGTTTCAGCATCTCTGTTTCTCGCTCTCTGTTTCAGCCCCTCTGTTTCAGCCCCTCTGTTTCAGCCCCTCTGTTTCTCGCCCTCTGTTTCAGCCCCTCTGTTTCTCGCCCTCTGTTTCAGCCACTCTGTTTCTCGACCTCTGTTTCAGCCTCTCTGTTTCTCGCCCTCTGTTTCAGCCCCTCTGTATCAGACCCTCTGTTTCAGCCCCTCTGTTTCTCGCCCTCTGATTCAGCCCCTCTGTTTCGGCCCCTCTGTTTCTCGCCCTCTGTTTCAACCCCTCTGTTTCATCCCCTCTGTTTCTCGCCCTCTGTTTCTCACCCTCTGTTTCTCGCCCTCTGTTTCTCACCCTCTGTTTCTCGCTCTCTGTTTCAGCCCCTCTGTTTTTCGCCCACTGTTTCAGCCCCTCTGTTTCTCGCCCTCTGTTTCTCGCCCGTTGATTCAGCCGGTTTGTATCTCGCCCTCTGTTTCAGCCCCTCTGATTCAGCCCCTCTGATTCAGCCCCTCTGTTTCTCGCCCTCTGTTTCAGCCCGTCTGTTTCTCGCCCTCTGTTTCAGCCCCTCTGTTTCTCGCCCTCTGTTTCAGCCCCTCTGATTCAGCCCCTCTGTTTCAGTCCCCTCTGTTTCTCCCCCTCTGTTCCAGCCCCTCTGTCTCAGCCCCTCTGTTTCAGCCACTCTGTGACAGCCCCTCTGTTTCCGCCCCTCTGTTTCAGCCCCTCTGTTTCAGCCCCTCTGTTTCTCGGCCTCTGTTTCAGCCCCTCTGTTTTTTGCCCTCTTTTTCAGCCCCTCTGTTTCAGCCCGTCTGTTTCAGCCACTCTGTTTCTCGCCCTCTGTTTCAGCCCCTCTGTTTCTCACCCTCTGTTTCAGCCCCTCTGATTCAGCCCCTCTGTTTCTCGCCCTCTGTTTCAGCCCCTCTGTTTCTCGCCCTCTGTTTCAGCCCCTCTGTTTCAGCCCCTCTGTTTCTCGCCTCTGTTTCTGAAACAGAGGGCTGAAACAGAGGGGCTGAATCAGAGCGGCTGAAACAGAAGGCGAGAAACAGAGGGGCTGAAACAGAGGGCGAGAAACAGAGGGGCTGAAACAGAGGGGCTGAAAGAGAGGGCGATAAACAGAGGGGCTGAAACAGAGGGCGAGAAATAGAGGGGCTGAAACAGAGGGGCTGAAACAGAGGGCGAGAAATAGAGGGGCTGAAACAGAGGGGCTGAAACAGAGGGGCTGAAACAGAAGGGCTGAAACAGAGGGGCTGAAACAGAGGGCGAGAAACAGAGGGGCTGAATCAGAGGGGCTGAAACAGAGAGGCTGAATGAGAGGGGCTGAATCAGAGGGGCTGAATCAGAGGGGCTGAAACAGAGGGCGAGAAACAGAGGGGCTGAAACAGAGGGCGAGAAACAGACGCGCTGAAACAGAGGGCGAGAAACAGAGGGGCTGAATCAGAGGGGCTGAATCAGAGGGGCTGAAACAGAGGGCGAGATACAAACCGGCTGAATCAACGGGCGAGAAACAGAGGGGCTGAAACAGTGGGCGAAAAACAGAGGGGCTGAAACGGAGGGCGAGAAACAGAGGGTGAGAAACAGAGGGCGAGAAACAGAGGGTGAGAAACAGAGGGCGAGAAACAGAGGGGATGAAACAGAGGGGTTGAAACAGAGGGCGAGAAACAGAGGGGCCGAAACAGAGGGCGAGAAACAGAGGGGCTGAATCAGAGGACGAGAAACAGAGGGGTTGAAACAGAGGGGCTGATACAGAGGGGCTGAAACAGAGGGCGAGAAACAGAGAGGCTGAAACAGAGGGCGAGAAACAGAGTGGCTGAAACAGAGGGCGAGAAACAGAGTGGCTGAAACAGAGGGCGAGAAACAGAGGGGCTGAAACAGAGGGGCTGAAACAGAGGGGCTGAAACAGAGAGCGAGAAACAGAGGGGCTGAAACAGAGGGCGAGAAACAGAGGGGCTGAAACAGAGGGGAAAAAACAGAGGGCGAGAAACATACGGACTGAAACAGAGGGGCTGAAACAGAGGGCGAGAAACAGAGGGGCTGAATCAGAGGGTGTGAATCAGAGGGGCTGAAACAGAGGGGCTGAAACAGACGGCGAGAAACAGAGGGGCTGAAATAGAGGGCGAGAAACAGAGGGCGAGAAACAGAGGGGCTGAAACAGAGGGGCTGAAACAGAGGGGCTGAAACCAAGGGTCTGATACAGAGGGTGTGAAACAGAGGGGCTGAAACAGAGGGCGAGAAACTGAGGGGCTGAAACAGAGGGCAAGAAACAGAGGGGCTGAAACAGAGGGGCTGAGACAGAGGGGCTGAAACAGAGGGCGAGAAACAGAGAGGCTGAAACAGAGGGGCTGAAACAGAGGGCGAGAAACAGAGAGGCTGAAACAGAGGGCAAGAAACAGAGGGGCTGAAACAGAGGGCGAGAAACAGAGGGCCTGAAACAGAGGGGCTGAATCAGAGGGGCTGAAACAGAGATGCTGAAACAGATGGCGAGAATCAGAGGGGCTGAAACTGAGGGCGAGAAACAGAGGGCGAGAAACAGAGGGGCTGAAACAGAGGGGCTGAAACAGAGGGGCTGAAACAGAGGGGCTGATACAGAGGGCGATAAACAGAGGGGCAGAAACAGAGGGCGAGAAACAGAGGGGCTGAAACAGAGGGGCTGAAACAGAGGGGCTGAAACAGAGGGGCTAAAACAGAGGGCGAGAAACAGAGAGGCTGAAATAGAGGGCGAGAAACAGAGGGGCTGAATCAGAGGGGCTGAAACAGAGGGTGAGAAACAGAGGGGCTGAAACAGAGGGCGAGAAACAGAGTGGCTGAAACAGAGGGGCTGAAACAGAGGGGCTGAAAAAGAGGGCAAAAAACAGAGGGGCTGAAACAGAGGCCGAGAAACAGAGGGGCTGAAACAGAGGGGCTGAAACAGAGGGGCGGAAACAGAGGGGCTGTCACAGAGTGGCTGAAACAGAGGGGCTGAGACAGAGGGGCTGGAACAGAGGGGGAGAAACAGAGGGGACTGAAACAGAGGGGCTGAATCAGAGGGGCTGAAACAGAGGGCGAGAAACAGAGGGGCTGAAACAGAGGGCGAGAAACAGACGGGCTGAAACAGAGGGCGAGAAACAGAGGGGCTGAATCAGAGGGGCTGAATCAGAGGGGCTGAAACAGAGGGCGAGATACAAACCGGCTGAATCAACGGGCGAGAAACAGAGGGCGAGAAACAGAGGGGCTGAAACAGTGGGCGAAAAACAGAGGGGCTGAAACAGAGAGCGAGAAACAGAGGGTGAGAAACAGAGGGCGAGAAACAGAGGGTGAGAAACAGAGGGCGAGAAACAGAGGGGATGAAACAGAGGGGTTGAAACAGAGGGCGAGAAACAGAGGGGCCGAAACAGAGGGGCTGAATCAGAGGGCGAGAAACAGAGGGGCTGAAACAGAGGGTCTGATACAGAGGGGCTGAAACAGAGGGCGAGAAACAGAGAGGCTGAAACAGAGGTCGAGAAACAGAGTGGCTGAAACAGAGGGCGAGAAACAGAGGGGCTGAAACAGAGGGCGAGAAACAGAGGGGCTGAAACAGAGGGGCTGAAACAGAGGGGCTGAAACAGAGAGCGAGAAACAGAGATGCTGAAACAGAGGGCGAGAAACAGAGGGGCTGAAACAGAGGGGAAAAAACAGAGGGCGAGAAACATACGGACTGAAACAGAGGGGCTGAAACAGAGGGGCTGAAACAGAGGGCGAGAAACAGAGGGGCTGAATCAGAGGGTGTGAATCAGAGGGGCTGAAACAGAGGGGCTGAAACAGACGGCGAGAAACAGAGGGGCTGAAATAGAGGGCGAGAAACAGAGGGCGAGAAACAGAGGGGCTGAAACAGAGGGGCTGAAACAGAGGGTCTGATACAGAGGGTGTGAAACAGAGGGGCTGAAACAGAGGGCGAGAAACAGAGGGGCTGAAACAGAGGGCGAGAAACAGAGGGGCTGAAACAGAGGGGCTGAGACAGAGGGGCTGAAACAGAGGGCGAGAAACAGAGAGGCTGAAACAGAGGGGCTGAAACAGAGGGCGAGAAACAGAGAGGCTGAAACAGAGGGCGAGAAACAGAGGGGCTGAAACAGAGGGCGAGAAACAGAGGGCCTGAAACAGAGGGGCTGAATCAGAGGGGCTGAAACAGAGATGCTGAAACAGATGGCGAGAATCAGAGGGGTTGAAACTGAGGGCGAGAAACAGAGGGCGAGAAACAGAGGGGCTGAAACAGAGGGGCTGAAACAGAGGGGCTGAAACAGAGGGGCTGATACAGAGGGCGATAAACAGAGGGGCTGAATCAGAGGGCGAGAAACAGAGGGGCTGAAACAGAGGGGCTGAAACAGAGGGGCTAAAACAGAGGGCGAGAAACAGAGAGGCTGAAATAGAGGGCGAGAAACAGAGGGGCTGAATCAGAGGGGCTGAAACAGAGGGTGAGAAACAGAGGGGCTGAAACAGAGGGCGAGAAACAGAGTGGCTGAAACAGACGGGCTGAAACAGAGGGGCTGAAAAAGAGGGCAAAAAACAGAGGGGCTGAAACAGAGGCCGAGAAACAGAGGGGCTGAAACAGAGGGGCGGAAACAGAGGGGCTGTCACAGAGTGGCTGAAACAGAGGGGCTGAGACAGAGGGGCTGGAACAGAGGGGGAGAAACAGAGGGGACTGAAACAGATGGGCTGAAACAGAGGGGCTGAAACAGAGGGCGAGAAACAGAGGGGCTGAAACAGAAGGCGATAAACTGAGGGGCAGAAACAAAGGGCGAGAAACAGAGGGGCTGAAACAGAGTGCGAAAAACAGAGGGACTGAAACAGAGGGCGAGAAACAGAGGGTGAGAAACAGAGGGCGAGAAACAGAGGGGATGAAACAGAGGGGCTGAAACAGAGGGGCTGAATCAGAGGGGCTGAAACAGAAGGCGAGAAACAGAGGGGCTGAAACAGAGGGTGAGAAACAGAGGGGCTGAAACAGAGGGGCTGAAACAGAGGGCGAGAAACAGAGGGGCTGAAACAGAGGGCGAGAAATAGAGGGGCTGAAACAGAGGGGCTGAAACAGAGGGTGAGAAATAGAGGGGCTGAAACAGAGGGGCTGAATCAGAGGGGCTGAAACAGAAGGGCTGAAACAGAGGGGCTGAAACAGAGGGCGAGAAGCAGAGGGGCTGAATCAGAGGGGCTGAATCAGAGGGGCTGAATCAGAGGGGCTGAAACAGAGTGCGAGAAACAGAGGGGCTGAAAGAGAGGGGCTGAAACAGAGGGCGAGAAACAGAGGGGCTGAAACAGAGGGCGAGAAATAGAGGGGCTGAAACAGAGGGCGAGAAACAGAGGGGCTGAAACAGAGGGCGAGAAACAGTGGGGCTGAATCAGAGGGGCTGAAACAGAGGGGCTGAATCAGAGGGGCTGAATCAGAGGGGCTGAATCAGAGGGGCTGAAACAGAGGGCGAGAAACAGACGGGCTGAAACAGAGGGCGAGAAACAGAGGGGCTGAAACAGAGGGCGAGAAACAGACGGGCTGAAACAGAGGGCGAGAAACAGAGGGGCTGAATCAGAGGGGCTGAATCAGAGGGTCTGAAACAGAGGGGCTGAAACAGAGGGCGAGAAACAAACGGGCTGAATCAGCTGGCGAGAAACAGAGGGCGAGAAACAGAGGGGCTGAAACAGAGGAGCTGAAACAGACGGGCTGAAACAGAGTGCCTGAAACAGAGGGCGAGAAACAGAGGGGCTGAAACAGAGGGCGAAAAACAGGGGCTGAAACAGAGGGCGAGAAACAGAGGGTGAGAAACAGAGGGCGAGAAACAGAGGGTGAGAAACAGAGGGCGAGAAACAGAGGGTGAGAAACAGAGGGGCTGAAACAGAGGGCGAGAAACAGGGGCTGAATCAGAGGGCGAGAAACAGAGGGGCTGAAACAGAGGGGCTGAAACGGAGGGGATGAAACAGAGGGCGAGAAACAGAGAGGCTGAAACAGAGGACGAGAAACAGAGGGGCTGAAACAGAGGGCAAGAAACAGAGGGGCTGAAACAGAGGGCGACAAACAGAGGGGCTGAAACAGAGGGGCTGAAACAGAGGGGCTGAAACAGAGGGCGAGAAACAGAGGGGCTGAAACAGAGGGGCTGAAACAGAGGGAAGAAGCAGAGGGCGAGAAACATAGGGACTGAAACAGAGGGGCTGAAACAGAGGGGCTGAAACAGAGGGCGAGAAACAAAGGGGCTGAATCAGAGGGGCTGAATCAGAGGGGCTGAAACAGAGGGGCTGAAACAGACGGCGAGAAACAGAGGGGCTGAAACAGAGGGCGAGAAACAGAGGGCGAGAAACAGAGGGGCTCAAACAGAGGGGCAGAAACAAAGGGCGAGAAACAGAGGGGCTGAAACAGAGGGGCTGAAACAGAGGGCGAAAAACAGAGGGGCTGAAACAGAGGGCGAGAAACAGAGGGTGAGAAACAGAGGGCGAGAAACAGAGGGGATGAAACAGAGGGGCTGAAACAGAGGGGCTGAAACAGAGGGGCTGAAACAGAGGGGCTGAATCAGAGGAGCTGAAACAGAGGGGCTGAATCAGAGGGGCTGAAACAGAAGGCGAGAAACAGGTGGCAGAAACAGAGTGCGAAAAACAGAGGGGCTGAAACAGAGGGGCTGAAACAGAGGGCGAGAAACAGAGGGGCTGAAACAGAGGGCGAGAAACAGAGGGGCTGAAACAGAGGGTCTGAAACAGAGGGGCTGAAACAGAAGGGCTGAAACAGAGGGGCTGAAACACAGGGCGAGAAACAGAGGGGCTGAAACAGAGAGGCTGAATCAGAGGGGCTGAATCAGAGGGGCTGAATCAGAGGGGCTGAAACAGATGGCGAGAAACAGAGGGTCTGAAACAGAGGGCGAGAAACAGAGGGGCTGAAACAGAGGGCGAGAAACAGAGGGGCTGAATCAGAGGGGCTGAATCAGAGGGGCTGAAACAGAGGGGCTGAAACAGAGGGACTGAAACAGAGGGACTGAAACAGAGGGGCTGAAACAGAGGGCGAGAAACAGAGAGGCTGAAACAGAGGGGCTGAAACAGATGGGCTGAAACAGAGGGGCTGAAACAGAGGGCGAAAAACAGAGGGGCTGAAACAGAGGGCGAGAAACAGAGGGTGAGAAACAGAGGGCGAGAAACAGAGTGTGAGAAACAGAGGGGCTGAAACAGAGGGACTGAAACAGAAGGGCTGAAACAGAGGGGCTGAAACAGAGGGCGAGAAACAGAGGGGCTGAATCAGAGGGGCTGAATCAGAGGGGCTGAAACAGAGGGGCTGAAACAGAGGGCGAGAATCAGAGGGGCTGAAACAGAGGGCGAGAAACAGAGGGCAAGAAACAGAGGGGCTGAAACAGAGGGGCTGAAACAGAGGGGCTGAAACAGAGGGCGAGAAACAGAGGGGCTGAAACAGAGGGGCTGAAACAGAGGGCGAAAAACAGAGGGGCTGAAACAGAGGGCGAGAAACAGAGGGTGAGAAACAGAGGGCGAGAAACAGAGGGGATGAAACAGAGTGGCTGAAACAGAGGGGCTGAAACAGAGGGGCTGAAACAGAGGGGCTGAAGCAGAGGAGCTGAAACAGAGGGGCTGAATCAGAGGGGCTGAAACAGAAGGCGAGAAACAGAGGGCAAGAAACAGAGGGGCTGAAACAGAGGGGCTGAAACAGAGGGGCTGAAACAGAGGGCGAGAAACTGAGTGGCTGAAACAGAGGGCGAGAAACAGAGGGGCTGAAACAGAGGGGGAGAAACAGAGGGCGAGAAACATAGGGACTGAAACAGAGGGGCTGAAACAGAGGGGCTGAAACAGAGGTGCTGAAACAGAGGGGCTGAAACAGAGGGCGAGAAACAGAGGGGCTGAAACAGAGGGGCTGAAACAGAGGGGCTGAAACAGCGGGCGAGAAATAGAGGGGCTGAAACAGAGGGCGAGAAACAGAGGGGTTGAAACAGAGGGCGAGAAACAGAGGGGCTGAAACAGAGGGGCTGAAACAGAGGGCGAGAAACAGAGGGGCTGAAACAGAGGGCGAGAAACAGAGGGGCTGAATCAGAGGGGCTGAAACAGAGGGCGAGAAACAGAGGGGCTGAAACAGAGGGCGAGAAACAGAGGGGCTGAAACAGAGGGTGAGAACCAGAGGGGCTGAAACAGAGGGGCTGAAACATTGGGCGAGAAACAGAGGGGCAGAAACAGAGGGCGAGAAACAGAGGGGCTGAAACAGAGGGTGAGAAACAGAGGGGCTGAAACAGAGGGGCTGAAACAGAGGGGCTGAATCAGAGGGGCTGATTCAGAGGGGCTGAAACAGAGGGGCTGAATCAGAGGGGCTGAAACAGAGGGCGAGAAACAGAGGGGCTGAAACAGAGGGCGAGAAAAAGAGGGGCAGAAACAGAGGGGCTGAAACAGAGAGCGCGAAACAGAGGGGCTGAAACAGAGGGCGAGAACCAGAGGGGCTGAAACAGAGGGGCTGAAACAGAGGGGCAGAATTAGAGGGGCAGAAACAGAGGGCGAGAAACAGAGGGGCTGAAACAGAGGGGCTGAAACAGAAGGGCTGAAACAGAGGGGCTGAAACAGAGGGCGAGAAACAGAGGGGCTGAATCAGAGGGGCTGAATCAGAGGGGCTGAAACAGAGGGGCTGAAACAGAGGGCGAGAATCAGAGTGGCTGAAACAGAGGGCGAGAAACAGAGGGCAAGAAACAGAGGGGCTGAAACAGAGGGGCTGAAACAGAGGGGCTGATAAAGAGGGCGATAAATAGAGGGGCTGAAACTGAGGGCGAGAAACAGAGGGGCTGAAACAGAGGGATAGACCAGAGGGGCTGAAACAGAGGGGCTGAAACAGAGGGGCTGAAACAGAGGGCGAGAATCAGAGAGGCTGAAACAGAGGGCGAGAAACAGAGGGGCTGAATCAGAGGGGCTGAAACAGAGGGTGAGAAACAGAGGGGCTGAAACAGAGGGCGAGAAACAGAGTGGCTGAAACAGACGGGATGAAACAGAGGGGCTGAAAAAGAGGGCAAAAAACAGAGGGGATGAAACAGAGGCCGAGAAACAGAGGGGCTGAAACAGAGTGGCTGAAACAGAGGGGCTGACACAGAGTGGCTGAAAAAGAGGTGCTGAAACAGAGGGGCTGGAACAGAGGGGGAGAAACAGAGGGGCTGAAACAGAGGGGCTGAATCAGAGGGGCTGAAACAGAGGGCGAGAAACAGAGGGGCTGAAACAGAGGGCGAGAAACTGAGGGGCAGAAACAAAGGGCGAGAAACAGACGGGCTGAAACAGAGGGGCTGAAACAGAGGGCGAGAAACAGAGGGGGTGAAACAGAGGGCGAGAAACAGAGGGTGAGAAACAGAGGGCGAGAAACAGAGGGGATGAAACAGAGGGGCTGAAACAGAGGGGCTGAAACAGAGGGGCTGAAACAGAGGGGCTGAAGCAGAGGGGCTGAAACAGAGGGGCTGAATCAGAGGGGCTGAAACAGAGGGCGAGAAACAGAGGGGCTGAAACAGAGGGGCTGAAAGAGAGGGCGAGAAACAGAGGGGCAGAAACAGAGGGCGAGAAATGGAGGGGCTGAAACAGAGGGGCTGAAACAGAGGGCGAGAAATAGAGGGGCTGAAACAGAGGGGCTGAAACAGAGGGGCTGAAGCAGAAGGGCTGAAACAGAGGGGCTGAAACAGAGGGCGAGAAACAGAGGGGCTGAATCAGAGGGGCTGAAACTGCGGGGCTGAATCAGAGGGGCTGAATCAGAGGGGCTGAAACAGAGGGCGAGAAACAGACGGGCTGAAACAGAGGGCGAGAAACAGAGGGGCTGAATCAGAGGGGCTGAATCAGAGGGGCTGAATCAGAGGGGCTGAAACAGAGGGCGAGAAACAAACGGGCTGAAACAGCGGGCGAGAAACAGAGGGCGAGAAACAGAGGGGCTGAAACACAGGGGCTGAAACAGCCGGGCTGAAACAGAGTGCCTGAAACAGAGGGCGAGAAACAGAGGGGCTGAAACAGAGGGCGATAAACAGAGGGGCTGAATCAGAAGGCGAGAAACAGAGGGGCTGAAACAGAGGGGCTGAAACAGAGGGGCTAAAACAGAGGGCGAGAAACAGATGGGCTGAAATAGAGGGCGAGAAACAGAGGGGCTGAATCAGAGGGGCTGAAACAGAGGGTGAGAAACAGAGGGGCTGAAACAGAGGGCGAGAAACAGAGTGGCTGAAACAGACGGGCTGAAACAGAGGGGCTGAAAAAGAGGGCAAAAAACAGAGGGGCTGAAACAGAGGCCGAGAAACAGAGGGGCTGAAACAGAGGGGCTGAAACAGAGGGGCGGAAACAGAGGGGCTGTCACAGAGTGGCTGAAACAGAGGGGCTGAGACAGAGGGGCTGGAACAGAGGGGGAGAAACAGAGGGGACTGAAACAGAGGGGCTGAATCAGAGGGGCTGAAACAGAGGGCGAGAAACAGAGGGGCTGAAACAGAAGGCGATAAACTGAGGGGCAGAAACAAAGGGCGAGAAACAGAGGGGCTGAAACAGAGGGGCTGAAACAGAGTGCGAAAAACAGAGGGGCTGAAACAGAGGGCGAGAAACAGAGGGTGAGAAACAGAGGACGAGAAACAGAGGGGATGAAACAGAGGGGCTGAAACAGAGGGGCTGAATCAGAGGGGCTGAAACAGAAGGCGAGAAACAGAGGGGCTGAAACAGAGGGTGAGAAACAGAGGGGCTGAAACAGAGGGGCTGAAACAGAGGGCGAGAAACAGAGGGGCTGAAACAGAGGGCGAGAAATAGAGGGGCTGAAACAGAGGGGCTGAAACAGAGGGGCTGAAACAGAGGGCGAGAAACAGAGGGGCTGAAACAGAGGGGCTGAAACAGAGGGCGAGAAACAGAGGGGCTGAAACAGAGGGCGAGAAATAGAGGGGCTGAAACAGAGGGTGAGAAATAGAGGGGATGAAACAGAGGGGCTGAATCAGAGGGGCTGAAACAGAAGGGCTGAAACAGAGGGGCTGAAACAGAGGGCGAGAAGCAGAGGGGCTGAATCAGAGGGGCTGAAACAGAGGGGCTGAATCAGAGTGCGAGAAACAGAGGGGCTGAAAGAGAGGGGCTGAAACAGAGGGCGAGAAACAGAGGGGCTGAAACAGAGGGCGAGAAATAGAGGGGCTGAAACAGAGGGGCTGAAACAGAGGGCGAGAAATAGAGGGGCTGAAACAGAGGGCGAGAAACAGAGGGGCTGAAACAGAAGGGCAGAAACAGAGGGGCTGAAACAGAGGGCGAGAAACAGTGGGGCTGAATCAGAGGGGCTGTAACAGAGGGGCTGAATCAGAGGGGCTGAATCAGAGGGGCTGAATCAGAGGGGCTGAAACAGAGGGCGAGAAACAGAGGGGCTGAATCAGAGGGGCTGAAACAGAAGGCGAGAAACAGAGGGCAAGAAACAGAGGGGCTGAAACAGAGGGGCTGAAACAGAGGGGCTGAAACAGAGGGCGAGAAACAGAGTGGCTGAAACAGAGGGCGAGAAACAGAGGGGCTGAAACAGAGGGGGAGAAACAGAGGGCGAGAAACATAGGGACTGAAACAGAGGGGCTGAAACAGAGGGGCTGAAACAGAGGTGCTGAAACAGAGGGGCTGAAACAGAGGGCGAGAAACAGAGGGGCTGAAACAGAGGGGCTGAAACAGAGGGGCTGAAACAGCGGGCGAGAAATAGAGGGGCTGAAACAGAGGGCGAGAAACAGAGGGGTTGAAACAGAGGGCGAGAAACAGAGGGGCTGAAACAGAGGGGCTGAAACAGAGGGGCTGAAACAGAGGGCGAGAAACAGAGGGGCTGAAACAGAGGGCGAGAAACAGAGGGGCTGAATCAGAGGGGCTGAAACAGAGGGCGAGAAACAGAGGGGCTGAAACAGAGGGCGAGAAACAGAGGGGCTGAAACAGAGGGTGAGAACCAGAGGGGCTGAAACAGAGGGGCTGAAACAGAGGGCGAGAAACAGAGGGGCAGAAACAGAGGGCGAGAAACAGAGGGGCTGAAACAGAGGGTGAGAAACAGAGGGGCTGAAACAGAGGGGCTGAAACAGAGGGGCTGAATCAGAGGGGCTGATTCAGAGGGGCTGAAACAGAGGGGCTGAATCAGAGGGGCTGAAACAGAGGGCGAGAAACAGAGGGGCTGAAACAGAGGGCGAGAAAAAGAGGGGCAGAAACAGAGGGGCTGAAACAGAGAGCGCGAAACAGAGGGGCTGAAACAGAGGGCGAGAACCAGAGGGGCTGAAACAGAGGGGCTGAAACAGAGGGGCAAAATTAGAGGGGCAGAAACAGAGGGCGAGAAACAGTGGGGCTGAAACAGAGGGCGAGAAACAGAGGGGCTGAAACAGCGGGGCTGAAACAGAGGGGTTGAAACAGAGGGGCTGAAACAGAGGGTGAGAAACAGAGGGGCTGAAACAGAGGGGCTGAAACAGAAGGGCTGAAACAGAGGGGCTGAAACAGAGGGCGAGAAACAGAGGGGCTGAATCAGAGGGGCTGAATCAGAGGGGCTGAAACAGAGGGGCTGAAACAGAGGGCGAGAATCAGAGGGGCTGAAACAGAGGGCGAGAAACAGAGGGCAAGAAACAGAGGGGCTGAAACAGAGGGGCTGAAACAGAGGGGCTGAAACAGAGGGGCTGAAACAGAGGGCGAGAATCAGAGAGGCTGAAACAGAGGGCGAGAAACAGAGGGGCTGAATCAGAGGGGCTGAAACAGAGGGTGAGAAACAGAGGGGCTGAAACAGAGGGCGAGAAACAGAGTGGCTGAAACAGACGGGATGAAACAGAGGGGCTGAAAAAGAGGGCAAAAAACAGAGGGGATGAAACAGAGGCCGAGAAACAGAGGGGCTGAAACAGAGTGGCTGAAACAGAGGGGCTGACACAGAGTGGCTGAAACAGAGGTGCTGAAACAGAGGGGCTGGAACAGTGGGGGAGAAACAGAGGGGCTGAAACAGAGGGGCTGAATCAGAGGGGCTGAAACAGAGGGCGAGAAACAGAGGGGCTGAAACAGAGGGCGAGAAACTGAGGGGCAGAAACAAAGGGCGAGAAACAGAGGGGCTGAAACAGAGGGGCTGAAACAGAGGGCGAGAAACAGAGGGGGTGAAACAGAGGGCGAGAAACAGAGGGTGAGAAACAGAGGGCGAGAAACAGAGGGGATGAAACAGAGGGGCTGAAACAGAGGGGCTGAAACAGAGGGGCTGAAACAGAGGGGCTGAAGCAGAGGGGCTGAAACAGAGGGGCTGAATCAGAGGGGCTGAAACAGAGGGCGAGAAACAGAGGGGCTGAAACAGAGGGGCTGAAAGAGAGGGCGAGAAACAGAGGGGCAGAAACAGAGGGCGAGAAATGGAGGGGCTGAAACAGAGGGGCTGAAACAGAGGGCGAGAAATAGAGGGGCTGAAACAGAGGGGCTGAAACAGAGGGGCTGAAGCAGAAGGGCTGAAACAGAGGGGCTGAAACAGAGGGCGAGAAACAGAGGGGCTGAATCAGAGGGGCTGAAACTGCGGGGCTGAATCAGAGGGGCTGAATCAGAGGGGCTGAAACAGAGGGCGAGAAACAGACGGGCTGAAACAGAGGGCGAGAAACAGAGGGGCTGAATCAGAGGGGCTGAATCAGAGGGGCTGAATCAGAGGGGCTGAAACAGAGGGCGAGAAACAAACGGGCTGAAACAGCGGGCGAGAAACAGAGGGCGAGAAACAGAGGGGCTGAAACACAGGGGCTGAAACAGCCGGGCTGAAACAGAGTCCCTGAAACAGAGGGCGAGAAACAGAGGGGCTGAAACAGAGGGTGATAAACAGAGGGGCTGAATCAGAGGGCGAGAAACAGAGGGGCTGAAACAGAGGGGCTGAAACAGAGGGGCTAAAACAGAGGGCGAGAAACAGATGGGCTGAAATAGAGGGCGAGAAACAGAGGGGCTGAATCAGAGGGGCTGAAACAGAGGGTGAGAAACAGAGGGGCTGAAACAGAGGGCGAGAAACAGAGTGGCTGAAACAGACGGGCTGAAACAGAGGGGCTGAAAAAGAGGGCAAAAAACAGAGGGGCTGAAACAGAGGCCGAGAAACAGAGGGGCTGAAACAGAGGGCGAAAAACAGAGGGGCTGAAACAGAGGGCGAGAAACAGAGGGTGAGAAACAGAGGGCGAGAAACAGAGGGGCTGAAACAGAGGGGCGGAAACAGAGGGGCTGTCACAGAGTGGCTGAAACAGAGGGGCTGAGACAGAGGGGCTGGAACAGAGGGGGAGAAACAGAGGGGACTGAAACAGAGGGGCTGAATCAGAGGGGCTGAAACAGAGGGCGAGAAACAGAGGGGCTGAAACAGAAGGCGATAAACTGAGGGGCAGAAACAAAGGGCGAGAAACAGAGGGGCTGAAACAGAGGGGCTGAAACAGAGTGCGAAAAACAGAGGGGCTGAAACAGAGGGCGAGAAACAGAGGGTGAGAAACAGAGGGCGAGAAACAGAGGGGATGAAACAGAGGGGCTGAAACAGAGGGGCTGAATCAGAGGGGCTGAAACAGAAGGCGAGAAACAGAGGGGCTGAAACAGAGGGTGAGAAACAGAGGGGCTGAAACAGAGGGGCTGAAACAGAGGGCGAGAAACAGAGGGGCTGAAACAGAGGGCGAGAAATAGAGGGGCTGAAACAGAGGGTGAGAAATAGAGGGGATGAAACAGAGGGGCTGAATCAGAGGGGCTGAAACAGAAGGGCTGAAACAGAGGGGCTGAAACAGAGGGCGAGAAGCAGAGGGGCTGAATCAGAGGGGCTGAAACAGAGGGGCTGAATCAGAGTGCGAGAAACAGAGGGGCTGAAAGAGAGGGGCTGAAACAGAGGGCGAGAAACAGAGGGGCTGAAACAGAGGGCGAGAAATAGAGGGGCTGAAACAGAGGGGCTGAAACAGAGGGCGAGAAATAGAGGGGCTGAAACAGAGGGCGAGAAACAGAGGGGCTGAAACAGAAGGGCAGAAACAGAGGGGCTGAAACAGAGGGCGAGAAACAGTGGGGCTGAATCAGAGGGGCTGAAACAGAGGGGCTGAATCAGAGGGGCTGAATCAGAGGGGCTGAATCAGAGGGGCTGAAACAGAGGGCGAGAAACAGACGGGCTGAAACAGAGGGCGAGAAACAGAGGGGCTGAAACAGATGGCGAGAAACAGACGGGCTGAAACAGAGGGCGAGAAACAGAGGGGCTGAATCAGAGAGGCTGAATCAGAGGGTCTGAAACAGAGGGGCTGAAACAGAGGGCGAGAAACAAACGGGCTGAATCAGCTGGCGAGAAACAGAGGGCGAGAAACAGAGGGGCTGAAACAGAGGAGCTGAAACAGACGGGCTGAAACAGAGTGCCTGAAACAGTGGGCGAGAAACAGAGGGGCTGAAACAGAGGGCGAAAAACAGGGGCTGAAACAGAGGGCGAGAAACAGAGGGTGAGAAACAGAGGGCGAGAAACAGAGGGTGAGAAACAGAGGGCGAGAAACAGAGGGGATGAAATAGAGGGGCTGAAACAGAGGGCGAGAAACAGAGGGGCTGAAACAGAGGGCGAGAAACAGGGGCTGAATCAGAGGGCGAGAAACAGAGGGGCTGAAACAGAGGGGATGAAACAGAGGGGATGAAACAGAGGGCGAGAAACAGAGAGGCTGAAACAGAGGACGAGAAACAGAGGGGCTGAAACAGAGGGCAAGAAACAGAGGGGCTGAAACAGAGGGCGACAAACAGAGGGGCTGAAACAGAGGGGCTGAAACAGAGGGGCTGAAACAGAGGGCGAGAAACAGAGGGGCTGAAACAGAGGGCGAGAAACAGAGGGGCTGAAACAGAGGGGAAGAAACAGAGGGCGAGAAACATAGGGACTGAAACAGAGGGGCTGAAACAGAGGGGCTGAAACAGAGGGCGAGAAACAAAGGGGCTGAATCAGAGGGGCTGAATCAGAGGGGCTGAAACAGAGGGGCTGAAACAGACGGCGAGAAACAGAGGGGCTGAAACAGAGGGCGAGAAACAGAGGGCGAGAAACAGAGGGGCTCAAACAGAGGGGCAGAAACAAAGGGCGAGAAACAGAGGGGCTGAAACAGAGGGGCTGAAACAGAGGGCGAAAAACGGAGGGGCTGAAACAGAGGGCGAGAAACAGAGGGTGAGAAACAGAGGGCGAGAAACAGGGGGAATGAAACAGAGGGGCTGAAACAGAGGGGCTGAAACAGAGGGGCTGAAACAGAGGGGCTGAAGCAGAGGAGCTGAAACAGAGGGGCTGAATCAGAGGGGCTGAAACAGAAGGCGAGAAACAGAGGACAGAAACAGAGTGCGAGAAAAAGAGGGGCTGAAACAGAGGGGCTGAAACAGAGGGCGAGAAACAGAGGGGCTGAAACAGAGGGCGAGAAACAGAGATGCTGAAACAGAGGGCGAGAAACAGAGGGGCTGAAACAGAGGGCGAGAAAAAGAGGGGCAGAAACAGAGGGGCTGAAACAGAGAGCGCGAAACAGAGGGGCTGAAACAGAGGGCGAGAACCAGAGGGGCTGAAACAGAGGGGCTGAAACAGAGGGGCAAAATTAGAGGGGCAGAAACAGAGGGCGAGAAACAGTGGGGCTGAAACAGAGGGCGAGAAACAGAGGGGCTGAAACAGCGGGGCTGAAACAGAGGGGTTGAAACAGAGGGGCTGAAACAGAGGGTGAGAAACAGAGGGGCTGAAACAGAGGGGCTGAAACAGAAGGGCTGAAACAGAGGGGCTGAAACAGAGGGCGAGAAACAGAGGGGCTGAATCAGAGGGGCTGAATCAGAGGGGCTGAAACAGAGGGGCTGAAACAGAGGGCGAGAATCAGAGGGGCTGAAACAGAGGGCGAGAAACAGAGGGCAAGAAACAGAGGGGCTGAAACAGAGGGGCTGAAACAGAGGGGCTGAAACAGAGGGGCTGAAACAGAGGGCGAGAATCAGAGAGGCTGAAACAGAGGGTGAGAAACAGAGGGGCTGAATCAGAGGGGCTGAAACAGAGGGTGAGAAACAGAGGGGCTGAAACAGAGGGCGAGAAACAGAGTGGCTGAAACAGACGGGATGAAACAGAGGGGCTGAAAAAGAGGGCAAAAAACAGAGGGGATGAAACAGAGGCCGAGAAACAGAGGGGCTGAAACAGAGTGGCTGAAACAGAGGGGCTGACACAGAGTGGCTGAAACAGAGGTGCTGAAACAGAGGGGCTGGAACAGAGGGGGAGAAACAGAGGGGCTGAAACAGAGGGGCTGAATCAGAGGGGCTGAAACAGAGGGCGAGAAACAGAGGGGCTGAAACAGAGGGCGAGAAACTGAGGGGCAGAAACAAAGGGCGAGAAACAGAGGGGCTGAAACAGAGGGGCTGAAACAGAGGGCGAGAAACAGAGGGGGTGAAACAGAGGGCGAGAAACAGAGGGTGAGAAACAGAGGGCGAGAAACAGAGGGGATGAAACAGAGGGGCTGAAACAGAGGGGCTGAAACAGAGGGGCTGAAACAGAGGGGCTGAAGCAGAGGGGCTGAAACAGAGGGGCTGAATCAGAGGGGCTGAAACAGAGGGCGAGAAACAGAGGGGCTGAAACAGAGGGGCTGAAAGAGAGGGCGAGAAACAGAGGGGCAGAAACAGAGGGCGAGAAATGGAGGGGCTGAAACAGAGGGGCTGAAACAGAGGGCGAGAAATAGAGGGGCTGAAACAGAGGGGCTGAAACAGAGGGGCTGAAGCAGAAGGGCTGAAACAGAGGGGCTGAAACAGAGGGCGAGAAACAGAGGGGCTGAATCAGAGGGGCTGAAACTGCGGGGCTGAATCAGAGGGGCTGAATCAGAGGGGCTGAAACAGAGGGCGAGAAACAGACGGGCTGAAACAGAGGGCGAGAAACAGAGGGGCTGAATCAGAGGGGCTGAATCAGAGGGGCTGAATCAGAGGGGCTGAAACAGAGGGCGAGAAACAAACGGGCTGAAACAGCGGGCGAGAAACAGAGGGCGAGAAACAGAGGGGCTGAAACACAGGGGCTGAAACAGCCGGGCTGAAACAGAGTCCCTGAAACAGAGGGCGAGAAACAGAGGGGCTGAAACAGAGGGTGATAAACAGAGGGGCTGAATCAGAGGGCGAGAAACAGAGGGGCTGAAACAGAGGGGCTGAAACAGAGGGGCTAAAACAGAGGGCGAGAAACAGATGGGCTGAAATAGAGGGCGAGAAACAGAGGGGCTGAATCAGAGGGGCTGAAACAGAGGGTGAGAAACAGAGGGGCTGAAACAGAGGGCGAGAAACAGAGTGGCTGAAACAGACGGGCTGAAACAGAGGGGCTGAAAAAGAGGGCAAAAAACAGAGGGGCTGAAACAGAGGCCGAGAAACAGAGGGGCTGAAACAGAGGGCGAAAAACAGAGGGGCTGAAACAGAGGGCGAGAAACAGAGGGTGAGAAACAGAGGGCGAGAAACAGAGGGGCTGAAACAGAGGGGCGGAAACAGAGGGGCTGTCACAGAGTGGCTGAAACAGAGGGGCTGAGACAGAGGGGCTGGAACAGAGGGGGAGAAACAGAGGGGACTGAAACAGAGGGGCTGAATCAGAGGGGCTGAAACAGAGGGCGAGAAACAGAGGGGCTGAAACAGAAGGCGATAAACTGAGGGGCAGAAACAAAGGGCGAGAAACAGAGGGGCTGAAACAGAGGGGCTGAAACAGAGTGCGAAAAACAGAGGGGCTGAAACAGAGGGCGAGAAACAGAGGGTGAGAAACAGAGGGCGAGAAACAGAGGGGATGAAACAGAGGGGCTGAAACAGAGGGGCTGAATCAGAGGGGCTGAAACAGAAGGCGAGAAACAGAGGGGCTGAAACAGAGGGTGAGAAACAGAGGGGCTGAAACAGAGGGGCTGAAACAGAGGGCGAGAAACAGAGGGGCTGAAACAGAGGGCGAGAAATAGAGGGGCTGAAACAGAGGGTGAGAAATAGAGGGGATGAAACAGAGGGGCTGAATCAGAGGGGCTGAAACAGAAGGGCTGAAACAGAGGGGCTGAAACAGAGGGCGAGAAGCAGAGGGGCTGAATCAGAGGGGCTGAAACAGAGGGGCTGAATCAGAGTGCGAGAAACAGAGGGGCTGAAAGAGAGGGGCTGAAACAGAGGGCGAGAAACAGAGGGGCTGAAACAGAGGGCGAGAAATAGAGGGGCTGAAACAGAGGGGCTGAAACAGAGGGCGAGAAATAGAGGGGCTGAAACAGAGGGCGAGAAACAGAGGGGCTGAAACAGAAGGGCAGAAACAGAGGGGCTGAAACAGAGGGCGAGAAACAGTGGGGCTGAATCAGAGGGGCTGAAACAGAGGGGCTGAATCAGAGGGGCTGAATCAGAGGGGCTGAATCAGAGGGGCTGAAACAGAGGGCGAGAAACAGACGGGCTGAAACAGAGGGCGAGAAACAGAGGGGCTGAAACAGATGGCGAGAAACAGACGGGCTGAAACAGAGGGCGAGAAACAGAGGGGCTGAATCAGAGAGGCTGAATCAGAGGGTCTGAAACAGAGGGGCTGAAACAGAGGGCGAGAAACAAACGGGCTGAATCAGCTGGCGAGAAACAGAGGGCGAGAAACAGACGGGCTGAAACAGAGTGCCTGAAACAGAGGGCGAGAAACAGAGGGGCTGAAACAGAGGGCGAAAAACAGGGGCTGAAACAGAGGGCGAGAAACAGAGGGTGAGAAACAGAGGGCGAGAAACAGAGGGTGAGAAACAGAGGGCGAGAAACAGAGGGGATGAAATAGAGGGGCTGAAACAGAGGGCGAGAAACAGAGGGGCTGAAACAGGGGGCGAGAAACAGGGGCTGAATCAGAGGGCGAGAAACAGAGGGGCTGAAACAGAGGGGATGAAACAGAGGGGATGAAACAGAGGGCGAGAAACAGAGAGGCTGAAACAGAGGACGAGAAACAGAGGGGCTGAAACAGAGGGCAAGAAACAGAGGGGCTGAAACAGAGGGCGACAAACAGAGGGGCTGAAACAGAGGGGCTGAAACAGAGGGGCTGAAACAGAGGGCGAGAAACAGAGGGCGAGAAACAGAGGGGCTGAAACAGAGGGGAAGAAACAGAGGGCGAGAAACATAGGGACTGAAACAGAGGGGCTGAAACAGAGGTGCTGAAACAGAGGGCGAGAAACAAAGGGGCTGAATCAGAGGGGCTGAATCAGAGGGGCTGAAACAGAGGGGCTGAAACAGTCGGCGAGAAACAGAGGGGCTGAAACAGAGGGCGAGAAACAGAGGGCGAGAAACAGAGGGGCTCAAACAGAGGGGCAGAAACAAAGGGCGAGAAACAGAGGGGCTGAAACAGAGGGGCTGAAACAGAGGGCGAAAAACGGAGGGGCTGAAACAGAGGGCGAGAAACAGAGGGTGAGAAACAGAGGGCGAGAAACAGAGGGGATGAAACAGAGGGGCTGAAACAGAGGGGCTGAAACAGAGGGGCTGAAACAGAGGGGCTGAAGCAGAGGAGCTGAAACAGAGGGGCTGAATCAGAGGGGCTGAAACAGAAGGCGAGAAACAGAGGGCAGAAACAGAGTGCGAGAAAAAGAGGGGCTGAAACAGAGGGGCTGAAACAGAGGGCGAGAAACAGAGGGGCTGAAACAGAGGGCGAGAAACAGAGGGGCTGAAACAGAGGGTCTGAAACAGAGGGGCTGAAACAGAAGGGCTGAAACAGAGGGGCTGAAAAACAGGGCGAGAAACAGAGGGGCTGAAACAGAGGGGCTGAATCAGAGGGGCTGAATCAGAGGGGCTGAATCAGAGGGGCTGAAACAGATGGCGAGAAACAGAGGGTCTGAAACAGAGGGCGAGAAACAGAGGGGCTGAAACAGAGGGCGAGAAACAGAGGGGCTGAATCAGAGGGGCTGAATCAGAGGGGCTGAAACAGAGGGGCTGAAACAGAGGGACTGAAACAGAGGGACTGAAACAGAGGGGCTGAAACAGAGGGCGAGAAACAGAGGGGCTGAAACAGAGGGGCTGAAACAGATGGGCTGAAACAGAGGGGCTGAAACAGAGGGCGAAAAACAGAGGGGCTGAAACAGAGGGCGAGAAACAGAGGGTGAGAAACAGAGGGCGAGAAACAGAGTGTGAGAAACAGAGGGCGAGAAACAGAAGGGCTGAAACAGAGGGGCTGAAACAGAGGGCGAGAAACAGAGGGGCTGAATCAGAGGGGCTGAATCAGAGGGGCTGAAACAGAGGGGCTGAAACAGTGGGCGAGAATCAGAGGGGCTGAAACAGAGGGCGAGAAACAGAGGGCAAGAAACAGAGGGGCTGAAACAGAGGGGCTGAAACAGAGGGCGAGAAACAGAGGGGCTGAAACAGAGGGGCTGAAACAGAGGGCGAAAAACAGAGGGGCTGAAACAGAGGGCGAGAAACAGAGGGTGAGAAACAGAGGGCGAGAAACAGAGGGGATGAAACAGAGTGGCTGAAACAGAGGGGCTGAAACAGAGGGGCTGAAACAGAGGGGCTGAAGCAGAGGAGCTGAAACAGAGGGGCTGAATCAGAGGGGCTGAAACAGAAGGCGAGAAACAGAGGGCAAGAAACAGAGGGGCTGAAACAGAGGGGCTGAAACAGAGGGGGAGAAACAGAGGGCGAGAAACATAGGGACTGAAACAGAGGGGCTCAAACAGAGGGGCTGAAACAGAGGGGCTGAAACAGAGGGCGAGAAACAGAGGGGCTGAAACAGAGGGCGAGAAACAGAGGGGCTGAAACAGAGGGGGAGAAACAGAGGGCGAGAAACATAGGGACTGAAACAGAGGGGCTGAAACAGAGGGGCTGAAACAGAGGTGCTGAAACAGAGGGGCTGAAACAGAGGGCGAGAAACAGAGGGGCTGAAACAGAGGGGCTGAAACAGAGGGGCTGAAACAGCGGGCGAGAAATAGAGGGGCTGAAACAGAGGGCGAGAAACAGAGGGGTTGAAACAGAGGGCGAGAAACAGAGGGGCTGAAACAGAGGGGCTGAAACAGAGGGGCTGAAACAGAGGGCGAGAAACAGAGGGGCTGAAACAGAGTGCGAGAAACAGAGGGGCTGAAACAGAGGGCGAGAAACAGAGGGGCTGAAACAGAGGGGGACAATCAGAGGGCGAGAAACATAGGGACTGAAACAGAGGGGCTCAAACAGAGGGGCTGAAACAGAGGGGCTGAAACAGAGGGCGAGAAACAGAGGGGCTGAAACAGAGGGCGAGAAACAGAGGGGCTGAAACAGAGGGGGAGAAACAGAGGGCGAGAAACATAGGGACTGAAACAGAGGGGCTGAAACAGAGGGGCTGAAACAGAGGCGCTGAAACAGAGGGGCTGAAACAGAGGGCGAGAAACAGAGGGGCTGAAACAGAGGGGCTGAAACAGAGGGGCTGAAACAGCGGGCGAGAAATAGAGGGGCTGAAACAGAGGGCGAGAAACAGAGGGGTTGAAACAGAGGGCGAGAAACAGAGGGGCTGAAACAGAGGGGCTGAAACAGAGGGGCAGAAACAGAGGGGCTGAAACAGAGTGCGAGAAACAGAGGGGATGAATCAGAGGGGCTGAAACAGAGGGCGAGAAACAGAGGGGCTGAAACAGAGGGCGAGAAACAGAGGGGCTGAAACAGAGGGTGAGAAACAGAGGGGCTGAAACAGAGGGGCTGAAACAGAGGGCGAGAAACAGAGGGGCTGAAACAGAGGGCGAGAAACAGAGGGGCTGAAACAGAGGGTGAGAAACAGAGGGGCTGAAACAGAGGGGCTGAAACAGAGGGGCTGAATCAGAGGGGCTGATTCAGAGGGGCTGAAACAGAGGGGCTGAATCAGAGGGGCTGAAACAGAGGGCGAGAAACAGAGGGGCTGAAACAGAGGGCGAGAAACAGAGGGGCAGACACAGAGGGGCTGAAACAGAGAGCGCGAAACAGAGGGGCTGAAACAGAGGGCGAGAACCAGAGGGGCTGAAACAGAGGGGCTGAAACAGAGGGGCAAAATTAGAGGGGCAGAAACTGAGGGCGAGAAACAGTGGGGCTGAAACAGAGGGCGAGAAACAGAGGGGCTGAAACAGCGGGGCTGAAACAGAGCGGTTGAAACAGAGGGGCTGAAACAGAGGGCGAGAAACAGAGGGGCTGAAACAGAGGGGCTGAAACAGAAGGGCTGAAACAGAGGGGCTGAAACAGAGGGCGAGAAACAGAGGGGCTGACTCAGAGGGGCTGAATCAGAGGGGCTGAAACAGAGGGGCTGAAACAGAGGGCGAGAAACAAACGGGCTGAAACAGAGGGCGAGAAACAGAGGGCAAGAAACAGAGGGGCTGAAACAGAGGGGCTGAAACAGAGGGGCTGATAAAGAGGGCGATAAACAGAGGGGCTGAAACAGAGGGCGAGAAACAGAGGGGCTGAAACAGAGGGATAGACCAGAGGGGCTGAAACAGAGGGGCTGAAACAGAGGGGCTGAAACAGAGGGGCTGAAACAGAGGGCGAGAATCAGAGAGGCTGAAACAGGGGCGAGAAACAGAGGGGCTGAATCAGAGGGGCTGAAACAGAGGGTGAGAAACAGAGGGGCTGAAACAGAGGGCGAGAAACAGAGTGGCAGAAACAGACGGGATGAAACAGAGGGGCTGAAAAAGAGGGCAAAAAACAGAGGGGATGAAACAGAGGCCGAGAAACAGAGGGGCTGAAACAGAGTGGCTGAAACAGAGGGGCTGACACAGAGTGGCTGAAACAGAGGTGCTGAAACAGAGGGGCTGGAACAGAGGGGGAGAAACAGAGGGGCTGAAACAGAGGGGCTGAATCAGAGGGGCTGAAACAGAGGGCGAGAAACAGAGGGGCTGAAACAGAGGGCGAGAAACTGAGGGGCAGAAACAAAGGGCGAGAAACAGAGGGGCTGAAACAGAGGGCGAGAAACAGAGGGTGAGAAACAGAGGGCGAGAAACAGAGGGGATGAAACAGAGGGGCTGAAACAGAGGGGCTGAAACAGAGGGGCTGAAACAGAGGGGCTGAAGCAGAGGGGCTGAAACAGAGGGGCTGAATCAGAGGGGCTGAAACAGAGGGCGAGAAACAGAGGGGCTGAAACAGAGGGGCTGAAAGAGAGGGCGAGAAACAGAGGGGCAGAAACAGAGGGCGAGAAATGAAGGGGCTGAAACAGAGGGGCTGAAACAGAGGGCGAGAAATAGAGGGGCTGAAACAGAGGGGCTGAAACAGAGGGGCTGAAGCAGAAGGGCTGAAACAGAGGGGCTGAAACAGAGGGCGAGAAACAGAGGGGCTGAATCAGAGGGGCTGAAACTGCGGGGCTGAATCAGAGGGGCTGAATCAGAGGGGCTGAAACAGAGGGCGAGAAACAGACGGGCTGAAACAGAGGGCGAGAAACAGAGGGGCTGAATCAGAGGGGCTGAATCAGAGGGGCTGAAACAGAGGGGCTGAAACAGAGGGCGAGAAACAAACGGGCTGAAACAGCGGGCGAGAGACAGAGGGCGAGAAACAGAGGGGCTGAAACACAGGGGCTGAAACAGCCGGGCTGAAACAGAGTGCCTGAAACAGAGGGCGAGAAACAGAGGGGCTGAAACAGAGGGCGAAAAACAGAGGGGCTAAAACAGAGGGCGAGAAACAGAGGGTGAGAAACAGAGGGCGAGAAACAGAGGGGATGAAACAGAGGGGCTGAAACAGATGGGCTGAAACAGAGGGCGAGAAACAGAGGGGGAGAAACAGAGGGGCGGAATCAGAGGGCAAGAAACAGAGGGGCTGAAACAGAGGGGCTGAAACAGAGGGGCTGAAACAGCGGGCGAGAAACAGAGAGGCTGAAACAGAGGGCGAGAAACAGAGAGGCTGAAACAGAGGCCGAGAAACAGAGGGACTGAAACAGAGGGGCTGAAACAGAGGGGCTGAACCAGAGGGCGAGAAACAGAGAGGCTGAAACAGAGGGCGAGAAACAGAGAGGCTGAAACAGAGGGCGAGAAACAGAGGGACTGAAACAGATGGGCTGAAACAGAGGGCGAGAAACAGAGGGGGAGAAACAGAGGGGCTGAATCAGAGGGCGAGAAACAGAGGGGCTCAAACAGAGGGGCTTAAACAGAGGGGCTGAAACAGCGGGCGAGAAACAGAGAGGCTGAAACAGAGGGCGAGAAACAGAGAGGCTGAAACAGAGGGCGAGAAACAGAGGGACTGAAACAGAGGGGCTGAAACAGAGGGGATGAAACAGAGGGCGAGAAACGGAGGGGCTGAAACAGAGGGCGAGAAACAGAGGGGCTTAAACAGAGGGGAAGAAACAGAGGGCGAGAAACATACGGACTGAAACAGAGGGGCTGAAACAGAGGGCGAGAAACAGAGGGGCTGAATCAGAGGCGCTGAATCAGAGGGGCTGAAACAGAGGGGCTGAAACAGACGGCGAGAAACAGAGGGGCTGAAACAGAGGGCAAGAAACAGAGGGCGAGAAACAGAGGGGCTGAAACAGAGGGGCTGAAACAGAGGGGCTGAAACAGAGGGTCAGATACAGAGGGTGTGAAACAGAGGGGCTGAAACAGAGGGCGAGAAACAGAGGGGCTGAAACAGAGGGGCTGAAACAGAGGGGCTGAAACAGAGGGGCTGAAACAGAAGGCGAGAAACAGAGGGGCTGAAACAGAGGGCGAGAAACAGAGGGGCTGAAACAGAGGGGCTGAAAGAGAGGGCGAGAAACAGAGGGGCTGAAACAGAGGGCTAGAAACAGAGGGGCTAAAACAGAGGGGCTGAAACAGAGGGGCTGAAACAGAGGGGCTGAATCAGAGGGGCTGATTCAGAGGGGCTGAAACAGAGGGGCTGAATCAGCGGAGCTGAAAGAGAGGGCGAGAAACTGAGGTGCTGAAACAGAGGGCTAGAAACAGAGGTGCAGAAACAGAGGGCGAGAAACAGATCGGTTGAAACAGAGGGGCTGAAACAGAGGGCGAGAAACAGAGGGGCTGAAACAGAGGGCTAGAAACAGAGGGGCTGAAACAGATGGGCTGAAACAGAGGGGCTGAAACAGAGGGCGAGAAACAGAGGGGCTGAAACAGAGGGGCTGAAACAGAGGGCGAGAAACAGAGGGGCTGAAACAGAGGGCTAGAAACAGAGGGGCTGAAACAGAGGGGCTGAAACAGAGGGGCTGAAACAGAGGGGCTGAATCAGAGGGGCTGATTCAGAGGGGCTGAAACAGAGTGGCTGAATAAGCGGAGCTGAAACAGAGGGCGAGAAACAGAGGGGCTGAAACAGAGGGCGAGAAACAGAGGGGCTGAAACAGAGGGCCAGAAACAGAGGGGCTGAAACAGAGGGCGAGAAGCAGAGGGGCTGAATCAGAGGGGCTGAAACAGAGGGTGAGAAACAGAGGGGCTGAAACAGAGGGCGAGAAACAGAGTGGCTGAATCATACGGGCTGAAACAGAGGGGCTGAAAAAGAGGGCGAGAAAAAGAGGGCCTGAAACAGAGGGGCTGAATCAGAGGGGCTGAAACAGAGGGGCTGAAACAGATGGCGAGAATCAGAGGGGCTGAAACAGAGGGCTAGAAACAGAGGGGCTGAAACAGAGGGGCTGAAACAGAGGGGCTGAAACAGAGGGGCTGAATCAGAGGGGCTGATTCAGAGGGGCTGAAACAGAGTGGCTGAATAAGCGGAGCTGAAACAGAGGGCGAGAAACAGAGGGGCTGAAACAGAGGGCGAGAAACAGAGGGGCTGAAACAGAGGGCCAGAAACAGAGGGGCTGAAACAGAGGGCGAGAAGCAGAGGGGCTGAATCAGAGGGGCTGAAACAGAGGGTGAGAAACAGAGGGGCTGAAACAGAGGGCGAGAAACAGAGTGGCTGAATCATACGGGCTGAAACAGAGGGGCTGAAAAAGAGGGCGAGAAAAAGAGGGCCTGAAACAGAGGGGCTGAATCAGAGGGGCTGAAACAGAGGGGCTGAAACAGAGGGCGAGAAACAGAGGGGCTGAAACAGAGGGCTAGAAACAGAGGGGCTGAAACAGAGGGGCTGAAACAGAGGGGCTGAAACAGAGGGGCTGAATCAGAGGGGCTGATTCAGAGGGGCTGAAACAGAGTGGCTGAATAAGCGGAGCTGAAACAGAGGGCGAGAAACAGAGGGGCTGAAACAGAGGGCGAGAAACAGAGGGGCTGAAACAGAGGGCCAGAAACAGAGGGGCTGAAACAGAGGGCGAGAAGCAGAGGGGCTGAATCAGAGGGGCTGAAACAGAGGGTGAGAAACAGAGGGGCTGAAACAGAGGGCGAGAAACAGAGTGGCTGAATCATACGGGCTGAAACAGAGGGGCTGAAAAAGAGGGCGAGAAAAAGAGGGCCTGAAACAGAGGGGCTGAATCAGAGGGGCTGAAACAGAGGGGCTGAAACAGATGGCGAGAATCAGAGGGGCTGAAACTGAGGGCGAGAAACAGAGGAGCTGAAACAGAGGGCGAGAAACAGAGGGGCTGAAACAGAGGGCGAGAAAAAGAGGGCCTGAAACAGAGGGGCTGAATCAGAGGGGCTGAAACAGAGGGGCTGAAACAGATGGCGAGAATCAGAGGGGCTGAAACTGAGGGCGAGAAACAGAGGGCGAGAAACAGAGGGGCTGAAACAGAGGGGCGGAAACAGAGGGGCTGAAACAGAGGGGCTGATACAGAGGGCGATAAACAGAGGGGCTGAAACAGAGGGCGAGAAACAGAGGGGCTGAAACAGAGGGGCTGAAACAGAGGGGCTGAAACAGATGGGATAAAACAGATGGCGAGAAACAGAGAGGCTGAAATAGAGGGCGAGAAACAGAGGGGCTGAATCAGAGGGGCTGAAACAGAGGGTGAGAAACAGAGGGGCTGAAACAGAGGGCGAGAAACAGAGTGGCTGAAACAGACGGGCTGAAACAGAGGGGCTGAAAAAGAGGGCAAAAAACAGAGGGGCTGAAACAGAGGCCGAGAAACAGAGGGGCTGAAACAGAGGGGCTGAAACAGAGGGGCGGAAACAGAGTGGCTGACACAGAGTGGCTGAAACAGAGGGGCTGAAACAGAGGGGCTGGAACAGAGGGGGAGAAACAGAGGGGCTGAAACAGAGGGGCTGAATCAGCGGGGCTGAAACAGAGGGCGAGAAACAGAGGGGCTGAAACAGAGGGCGAGAAAGTGAGGGGCAGAAACAAAGGGCGAGAAACAGAGGGGCTGAAACAGAGGGGCTGAAACAGAGGGCGAAAAACAGAGGGGCTGAAACAGAGGGCGAGAAACAGAGGGTGAGAAACAGAGGGCGAGAAACAGAGGGGATGAAACAGAGGGGCTGAAACAGAGGGGCTGAAACAGAGGGGCTGAAACAGAGGGGCTGAAGCAGAGGGGCTGAAACAGAGGGGCTGAATCAGAGGGGCTGAAACAGAAGGCGAGAAACAGAGGGGCTGAAACAGAGGGCGAGAAACAGAGTGGCTGAAACAGAGGGGCTGAAAGAGAGGGCGAGAAACAGAGGGGCTGAAACAGAGGGCTAGAAACAGAGGGGCTGAAACAGAGGGGCTGAAACAGAGGGGCTGAAACAGAGGGGCTGAATCAGAGGGGCTGATTCAGAGGGGCTGAAACAGAGGGGCTGAATCAGCGGAGCTGAAAGAGAGGGCGAGAAACTGAGGGGCTGAAACAGAGGGCGAGAAACAGAGGTGCAGAAACAGAGGGCGAGAAACAGATCGGTTGAAACAGAGGGGCTGAAACAGAGGGCGAGAAACAGAGGGGCTGAAACAGAGGGCTAGAAACAGAGGGGCTGAAACAGATGGGCTGAAACAGAGGGGCTGAAACAGAGGGCGAGAAACAGAGGGGCTGAAACAGAGGGGCTGAAACAGAGGGCGAGAAACAGAGGGGCTGAAACAGAGGGCTAGAAACAGAGGGGCTGAAACAGAGGGGCTGAAACAGAGGGGCTGAAACAGTGGGGCTGAATCAGAGGGGCTGATTCAGAGGGGCTGAAACAGAGTGGCTGAATCAGCGGAGCTGAAACAGAGGGCGAGAAACAGAGGGGCTGAAACAGAGGGCGAGAAGCAGAGGGGCTGAATCAGAGGGGCTGAAACAGAGGGTGAGAAACAGAGGGCGAGAAACAGAGGGGCTGAAACAGAGCGGCGGAAACAGAGGGGCTGAAACAGAGGGGCTGATACAGAGGGGGATAAACAGAGGGGCTAAAACCGAGGGCGAGAAACAGATGGGCTGAAACAGAGGGGCTGAAACAGAGGGGCTGAAACAGAGGGGCTAAAACAGATGGCGAGAAACAGAGAGGCTGAAATAGAGGGCGAGAAACAGAGGGGCTGAATCAGAGGGGCTGAAACAGAGGGTGAGAAACAGAGGGGCTGAAACAGAGGGCGAGAAACAGAGTGGCTGAAACAGACGGCCTGAAACAGAGGGGCTGAAAAAGAGGGCAAAAAACAGAGGGGCTGAAACAGAGGCCGAGAAACAGAGGGGCTGAAACAGAGGGGCTGAAACAGAGGGGCTGAAACAGAGGGGCTGAAACAGAGGGGCTGAAACAGAGGGGCGGAAACAGAGGGGCTGACACAGAGTGGCTGAAACAGAGGGGCTGAAACAGAGGGGCTGGAACAGAGGGGGAGAAACAGAGGGGCTGAAACAGAGGGGCTGAATCAGCGGGGCTGAAACAGAGGGCGAGAAACAGAGGGGCTGAAACAGAGGGCGAGAAAGTGAGGGGCAGAAACAAAGGGCGAGAAACAGAGGGGCTGAAACAGAGGGGCTGAAACAGAGGGCGAGAAACAGAGGGGCTGAAACAGAGGGCGAGAAACAGAGGGTGAGAAACAGAGGGCGAGAAACAGAGGGGATGAAACAGAGGGGCTGAAACAGAGGGGCTGAAACAGAGGGGCTGAAACAGAGGGGTGAAGCAGAGGGGCTGAAACAGAGGGGCTGAATCAGAGGGGCTGAAACAGAAGGCGAGAAACAGAGGGGCTGAAACAGAGGGCGAGAAACAGAGGGGCTGAAACAGTGGGGCTGAAAGAGAGGGCGAGAAACAGAGGGGCTGAAACAGAGGGCTAGAAACAGAGGGGCTGAAACAGAGGGGCTGAAACAGAGGTGCTGAAACAGAGGGGCTGAATCAGAGGGGCTGATTCAGAGGGGCTGAAACAGAGGGGCTGAATCAGCGGAGCTGAAAGAGAGGGCGAGAAACTGAGGGGCTGAAACAGAGGGCGAGAAACAGAGGTGCAGAAACAGAGGGCGAGAAACAGATCGGTTGAAACAGAGGGGCTGAAACAGAGGGCGAGAAACAGAGGGGCTGAAACAGAGGGCTAGAAACAGAGGGGCTGAAACAGATGGGCTGAAACAGAGCGGCTGAAACAGAGGGCGAGATACAGAGGGGCTGAAACAGAGGGGCTGAAACAGAGGGCGAGAAACAGAGGGGCTGAAACAGAGGGCTAGAAACAGAGGGGCTGAAACAGAGGGGCTGAAACAGAGGGGCTGAATCAGAGGGGCTGATTCAGAGGGGCTGAAACAGAGTGGCTGAATCAGCGGAGCTGAAACAGAGGGCGAGAAACAGAGGGGCTGAAACAGAGGGCGAGAAACAGAGGGGCTGAAACAGAGGGCCAGAAACAGAGGGGCTGAAACAGAGGGCGAGAAGCAGAGGGGCTCAATCAGAGGGGCTGAAACAGAGGGTGAGAAACAGAGAGGCTGAAACAGAGGGCGAGAAACAGAGTGGCTGAATCATACGGGCTGAAACAGAGGGGCTGAAAAAGAGGGCGAGAAAAAGAGGGCCTGAAACAGAGGGGCTGAATCAGAGGGGCTGAAACAGAGGGGCTGAAACAGATGGCGAGAATCAGAGGGGCTGAAACTGAGGGCGAGAAACAGAGGGGCTGAAACAGAGGGCGAGAAACAGAGGGGCTGAAACAGAGGGCGAGAAAAAGAGGGCCTGAAACAGAGGGGCTGAATTAGAGGGGCTGAAACAGAGGAGCTGAAACAGATGGCTAGAATCAGAGGGGCTGAAACTGAGGGCGAGAAACAGAGGGCGAGAAACAGAGGGGCTGAAACAGACGGGCTGAAACAGAGGGGCTGAAACAGAGGGGCTGATACAGAGGGCGATAAACAGAGGGGCTGAAACAGAGGGCGAGAAACAGAGGGGCTGAAACAGAGGGGCTGAATCAGAGGGGCTGAAACAGAGGGTGAGAAACAGAGGGGCTGAAACAGAGGGCGAGAAACAGAGTGGCTGAAACAGACGGGCTGAAACAGAGGGGCTGAAAAAGAGGGCAAAAAACAGAGGGGCTGAAACAGAGGCCGAGAAACAGAGGGGCTGAAACAGAGGGGCTGAAACAGAGGGGCGGAAACAGAGGGGCTGACACAGAGTGGCTGAAACAGAGGGGCTGAAACAGAGGGGCTGGAACAGAGGGGGAGAAACAGAGGGGCTGAAACAGAGGGGCTGAATCAGAGGGGCTGAAACAGAGGGCGAGAAACAGAGGGGCTGAAACAGAGGGCGAGAAAGTGAGGGGCAGAAACAAAGGGCGAGAAACAGAGGGGCTGAAACAGAGGGGCTGAAACAGAGGGCGAAAAACAGAGGGGCTGAAACAGAGGGCGAGAAACAGAGGGTGAGAAACAGAGGGCGAGAAACAGAGGGGATGAAACAGAGGGGCTGAAACAGAGGGGCTGAAAGAGAGGGGCTGAAGCAGAGGGGCTGAAACAGAGGGGCTGAATCAGAGGGGCTGAAACAGAAGGCGAGAAACAGAGGGGCTGAAAAAGAGGGCGAGAAACAGAGGGGCTGAAACAGAGGGGCTGAAAGAGAGGGCGAGAAACAGAGGGGCTGAAACAGAGGGCTAGAAACAGAGGGGCTGAAACAGAGGGGCTGAAACAGAGGGGCTGAAACAGAGGGGCTGAATCAGAGGGGCTGATTCAGAGGGGCTGAAACAGAGGGGCTGAATCAGCGGAGCTGAAACTGAGGGCGAGAATCTGAGGGGCTGAAACAGAGGGCGAGAAACTGAGGTGCAGAAACAGAGGGCGAGAAACAGAACGGTTGAAACAGAGGGGCTGAAACAGAGGGCGAGAAACAGAGGGGCTGAAACAGAGGGCTAGAAACAGAGGGGCTGAAACAGATGGGCTGAAACAGAGGGGCTGAAACAGAGGGCGAGAAACAGAGGGGCTGAAACAGAGGGGCTGAAACAGAGGGCGAGAAACAGAGGGGCTGAAACAGAGGGCGAGAAACAGAGGGGCTGAAACAGAGGGGCTGAAACAGAGGGGCTGAATCAGAGGGGCTGATTCAGAGGGGCTGAAACGGAGTGGCTGAATCAGCGGAGCTGAAAAAGAGGGCGAGAAACAGAGGGGCTGAAACAGAGGGCGAGAAACAGAGGGGCTGTAACAGAGGGCCAGAAACAGAGGGGCTGAAACAGAGGGCGAGAAGCAGAGGGGCTGAATCAGAGGGGCTGAAACAGAGGGTGAGAAACAGAGGAGCTGAAACAGAGTGCGAGAAACAGAGTGGCTGAATCATACGGGCTGAAACAGAGGGGCTGAAACAGAGGGGCTGAATCAGAGTGGCTGAAACAGAGGGGCTGAAACAGAGAGGCTGGAACAGTGGGCGAGAAACAGAGGGGCTGAAACAGAGGGCGAGAAACAGAGGGGCTTAAACAGAGGGGCTGAAACAGAGGGGCGAAAACAGAGGGCGAAAATCAGAGGGGCTGAAACAGAGGGCGAGAAACAGAGGGGCTGAAACAGAGGGCGAGAAACAGAGGGGCTGAAACAGAGGGGCTGAAACAGAGGGGTGAAAACAGAGGGCGAGAAACAGAGGGGCTGAAACAGAGGGCGAGAAACAGAGGGGCTGAAACAGAGGGGCGGAAACAGAGGGGCTGAATCAGAGGGGCTGAATCACAGTGGCTGAATCAGAGGGGCTGAATCGGAGGGGCTGAAACAGAGGGTGCGAAACCGAGTGGCCGAAACAGAGAGGCTGAAACAGAGGGGCTGAAACAGAGGGCGAGAAACAGAGGGGCTGAATCAGAGGGGCTGAATCAGAGGGGCTGAAACAGAGGGGCTGAATCAGAGGGGCTGAATCAGAGGGCGAGAAACAGAGCGGCTGAAACAGAGGGCGAGAAGCAGAGGGGCTGAAACAGAGGGCGAGAAACAGAGGGGCTGAAACAGAGGGGCTGAAACAGAGGGGCTGAATCAGAGGCGCTGATTCAGAGGGGCTGAAACAGAGGGGGTGAATGAGTGGGGCTGAATCAGAGGGGCTGAATCAGAGGGGCTGAAACGGAGGGTGAGAAACTGAGGGGCTGAAACAGAGGGGCTGAATCAGAGGGGCTGAAACAGAGGGCGAGAAACAGAGGGGCTGAATCAGAGGGGCTGAAACAGAGGGGCTGAATCAGAGGGGCTGAAACAGAGGGGCTGAAAGAGAGGGGCTGAATCAGAGGGGCTGAAACAGAGGGGCTGGAACAGTGGGGCTGGAACTGAGGACGAGAAACAGAGGGGCTGAAACAGAGGGCGAGAAACAGAGTGGCCGAAACAGAGAGGCTGAATCGGAGGGGCTGAAACAGAGGGTGCGAAACAGAGTGACCGAAACAGAGAGGCTGAAACAGAGGGGCTGAAACAGAGGGCGAGAAACAGAGGGGCTGAATCAGAGGGGCTGAATCAGAGGGGCTGAAACAGAGGGGCTGAATCAGAGGGGCTGAAAGAGAGGGCGAGAAACAGAGCGGCTGAAACAGAGGGCGAGAAACAGAGGGGCTGAAATAGAGGGCGAGAAACAGAGGGGCTGAAACAGAGGGGCTGAAACAGAGGGGCTGAATCAGAGGCGCTGATTCAGAGGGGATGAAACAGAGGGGCTGAATCAGCGGGGCTGAAACAGAGGGCGAGAAACAGAGGGGCTGAAACAGAGGGCGAGAAACAGAGGGGCAGAAACAGAGTGCGAGAAACAGAGGGGCTGAAACAGAGGGGCTTAAACAGAGGGCGAGATATAGAGGGGCTGAAACAGAGGGCGAGAAACAGAGGGGCTGAAACAGAGGGGCTGAAACAGAGGGGCTGAAACAGAGGGGCTGAAACAGAGGGCGAGAAACAGAGATGCTGAAACAGAGGGCGAGAATCAGAGGGGCTGAAACAGAGGGCGAGAGACAGAGGGGCAGAAACAGAGGGCGAGAAACAGAGGGGCTGAAACAGAGGGGCTGAAACAGAGGGCGAGAAACAGAGGGGCTGAAACAGAGGGTCTGAAACAGAGGGGCTGAAACAGAGGGGCTGAAACAGTGGGGCTGAAACAGAGGGCGAGAAACAGAGGGGCTGAAACAGAGGGTGAGAAACAGAGGGGCTGAAACAGAGGGCGAGAAACCGAGTGGCTGAAACAGACGGGCTGAAACAGAGGGGCTGAAAAAGAGGGCGAAAAACAGAGGGGCTGGATCAGAGGGCGAGAAACAGAGGGGCTGAAACAGAGGGGCTGAAACAGAGGGGCGGAAACAGAGGGGCTGACACAGAGTGGCTGAAACAGAGGGGCTGAAACAGAGGGGCTGGAACAGAGGGGGAGAAACAGAGGGGCTGAAACAGAGGGGCTGAATCAGCGGGGCTGAAACAGAGGGCGAGAAACAGAGGGGCTGAAACAGAGGGCGAGAAAGTGAGGGGCAGAAACAAAGGGCGAGAAACAGAGGGGCTGAAACAGAGGGGCTGAAACAGAGGGCGAAAAACAGAGGGGCTGAAACAGAGGGCGAGAAACAGAGGGTGAGAAACAGAGGGCGAGAAACAGAGGGGATGAAACAGAGGGGCTGAAACAGAGGGGCTGAAACAGAGGGGCTGAAACAGAGGGGCTGAAGCAGAGGGGCTGAAACAGAGGGGCTGAATCAGAGGGGCTGAAACAGAAGGCGAGAAACAGAGGGGCTGAAACAGAGGGCGAGAAACAGAGTGGCTGAAACAGAGGGGCTGAAAGAGAGGGCGAGAAACAGAGGGGCTGAAACAGAGGGCTAGAAACAGAGGGGCTGAAACAGAGGGGCTGAAACAGAGGGGCTGAAACAGAGGGGCTGAATCAGAGGGGCTGATTCAGAGGGGCTGAAACAGAGGGGCTGAATCAGCGGAGCTGAAACAGAGGGCGAGAAACTGAGGGGCTGAAACAGAGGGCGAGAAACAGAGGTGCAGAAACAGAGGGCGAGAAACAGATCGGTTGAAACAGAGGGGCTGAAACAGAGGGCGAGAAACAGAGGGGCTGAAACAGAGGGCTAGAAACAGAGGGGCTGAAACAGATGGGCTGAAACAGAGGGGCTGAAACAGAGGGCGAGAAACAGAGGGGCTGAAACAGAGGGGCTGAAACAGAGGGCGAGAAACAGAGGGGCTGAAACAGAGGGCTAGAAACAGAGGGGCTGAAACAGAGGGGCTGAAACAGAGGGGCTGAAACAGAGGGGCTGAATCAGAGGGGCTGATTCAGAGGGGCTGAAACAGAGTGGCTGAATCAGCGGAGCTGAAACAGAGGGCGAGAAACAGAGGGGCTGAAACAGAGGGCGAGAAGCAGAGGGGCTGAATCAGAGGGGCTGAAACAGAGGGTGAGAAACAGAGGGCGAGAAACAGAGGGGCTGAAACAGAGCGGCGGAAACAGAGGGGCTGAAACAGAGGGGCTGATACAGAGGGCGATAAACAGAGGGGCTAAAACCGAGGGCGAGAAACAGATGGGCTGAAACAGAGGGGCTGAAACAGAGGGGCTGAAACAGAGGGGCTAAAACAGATGGCGAGAAACAGAGAGGCTGAAATAGAGGGCGAGAAACAGAGGGGCTGAATCAGAGGGGCTGAAACAGAGGGTGAGAAACAGAGGGGCTGAAACAGAGGGCGAGAAACAGAGTGGCTGAAACAGACGGCCTGAAACAGAGGGGCGGAAAAAGAGGGCAAAAAACAATGGGCTGAAACAGAGGCCGAGAAACAGAGGGGCTGAAACAGAGGGGCTGAAACAGAGGGGCTGAAACAGAGGGGCTGAAACAGAGGGGCGGAAACAGAGGGCGAGAAACAGAGGGGCTGAAACAGAGGGCGAGAAAGTGAGGGGCAGAAACAAAGGGCGAGAAACAGAGGGGCTGAAACAGAGGGGCTGAAACAGAGGGCGAGAAACAGAGGGGCTGAAACAGAGGGCGAGAAACAGAGGGTGAGAAACAGAGGGCGAGAAACAGAGGGGATGAAACAGAGGGGCTGAAACAGAGGGGCTGAAACAGAGAGGCTGAAACAGAGGGGTGAAGCAGAGGGGCTGAAACAGAGGGGCTGAATCAGAGGGGCTGAAACATAAGGCGAGAAACAGAGGGGCTGAAACAGAGGGCGAGAAACAGAGGGGCTGAAACAGTGGGGCTGAAAGAGAGGGCGAGAAACAGAGGGGCTGAAACAGAGGGCTAGAAACAGAGGGGCTGAAACAGAGGTGCTGAAACAGAGGGGCTGAAACAGAGGGGCTGAATCAGAGGGGCTGATTCAGAGGGGCTGAAACAGAGGGGCTGAATCAGCGGAGCTGAAAGAGAGGGCGAGAAACTGAGGGGCTGAAACAGAGGGCGAGAAACAGAGGTGCAGAAACAGAGGGCGAGAAACAGATCGGTTGAAACAGAGGGGCTGAAACAGAGGGCGAGAAACAGAGGGGCTGAAACAGAGGGCTAGAAACAGAGGGGCTGAAACAGATGGGCTGAAACAGAGCGGCTGAAACAGAGGGCGAGATACAGAGGGGCTGAAACAGAGGGGCTGAAACAGAGGGCGAGAAACAGAGGGGCTGAAACAGAGGGCTAGAAACAGAGGGGCTGAAACAGAGGGGCTGAAACAGAGGGGCTGAATCAGAGGGGCTGATTCAGAGGGGCTGAAACAGAGTGGCTGAATCAGCGGAGCTGAAACAGTGGGCGAGAAACAGAGGGGCTGAAACAGAGGGCGAGAAACAGAGGGGCTGAAACAGAGGGCCAGAAACAGAGGGGCTGAAACAGAGGGCGAGAAGCAGAGGGGCTCAATCAGAGGGGCTGAAACAGAGGGTGAGAAACAGAGAGGCTGAAACAGAGGGCGAGAAACAGAGTGGCTGAATCATACGGGCTGAAACAGAGGGGCTGAAAAAGAGGGCGAGAAAAAGAGGGCCTGAAACAGAGTGGCTGAATCAGAGGGGCTGAAACAGAGGGGCTGAAACAGATGGCGAGAATCAGAGGGGCTGAAACTGAGGGCGAGAAACAGAGGGGCTGAAACAGAGGGCGAGAAACAGAGGGGCTGAAACAGAGGGCGAGAAAAAGGGGGCCTGAAACAGAGGGGCTGAATTAGAGGGGCTGAAACAGAGGAGCTGAAACAGATGGCTAGAATCAGAGGGGCTGAAACTGAGGGCGAGAAACAGAGGGCAAGAAACAGAGGGGCTGAAACAGAGGGGCTGAAACAGAGGGGCTGAAACAGAGGGGCTGATACAGAGGGCGATAAACAGAGGGGCTGAAACAGAGGGCGAGAAACAGAGGGGCTGAAACAGAGGTGCTGAAACAGAGGGGCTGAAACAGAGGGGCTAAAACAGATGGCGAGAAACAGAGAGGCTGAAATAGATGGCGAGAAACAGAGGGGCTGAATCAGAGGGGCTGAAACAGAGGGCGAGAAACAGAGTGGCTGAAACAGACGGGCTGAAACAGAGGGGCTGAAAAAGAGGGCAAAAAACAGAGGGGCTGAAACAGAGGCCGAGAAACAGAGGGGCTGAAACAGAGGGGCTGAAACAGAGGGGCGGAAACAGAGGGGCTGACACAGAGTGGCTGAAACAGAGGGGCTGAAACAGAGGGGCTGGAACAGAGGGGGAGAAACAGAGGGGCTGAAACAGAGGGGCTGAATCAGAGGGGCTGAAACAGAGGGCGAGAAACAGAGGGGCTGAAACAGAGGTCGAGAAAGTGAGGGGCAGAAACAAAGGGCGAGAAACAGAGGGGCTGAAACAGAGGGGCTGAAACAGAGGGCGAAAAACAGAGGGGCTGAAACAGAGGGCGAGAAACAGAGGGTGAGAAACAGAGGGCGAGAAACAGAGGGGATGAAACAGAGGGGCTGAAACAGAGGGGCTGAAAGAGAGGGGCTGAAGCAGAGGGGCTGAAACAGAGTGGCTGAATCAGAAGGCGAGAAACAGAGGGGCTGAAAAAGAGGGCGAGAAACAGAGGGGCTGAAACAGAGGGGCTGAAAGAGAGGGCGAGAAACAGAGGGGCTGAAACAGAGGGCTAGAAACAGAGGGGCTGAAACAGAGGGGCTGAAACAGAGGGGCTGAAACAGAGGGGCTGAATCAGAGGGGCTGATTCAGAGGGGCTGAAACAGAGGGGCTGAATCAGCGGAGCTGAAACTGAGGGCGAGAATCTGAGGGGCTGAAACAGAGGGCGAGAAACTGAGGTGCAGAAACAGAGGGCGAGAAACAGATCGGTTGAAACAGAGGGGCTGAAACAGAGGGCGAGAAACAGAGGGGCTGAAACAGAGGGCTAGAAACAGAGGGGCTGAAACAGATGGGCTGAAACAGAGGGGCTGAAACAGAGGGCGAGAAACAGAGGGGCTGAAACAGAGGGGCTGAAACAGAGGGCGAGAAACAGAGGGGCTGAAACAGAGGGCGAGAAACAGAGGGGCTGAAACAGAGGGGCTGAAACAGAGGGGCTGAATCAGAGGGACTGATTCAGAGGGGCTGAAACGGAGTGGCTGAATCAGCGGAGCTGAAAAAGAGGGCGAGAAACAGAGGGGCTGAAACAGAGGGCGAGAAACAGAGGGGCTGTAACAGAGGGCCAGAAACAGAGGGGCTGAAACAGAGGGCGAGAAGCAGAGGGGCTGAATCAGAGGGGCTGAAACAGAGGGTGAGAAACAGAGGAGCTGAAACAGAGTGCGAGAAACAGAGTGGCTGAATCATACCGGCTGAAACAGAGGGGCTGAAACAGAGGGGCTGAATCAGAGTGGCTGAAACAGAGGGGCTGAAACAGAGAGGCTGGAACAGTGGGGGAGAAACAGCGGGGCTGAAACAGAGGGGCTGAATCAGAGGGGCTGAAACAGAGGGCGAGAAACAGAGGGGCTGAAACAGAGGGCGAGAAACAGAGGGGCTTAAACAGAGGCGCTGAAACAGAGGGGCGAAAACAGAGGGCGAAAAACAGAGGGGCTGAAACAGAGGGCGAGAAACAGAGGGGCTGAAACAGAGGGCGAGAAACAGAGGGGCTGAAACAGAGGGGCTGAAACAGAGGGGTGAAAACAGAGGGCGAGAAACAGAGGGGCTGAAACAGAGGGCGAGAAACAGAGGGGCTGAAACAGAGGGGCGGAAACAGAGGGGCTGAATCAGAGGGGCTGAATCACAGTGGCTGAATCAGAGGGGCTGAATCGGAGGGGCTGAAACAGAGGGTGCGAAACCGAGTGGCCGAAACAGAGAGGCTGAAACAGAGGGGCTGAAACAGAGGGCGAGAAACAGAGGGGCTGAATCAGAGGGGCTGAATCAGAGGGGCTGAAACAGAGGGGCTGAATCAGAGGGGCTGAATCAGAGGGCGAGAAACAGAGCGGCTGAAACAGAGGGCGAGAAACAGAGGGGCTGAAACAGAGGGCGAGAAACAGAGGGGCTGAATCAGAGGGGCTGAAACAGAGGGGCTGAATCAGAGGCGCTGATTCAGAGGGGCTGAAACAGAGGGGGTGAATGAGTGGGGCTGAATCAGAGGGGCTGAATCAGAGGGGCTGAAACAGAGGGTGAGAAACTGAGGGGCTGAAACAGAGGGGCTGAATCAGAGGGGCTGAAACAGAGGGCGAGAAACAGAGGGGCTGAATCAGAGGGGCTGAAACAGAGGGGCTGAATCAGAGGGGCTGAAACAGAGGGGCTGAAAGAGAGGGGCTGAATCAGAGGGGCTGAAACAGAGGGGCTGGAACAGTGGGGCTGGAACTGAGGACGAGAAACAGAGGGGCTGAAACAGAGGGCGAGAAACAGAGTGGCCGAAACAGAGAGGCTGAATCGGAGGGGCTGAAACAGAGGGTGCGAAACAGAGTGACCGAAACAGAGAGGCTGAAACAGAGGGGCTGAAACAGAGGGCGAGAAACAGAGGGGCTGAATCAGAGGGGCTGAATCAGAGGGGCTGAAACAGAGGGGCTGAATCAGAGGGGCTGAAAGAGAGGGCGAGAAACAGAGCGGCTGAAACAGAGGGCGAGAAACAGAGGGGCTGAAATAGAGGGCGAGAAACAGAGGGGCTGAAACAGAGGGGCTGAAACAGAGGGGCTGAATCAGAGGCGCTGATTCAGAGGGGCTGAAACAGAGGGGCTGAATCAGCGGGGCTGAAACAGAGGGCGAGAAACAGAGGGGCTGAAACAGAGGGCGAGAAACAGAGGGGCAGAAACAGAGTGCGAGAAACAGAGGGGCTGAAACAGAGGGGCTTAAACAGAGGGCGAGATATAGAGGGGCTGAAACAGAGGGCGAGAAACAGAGGGGCTGAAACAGAGGGGCTGAAACAGAGGGGCTGAAACAGAGGGCGAGAAACAGAGATGCTGAAACAGAGGGCGAGAAACAGAGGGGCTGAAACAGAGGACGAGAAACAGAGGGGCTGAAACAGAGGGCGAGAAACAGAGGGGCTGAAACAGAGGGGCTGAAACTGAGGGGCTGAAACAGAGGGCGAGAAACAGAGGGGCTGAAACAGAGGGCGAGAAACAGAGGGGCTGAAACAGAGGGGCTGAAACAGAGGGGCTGAAACAGAGGGCGAGAAACAGAGGGGCTGAAACAGAGGGCGAGAAACAGAGGGGCTGAAACAGAGGGCGAGAAACAGAGGGGCTGAAACAGTGGGCGAGAAACAGAGGGGCTGAAACAGAGATGCTGAAATAGAGGGGCTGAAACAGAGGGCGAGAAACAGAGGGGCAGAAACAGAGTGCGAGAAACAGAGGGTCTGAAACAGAGGGGTTGAAACAGAGGGCGAGATATAGAGGGGCTGAAACAGAGGGCGAGAAACAGAGGGGCTGAAACAGAGGGGCTGAAACAGAGGGGCTGAAACAGAGGGCGAGAAACAGAGGGGCTGAAACATAGGGCGAGAAACAGAGGGGCTGAAACAGAGGGCGAGAAACAGAGGGGCTGAAATAGAGGGGCTGAAACAGAGGGCGAGAAACAGAGATGCTGAAACAGAGGGCGAGAAACAGAGGGGCTGAAACAGAGGGCGAGAAACAGAGGGGCTGAAACAGAGGGCGAGAAACAGAGGGGCTGAAACAGAGGGGCTGAAACTGAGGGGCTGAAACAGAGGGGCTGAAACACAGGGCGAGAAACAGAGGGGCTGAAACAGAGGGCGAGAAACAGAGGGGCTGAAACAGAGGGCGAGAAAAAGAGGGCGAGAAACAGAGGGACTGAAACAGAGGGGCTGAAACAGAGGGGCTGAAACAGAGGGCGAGAAACAGAGAGGCTGAAACAGAGGGCGAGAAACAGAGGGGCTGAAACAGAGGGGCTTAATGAGTGGGGCTGAATCTGAGGGGCTGAATCAGAGGGGCTGAAACAGAGGGTGAGAAACAGAGGGGCTGAAACAGAGGGGCTGAAACAGAGGGGCTGAAACAGAGGGCGAGAAACAGAGGGGCTGAAACAGAGGGCGAGAAACAGAGGGGCTGAAATGGAGGGGCAGAAACAGAGGGGCTGAAACAGAGGGGCTGAATCAGAGGGTCTGATTCAGAGGGGCTGAAACAGAGGTGCTGAATCAGCGGGGCTGAAACAGAGGGCGAGAATCAGAGGGGCTGAAACAGAGGGCGAGAGACAGAGGGGCAGAAACAGAGGGCGAGAAACAGAGGGGCTGAAACAGAGGGGCTGAAACAGAGGGCGAGAAACAGAGGGGCTGAAACAGAGGGTCTGAAACAGAGGGGCTGAAACAGAGGGGCTGAAACAGTGGGGCTGAAACAGAGGGCGAGAAACAGAGGGGCTGAAAAAGAGGGTGAGAAACAGAGGGGCTGAAACAGAGGGCGAGAAACCGAGTGGCTGAAACAGACGGGCTGAAACAGAGGGGCTGAAAAAGAGGGCGAAAAACAGAGGGGCTGGATCAGAGGGCGAGAAACAGAGGGGCTGAAACAGAGGGGCTGAATCAGAGGGGCTGAAACAGAGGGCGAGAAACAGAGGGGCTTAAACAGAGGGCGAGAAAAAGAGGGGCTGAAACAGAGGGGCTGGAACAGAGAGGCTGAAACAGAGGGGCTGAATCAGAGGGACGGGAAACAGAGGGGCTGAATCAGAGGGGCTGAAACAGAGGAGCTGAAACAGAGGGGCTGAAACAGAGGGGCTGAAACAGTAGGCGAGAAACAGAGGGGCTGAAACAGAGGGGCGGGAAACAGAGGGGCTGAATCAGAGGGGCTGAATGAGTCAGGTTGAATCAGAGGGGCTGAATCAGTGGGGCTGAAACAGAGGGTGAGACAAGAGGGGCTGAAACAGAGGGGCTGAAACAGAGGGCGAGAAACAGATGGGCTGAATCAGAGGGGCTAAATCAGAGGGGCTGAATCAGAGGGACTGAAACAGAGGGGCTGAATCAGAGGGGCTGAAACAGAGGGGCTGAAACAGAGGGGCTGAATCAGAGGGGCTGAAACAGAGGGGCTGAATCAGTGGGGTTGAAACTGAGGGTGAGAAACAGAGGGGCTGAAACAGAGGGCGAGAAACAGAGGGGCTGAAACAGAGGGCGAGCAACAGAGGGGCTGATTCAGAGGTGCTGAAACAGAGGGGCTGAATCAGCGGAGCTGAAACAGAGGGCGAGAAGCTGAGGGGCTTAAACAGTGGGCGAGAAACAGAGGGGCAGAAACAGAGGGCGAGAAACAGATGGACTGAAACAGAGGGGCTGAAACAGAGGGCGAGAAACAGAGGAGCTGAAACAGAGGGCTAGAAACAGAGGGGCTGAAACAGAGGGGCTGAAACAGAGGGGCTGAAACAGAGGGGCTGAAACAGTGGGGCTGAAACAGAGGGCGAGAAACAGAGGGGCTGAAACAGAGGGCGAGAAACAGAGGGGCTGAATCAGAGGGGCTGAAAAAGAGGGGCTGAAACAGAGGGGCTGAATCAGAGGGGCTGAAACAGAGGGCTAGAAACAGAGGGGCTGAATCAGAGGGGCTGAAAAAGAGGGGCTGAAACAGAGGGGCTGAAACAGAGGGGCTGAATCAGAGGGGCTGATTCAGAGGGGCTGATTCAGAGGGGCTGTAACAGTGGGGCTGAATCAGCGGAGCTGAAACAGAGGGCGAGAAACTGAGGGGCTGAAACAGAGGGCGAGAAACAGATGGGCAGAAACAGAGGGCGAGAAACAGATGGGTTGAAACAGAGGGGCTGAAATAGAGGGCGAGAAACAGAGGGGCTGAAACAGAGGGCTAGAAACAGAGGGGCTGAAACAGAGGGGTTGAAACAGAGGGGCTGAAACAGAGGGGCTGAAACAGTGGGGCTGAAACAGAGGGCGAGAAACAGAGTGGCTGAAACATACGGGCTGAAACAGAGGGGCTGAAAAAGAGGGCGAAAAACAGAGGGGCTGAAACAGAGGGCGAGAAACAGAGGGGCTGATACAGAGGGGCTGAAACAGAGGGGCTGAAACAGAGTGGCTGAAAGAGAGGGGCTGAAACAGAGGGGCTGGATCAGTGGGGGAGAAACAGCGGGGCTGAAACAGAGGGGCTGAATCAGAGGGGCTGAAACAGAGGGCGAGAAACAGAGGGGCTGAAACAGAGGGCGAGAAACAGAGGGGCTGAAACAGAGGGGCTGAATCAGAGGGGCTGAATCACAGTGGCTGAATCAGAGGGGCTGAATCGGAGGGGCTGAAACAGAGGGTGCGAAACCGAGTGGCCGAAACAGAGAGGCTGAAACAGAGGGGCTGAAACAGAGGGCGAGAAACAGAGGGGCTGAATCAGAGGGGCTGAATCAGAGGGGCTGAAACAGAGGGGCTGAATCAGAGGGGCTGAATCAGAGGGCGAGAAACAGAGCGGCTGAAACAGAGGGCGAGAAACAGAGGGGCTGAAACAGAGGGCGAGAAACAGAGGGGCTGAAACAGAGGGGCTGAAACAGAGGGGCTGAATCAGAGGCGCTGATTCAGAGGGGCTGAAACAGAGGGGGTGAATGAGTGGGGCTGAATCAGAGGGGCTGAATCAGAGGGGCTGAAACAGAGGGTGAGAAACTGAGGGGCTGGAACAGAGGGGCTGAATCAGAGGGGCTGAAACAGAGGGGCTGAATCAGAGGGGCTGAAACAGAGGGGCTGAAAGAGAGGGGCTGAATCAGAGGGGCTGAAACAGAGGGGCTGAAACAGTGGGGCTGGAACTGAGGACGAGAAACAGAGGGGCTGAAACAGAGGGCGAGAAACAGAGTGGCCGAAACAGAGAGGCTGAATCGGAGGGGCTGAAACAGAGGGTGCGAAACAGAGTGGCTGAAACAGAGAGGCTGAAACAGAGGTACTGAAACAGAGGGCGAGAAACAGAGGGGCTGAATCAGAGGGGCTGAATCAGAGGGGCTGAAACATAGGGGCTGAATCAGAGGGGCTGAAAGAGAGGGCGAGAAACAGAGCGGCTGAAACAGAGGGCGAGCAACAGAGGGGCTGATTCAGAGGTGCTGAAACAGAGGGGCTGAATCAGCGGAGCTGAAACAGAGGGCGAGAAGCTGAGGGGCTTAAACAGTGGGCGAGAAACAGAGGGGCAGAAACAGAGGGCGAGAAACAGATGGACTGAAACAGAGGGGCTGAAACAGAGGGCGAGAAACAGAGGAGCTGAAACAGAGGGCTAGAAACAGAGGGGCTGAAACAGAGGGGCTGAAACAGAGGGGCTGAAACAGAGGGGCTGAAACAGTGGGGCTGAAACAGAGGGCGAGAAACAGAGGGGCTGAAACAGAGGGCGAGAAACAGAGGGGCTGAAACAGAGGGCGAGAAGCAGAGGGGCTGAATCAGAGGGGCTGAAAAAGAGGGGATGAAACAGAGGGGCTGAATCAGAGGGGCTGAAACAGAGGGCGAGAAACAGAGGGGCTGAAACAGAGGGGCTGAAACAGAGGGGCTGAATCAGAGGGGCTGATTCAGAGGGGCTGATTCAGAGGGGCTGTAACAGAGGGGCTGAATCAGCGGAGCTGAAACAGAGAGCGAGTAACTGAGGGGCTGAAACAGAGGGCGAGAAAGAGATGGGCAGAAACAGAGGGCGAGAAACAGATGGGTTGAAACAGAGGGGCTGAAATAGAGGGCGAGAAACAGAGGGGCTGAAACAGAGGGCTAGAAACAGAGGGGCTGAAACAGAGGGGTTGAAACAGAGGGGCTGAAACAGAGGGGCTGAAACAGTGGGGCAGAAACAGAGGGCGAGAAACAGAGTGGCTGAAACATACGGGCTGAAACAGAGGGGCTGAAAAAGAGGGCGAAAAACAGAGGGGCTGAAACAGAGGGCGAGAAACAGAGGGGCTGAAACAGAGGGGCTGAATCAGAGGGGCTGAAACAGAGGGCGAGAAACAGAGGGGCTGAATCAGAGGGGCTGAAACAGAGGGCGAGAAACAGAGGGGCTGAAACAGAGGGCTAGAAACAGAGGGGCTGAAACAGATGGGCTGAAACAGAGGGGCTGAAACAGAGGGCGAGAAACAGAGGGGCTGAAACAGAGGGGCTGAAACAGAGGGCGAGAAACAGAGGGGCTGAAACAGAGGGCGAGAAACAGAGGGGCTGAAACAGAGGGGCTGAAACAGAGGGGCTGAATCAGAGGGACTGATTCAGAGGGGCTGAAACGGAGTGGCTGAATCAGCGGAGCTGAAAAAGAGGGCGAGAAACAGAGGGGCTGAAACAGAGGGCGAGAAACAGAGGGGCTGTAACAGAGGGCCAGAAACAGAGGGGCTGAAACAGAGGGCGAGAAGCAGAGGGGCTGAATCAGAGGGGCTGAAACAGAGGGTGAGAAACAGAGGAGCTGAAACAGAGTGCGAGAAACAGAGTGGCTGAATCATACCGGCTGAAACAGAGGGGCTGAAACAGAGGGGCTGAATCAGAGTGGCTGAAACAGAGGGGCTGAAACAGAGAGGCTGGAACAGTGGGGGAGAAACAGCGGGGCTGAAACAGAGGGGCTGAATCAGAGGGGCTGAAACAGAGGGCGAGAAACAGAGGGGCTGAAACAGAGGGCGAGAAACAGAGGGGCTTAAACAGAGGCGCTGAAACAGAGGGGCGAAAACAGAGGGCGAAAAACAGAGGGGCTGAAACAGAGGGCGAGAAACAGAGGGGCTGAAACAGAGGGCGAGAAACAGAGGGGCTGAAACAGAGGGGCTGAAACAGAGGGGTGAAAACAGAGGGCGAGAAACAGAGGGGCTGAAACAGAGGGCGAGAAACAGAGGGGCTGAAACAGAGGGGCGGAAACAGAGGGGCTGAATCAGAGGGGCTGAATCACAGTGGCTGAATCAGAGGGGCTGAATCGGAGGGGCTGAAACAGAGGGTGCGAAACCGAGTGGCCGAAACAGAGAGGCTGAAACAGAGGGGCTGAAACAGAGGGCGAGAAACAGAGGGGCTGAATCAGAGGGGCTGAATCAGAGGGGCTGAAACAGAGGGGCTGAATCAGAGGGGCTGAATCAGAGGGCGAGAAACAGAGCGGCTGAAACAGAGGGCGAGAAACAGAGGGGCTGAAACAGAGGGCGAGAAACAGAGGGGCTGAATCAGAGGGGCTGAAACAGAGGGGCTGAATCAGAGGCGCTGATTCAGAGGGGCTGAAACAGAGGGGGTGAATGAGTGGGGCTGAATCAGAGGGGCTGAATCAGAGGGGCTGAAACAGAGGGTGAGAAACTGAGGGGCTGAAACAGAGGGGCTGAATCAGAGGGGCTGAAACAGAGGGCGAGAAACAGAGGGGCTGAATCAGAGGGGCTGAAACAGAGGGGCTGAATCAGAGGGGCTGAAACAGAGGGGCTGAAAGAGAGGGGCTGAATCAGAGGGGCTGAAACAGAGGGGCTGGAACAGTGGGGCTGGAACTGAGGACGAGAAACAGAGGGGCTGAAACAGAGGGCGAGAAACAGAGTGGCCGAAACAGAGAGGCTGAATCGGAGGGGCTGAAACAGAGGGTGCGAAACAGAGTGACCGAAACAGAGAGGCTGAAACAGAGGGGCTGAAACAGAGGGCGAGAAACAGAGGGGCTGAATCAGAGGGGCTGAAAGAGAGGGGCTGAATCAGAGGGGCTGAAAGAGAGGGCGAGAAACAGAGCGGCTGAAACAGAGGGCGAGAAACAGAGGGGCTGAAATAGAGGGCGAGAAACAGAGGGGCTGAAACAGAGGGGCTGAAACAGAGGGGCTGAATCAGAGGCGCTGATTCAGAGGGGCTGAAACAGAGGGGCTGAATCAGCGGGGCTGAAACAGAGGGCGAGAAACAGAGGGGCTGAAACAGAGGGCGAGAAACAGAGGGGCAGAAACAGAGTGCGAGAAACAGAGGGGCTGAAACAGAGGGGCTTAAACAGAGGGCGAGATATAGAGGGGCTGAAACAGAGGGCGAGAAACAGAGGGGCTGAAACAGAGGGGCTGAAACAGAGGGGCTGAAACAGAGGGCGAGAAACAGAGATGCTGAAACAGAGGGCGAGAAACAGAGGGGCTGAAACAGAGGACGAGAAACAGAGGGGCTGAAACAGAGGGCGAGAAACAGAGGGGCTGAAACAGAGGGGCTGAAACTGAGGGGCTGAAACAGAGGGCGAGAAACAGAGGGGCTGAAACAGAGGGCGAGAAACAGAGGGGCTGAAACAGAGGGGCTGAAACAGAGGGGCTGAAACAGAGGGCGAGAAACAGAGGGGCTGAAACAGAGGGCGAGAAACAGAGGGGCTGAAACAGAGGGCGAGAAACAGAGGGGCTGAAACAGTGGGCGAGAAACAGAGGGGCTGAAACAGAGATGCTGAAATAGAGGGGCTGAAACAGAGGGCGAGAAACAGAGGGGCAGAAACAGAGTGCGAGAAACAGAGGGTCTGAAACAGAGGGGTTGAAACAGAGGGCGAGATATAGAGGGGCTGAAACAGAGGGCGAGAAACAGAGGGGCTGAAACAGAGGGGCTGAAACAGAGGGGCTGAAACAGAGGGCGAGAAACAGAGGGGCTGAAACATAGGGCGAGAAACAGAGGGGCTGAAACAGAGGGCGAGAAACAGAGGGGCTGAAATAGAGGGGCTGAAACAGAGGGCGAGAAACAGAGATGCTGAAACAGAGGGCGAGAAACAGAGGGGCTGAAACAGAGGGCGAGAAACAGAGGGGCTGAAACAGAGGGCGAGAAACAGAGGGGCTGAAACAGAGGGGCTGAAACTGAGGGGCTGAAACAGAGGGGCTGAAACACAGGGCGAGAAACAGAGGGGCTGAAACAGAGGGCGAGAAACAGAGGGGCTGAAACAGAGGGCGAGAAAAAGAGGGCGAGAAACAGAGGGACTGAAACAGAGGGGCTGAAACAGAGGGGCTGAAACAGAGGGCGAGAAACAGAGAGGCTGAAACAGAGGGCGAGAAACAGAGGGGCTGAAACAGAGGGGCTTAATGAGTGGGGCTGAATCTGAGGGGCTGAATCAGAGGGGCTGAAACAGAGGGTGAGAAACAGAGGGGCTGAAACAGAGGGGCTGAAACAGAGGGGCTGAAACAGAGGGCGAGAAACAGAGGGGCTGAAACAGAGGGCGAGAAACAGAGGGGCTGAAATGGAGGGGCAGAAACAGAGGGGCTGAAACAGAGGGGCTGAATCAGAGGGTCTGATTCAGAGGGGCTGAAACAGAGGTGCTGAATCAGCGGGGCTGAAACAGAGGGCGAGAATCAGAGGGGCTGAAACAGAGGGCGAGAGACAGAGGGGCAGAAACAGAGGGCGAGAAACAGAGGGGCTGAAACAGAGGGGCTGAAACAGAGGGCGAGAAACAGAGGGGCTGAAACAGAGGGTCTGAAACAGAGGGGCTGAAACAGAGGGGCTGAAACAGTGGGGCTGAAACAGAGGGCGAGAAACAGAGGGGCTGAAAAAGAGGGTGAGAAACAGAGGGGCTGAAACAGAGGGCGAGAAACCGAGTGGCTGAAACAGACGGGCTGAAACAGAGGGGCTGAAAAAGAGGGCGAAAAACAGAGGGGCTGGATCAGAGGGCGAGAAACAGAGGGGCTGAAACAGAGGGGCTGAATCAGAGGGGCTGAAACAGAGGGCGAGAAACAGAGGGGCTTAAACAGAGGGCGAGAAAAAGAGGGGCTGAAACAGAGGGGCTGGAACAGAGAGGCTGAAACAGAGGGGCTGAATCAGAGGGACGGGAAACAGAGGGGCTGAATCAGAGGGGCTGAAACAGAGGAGCTGAAACAGAGGGGCTGAAACAGAGGGGCTGAAACAGTAGGCGAGAAACAGAGGGGCTGAAACAGAGGGGCGGGAAACAGAGGGGCTGAATCAGAGGGGCTGAATGAGTCAGGTTGAATCAGAGGGGCTGAATCAGTGGGGCTGAAACAGAGGGTGAGACAAGAGGGGCTGAAACAGAGGGGCTGAAACAGAGGGCGAGAAACAGATGGGCTGAATCAGAGGGGCTAAATCAGAGGGGCTGAATCAGAGGGACTGAAACAGAGGGGCTGAATCAGAGGGGCTGAAACAGAGGGGCTGAAACAGAGGGGCTGAATCAGAGGGGCTGAAACAGAGGGGCTGAATCAGTGGGGTTGAAACTGAGGGTGAGAAACAGAGGGGCTGAAACAGAGGGCGAGAAACAGAGGGGCTGAAACAGAGGGCGAGCAACAGAGGGGCTGATTCAGAGGTGCTGAAACAGAGGGGCTGAATCAGCGGAGCTGAAACAGAGGGCGAGAAGCTGAGGGGCTTAAACAGTGGGCGAGAAACAGAGGGGCAGAAACAGAGGGCGAGAAACAGATGGACTGAAACAGAGGGGCTGAAACAGAGGGCGAGAAACAGAGGAGCTGAAACAGAGGGCTAGAAACAGAGGGGCTGAAACAGAGGGGCTGAAACAGAGGGGCTGAAACAGAGGGGCTGAAACAGTGGGGCTGAAACAGAGGGCGAGAAACAGAGGGGCTGAAACAGAGGGCGAGAAACAGAGGGGCTGAATCAGAGGGGCTGAAAAAGAGGGGCTGAAACAGAGGGGCTGAATCAGAGGGGCTGAAACAGAGGGCTAGAAACAGAGGGGCTGAATCAGAGGGGCTGAAAAAGAGGGGCTGAAACAGAGGGGCTGAAACAGAGGGGCTGAATCAGAGGGGCTGATTCAGAGGGGCTGATTCAGAGGGGCTGTAACAGTGGGGCTGAATCAGCGGAGCTGAAACAGAGGGCGAGAAACTGAGGGGCTGAAACAGAGGGCGAGAAACAGATGGGCAGAAACAGAGGGCGAGAAACAGATGGGTTGAAACAGAGGGGCTGAAATAGAGGGCGAGAAACAGAGGGGCTGAAACAGAGGGCTAGAAACAGAGGGGCTGAAACAGAGGGGTTGAAACAGAGGGGCTGAAACAGAGGGGCTGAAACAGTGGGGCTGAAACAGAGGGCGAGAAACAGAGTGGCTGAAACATACGGGCTGAAACAGAGGGGCTGAAAAAGAGGGCGAAAAACAGAGGGGCTGAAACAGAGGGCGAGAAACAGAGGGGCTGATACAGAGGGGCTGAAACAGAGGGGCTGAAACAGAGTGGCTGAAAGAGAGGGGCTGAAACAGAGGGGCTGGATCAGTGGGGGAGAAACAGCGGGGCTGAAACAGAGGGGCTGAATCAGAGGGGCTGAAACAGAGGGCGAGAAACAGAGGGGCTGAAACAGAGGGCGAGAAACAGAGGGGCTGAAACAGAGGGGCTGAATCAGAGGGGCTGAATCACAGTGGCTGAATCAGAGGGGCTGAATCGGAGGGGCTGAAACAGAGGGTGCGAAACCGAGTGGCCGAAACAGAGAGGCTGAAACAGAGGGGCTGAAACAGAGGGCGAGAAACAGAGGGGCTGAATCAGAGGGGCTGAATCAGAGGGGCTGAAACAGAGGGGCTGAATCAGAGGGGCTGAATCAGAGGGCGAGAAACAGAGCGGCTGAAACAGAGGGCGAGAAACAGAGGGGCTGAAACAGAGGGCGAGAAACAGAGGGGCTGAAACAGAGGGGCTGAAACAGAGGGGCTGAATCAGAGGCGCTGATTCAGAGGGGCTGAAACAGAGGGGGTGAATGAGTGGGGCTGAATCAGAGGGGCTGAATCAGAGGGGCTGAAACAGAGGGTGAGAAACTGAGGGGCTGGAACAGAGGGGCTGAATCAGAGGGGCTGAAACAGAGGGGCTGAATCAGAGGGGCTGAAACAGAGGGGCTGAAAGAGAGGGGCTGAATCAGAGGGGCTGAAACAGAGGGGCTGAAACAGTGGGGCTGGAACTGAGGACGAGAAACAGAGGGGCTGAAACAGAGGGCGAGAAACAGAGTGGCCGAAACAGAGAGGCTGAATCGGAGGGGCTGAAACAGAGGGTGCGAAACAGAGTGGCTGAAACAGAGAGGCTGAAACAGAGGTACTGAAACAGAGGGCGAGAAACAGAGGGGCTGAATCAGAGGGGCTGAATCAGAGGGGCTGAAACATAGGGGCTGAATCAGAGGGGCTGAAAGAGAGGGCGAGAAACAGAGCGGCTGAAACAGAGGGCGAGCAACAGAGGGGCTGATTCAGAGGTGCTGAAACAGAGGGGCTGAATCAGCGGAGCTGAAACAGAGGGCGAGAAGCTGAGGGGCTTAAACAGTGGGCGAGAAACAGAGGGGCAGAAACAGAGGGCGAGAAACAGATGGACTGAAACAGAGGGGCTGAAACAGAGGGCGAGAAACAGAGGAGCTGAAACAGAGGGCTAGAAACAGAGGGGCTGAAACAGAGGGGCTGAAACAGAGGGGCTGAAACAGAGGGGCTGAAACAGTGGGGCTGAAACAGAGGGCGAGAAACAGAGGGGCTGAAACAGAGGGCGAGAAACAGAGGGGCTGAAACAGAGGGCGAGAAGCAGAGGGGCTGAATCAGAGGGGCTGAAAAAGAGGGGATGAAACAGAGGGGCTGAATCAGAGGGGCTGAAACAGAGGGCGAGAAACAGAGGGGCTGAAACAGAGGGGCTGAAACAGAGGGGCTGAATCAGAGGGGCTGATTCAGAGGGGCTGATTCAGAGGGGCTGTAACAGAGGGGCTGAATCAGCGGAGCTGAAACAGAGAGCGAGTAACTGAGGGGCTGAAACAGAGGGCGAGAAAGAGATGGGCAGAAACAGAGGGCGAGAAACAGATGGGTTGAAACAGAGGGGCTGAAATAGAGGGCGAGAAACAGAGGGGCTGAAACAGAGGGCTAGAAACAGAGGGGCTGAAACAGAGGGGTTGAAACAGAGGGGCTGAAACAGAGGGGCTGAAACAGTGGGGCAGAAACAGAGGGCGAGAAACAGAGTGGCTGAAACATACGGGCTGAAACAGAGGGGCTGAAAAAGAGGGCGAAAAACAGAGGGGCTGAAACAGAGGGCGAGAAACAGAGGGGCTGAAACAGAGGGGCTGAATCAGAGGGGCTGAAACAGAGGGCGAGAAACAGAGGGGCTGAATCAGAGGGGCTGAAACAGAGGGGCTGAATCAGAGGGGCTGAAACAGAGGGGCTGAAAGAGAGGGGCTGAATCAGAGGGGCTGAAACAGAGGGGCTGGAACAGTGGGGCTGGAACTGAGGACGAGAAACAGAGGGGCTGAAACAGAGGGCGAGAAACAGAGTGGCCGAAACAGAGAGGCTGAATCGGAGGGGCTGAAACAGAGGGTGCGAAACAGAGTGACCGAAACAGAGAGGCTGAAACAGAGGGGCTGAAACAGAGGGCGAGAAACAGAGGGGCTGAATCAGAGGGGCTGAATCAGAGGGGCTGAAACAGAGGGGCTGAATCAGAGGGGCTGAAAGAGAGGGCGAGAAACAGAGCGGCTGAAACAGAGGGCGAGAAACAGAGGGGCTGAAATAGAGGGCGAGAAACAGAGGGGCTGAAACAGAGGGGCTGAAACAGAGGGGCTGAATCAGAGGCGCTGATTCAGAGGGGCTGAAACAGAGGGGCTGAATCAGCGGGGCTGAAACAGAGGGCGAGAAACAGAGGGGCTGAAACAGAGGGCGAGAAACAGAGGGGCAGAAACAGAGTGCGAGAAACAGAGGGGCTGAAACAGAGGGGCTTAAACAGAGGGCGAGATATAGAGGGGCTGAAACAGAGGGCGAGAAACAGAGGGGCTGAAACAGAGGGGCTGAAACAGAGGGGCTGAAACAGAGGGCGAGAAACAGAGATGCTGAAACAGAGGGCGAGAAACAGAGGGGCTGAAACAGAGGACGAGAAACAGAGGGGCTGAAACAGAGGGCGAGAAACAGAGGGGCTGAAACAGAGGGGCTGAAACTGAGGGGCTGAAACAGAGGGCGAGAAACAGAGGGGCTGAAACAGAGGGCGAGAAACAGAGGGGCTGAAACAGAGGGGCTGAAACAGAGGGGCTGAAACAGAGGGCGAGAAACAGAGGGGCTGAAACAGAGGGCGAGAAACAGAGGGGCTGAAACAGAGGGCGAGAAACAGAGGGGCTGAAACAGTGGGCGAGAAACAGAGGGGCTGAAACAGAGATGCTGAAATAGAGGGGCTGAAACAGAGGGCGAGAAACAGAGGGGCAGAAACAGAGTGCGAGAAACAGAGGGTCTGAAACAGAGGGGTTGAAACAGAGGGCGAGATATAGAGGGGCTGAAACAGAGGGCGAGAAACAGAGGGGCTGAAACAGAGGGGCTGAAACAGAGGGGCTGAAACAGAGGGCGAGAAACAGAGGGGCTGAAACATAGGGCGAGAAACAGAGGGGCTGAAACAGAGGGCGAGAAACAGAGGGGCTGAAATAGAGGGGCTGAAACAGAGGGCGAGAAACAGAGATGCTGAAACAGAGGGCGAGAAACAGAGGGGCTGAAACAGAGGGCGAGAAACAGAGGGGCTGAAACAGAGGGCGAGAAACAGAGGGGCTGAAACAGAGGGGCTGAAACTGAGGGGCTGAAACAGAGGGGCTGAAACACAGGGCGAGAAACAGAGGGGCTGAAACAGAGGGCGAGAAAAAGAGGGCGAGAAACAGAGGGACTGAAACAGAGGGGCTGAAACAGAGGGGCTGAAACAGAGGGCGAGAAACAGAGAGGCTGAAACAGAGGGCGAGAAACAGAGGGGCTGAAACAGAGGGGCTTAATGAGTGGGGCTGAATCTGAGGGGCTGAATCAGAGGGGCTGAAACAGAGGGTGAGAAACAGAGGGGCTGAAACAGAGGGGCTGAAACAGAGGGGCTGAAACAGAGGGCGAGAAACAGAGGGGCTGAAACAGAGGGCGAGAAACAGAGGGGCTGAAATGGAGGGGCAGAAACAGAGGGGCTGAAACAGAGGGGCTGAATCAGAGGGTCTGATTCAGAGGGGCTGAAACAGAGGTGCTGAATCAGCGGGGCTGAAACAGAGGGCGAGAATCAGAGGGGCTGAAACAGAGGGCGAGAGACAGAGGGGCAGAAACAGAGGGCGAGAAACAGAGGGGCTGAAACAGAGGGGCTGAAACAGAGGGCGAGAAACAGAGGGGCTGAAACAGAGGGTCTGAAACAGAGGGGCTGAAACAGAGGGGCTGAAACAGTGGGGCTGAAACAGAGGGCGAGAAACAGAGGGGCTGAAAAAGAGGGTGAGAAACAGAGGGGCTGAAACAGAGGGCGAGAAACCGAGTGGCTGAAACAGACGGGCTGAAACAGAGGGGCTGAAAAAGAGGGCGAAAAACAGAGGGGCTGGATCAGAGGGCGAGAAACAGAGGGGCTGAAACAGAGGGGCTGAATCAGAGGGGCTGAAACAGAGGGCGAGAAACAGAGGGGCTTAAACAGAGGGCGAGAAAAAGAGGGGCTGAAACAGAGGGGCTGGAACAGAGAGGCTGAAACAGAGGGGCTGAATCAGAGGGACGGGAATCAGAGGGGCTGAATCAGAGGGGCTGAAACAGAGGAGCTGAAACAGAGGGGCTGAAACAGAGGGGCTGAAACAGTAGGCGAGAAACAGAGGGGCTGAAACAGAGGGGCGGGAAACAGAGGGGCTGAATCAGAGGGGCTGAATGAGTCAGGTTGAATCAGAGGGGCTGAATCAGTGGGGCTGAAACAGAGGGTGAGACAAGAGGGGCTGAAACAGAGGGGCTGAAACAGAGGGCGAGAAACAGATGGGCTGAATCAGAGGGGCTAAATCAGAGGGGCTGAATCAGAGGGACTGAAACAGAGGGGCTGAATCAGAGGGGCTGAAACAGAGGGGCTGAAACAGAGGGGCTGAATCAGAGGGGCTGAAACAGAGGGGCTGAATCAGTGGGGTTGAAACTGAGGGTGAGAAACAGAGGGGCTGAAACAGAGGGCGAGAAACAGAGGGGCTGAAACAGAGGGCGAGCAACAGAGGGGCTGATTCAGAGGTGCTGAAACAGAGGGGCTGAATCAGCGGAGCTGAAACAGAGGGCGAGAAGCTGAGGGGCTTAAACAGTGGGCGAGAAACAGAGGGGCAGAAACAGAGGGCGAGAAACAGATGGACTGAAACAGAGGGGCTGAAACAGAGGGCGAGAAACAGAGGAGCTGAAACAGAGGGCTAGAAACAGAGGGGCTGAAACAGAGGGGCTGAAACAGAGGGGCTGAAACAGAGGGGCTGAAACAGTGGGGCTGAAACAGAGGGCGAGAAACAGAGGGGCTGAAACAGAGGGCGAGAAACAGAGGGGCTGAATCAGAGGGGCTGAAAAAGAGGGGCTGAAACAGAGGGGCTGAATCAGAGGGGCTGAAACAGAGGGCTAGAAACAGAGGGGCTGAATCAGAGGGGCTGAAAAAGAGGGGCTGAAACAGAGGGGCTGAAACAGAGGGGCTGAATCAGAGGGGCTGATTCAGAGGGGCTGATTCAGAGGGGCTGTAACAGTGGGGCTGAATCAGCGGAGCTGAAACAGAGGGCGAGAAACTGAGGGGCTGAAACAGAGGGCGAGAAACAGATGGGCAGAAACAGAGGGCGAGAAACAGATGGGTTGAAACAGAGGGGCTGAAATAGAGGGCGAGAAACAGAGGGGCTGAAACAGAGGGCTAGAAACAGAGGGGCTGAAACAGAGGGGTTGAAACAGAGGGGCTGAAACAGAGGGGCTGAAACAGTGGGGCTGAAACAGAGGGCGAGAAACAGAGTGGCTGAAACATACGGGCTGAAACAGAGGGGCTGAAAAAGAGGGCGAAAAACAGAGGGGCTGAAACAGAGGGCGAGAAACAGAGGGGCTGATACAGAGGGGCTGAAACAGAGGGGCTGAAACAGAGTGGCTGAAAGAGAGGGGCTGAAACAGAGGGGCTGGATCAGTGGGGGAGAAACAGCGGGGCTGAAACAGAGGGGCTGAATCAGAGGGGCTGAAACAGAGGGCGAGAAACAGAGGGGCTGAAACAGAGGGCGAGAAACAGAGGGGCTGAAACAGAGGGGCTGAATCAGAGGGGCTGAATCACAGTGGCTGAATCAGAGGGGCTGAATCGGAGGGGCTGAAACAGAGGGTGCGAAACCGAGTGGCCGAAACAGAGAGGCTGAAACAGAGGGGCTGAAACAGAGGGCGAGAAACAGAGGGGCTGAATCAGAGGGGCTGAATCAGAGGGGCTGAAACAGAGGGGCTGAATCAGAGGGGCTGAATCAGAGGGCGAGAAACAGAGCGGCTGAAACAGAGGGCGAGAAACAGAGGGGCTGAAACAGAGGGCGAGAAACAGAGGGGCTGAAACAGAGGGGCTGAAACAGAGGGGCTGAATCAGAGGCGCTGATTCAGAGGGGCTGAAACAGAGGGGGTGAATGAGTGGGGCTGAATCAGAGGGGCTGAATCAGAGGGGCTGAAACAGAGGGTGAGAAACTGAGGGGCTGGAACAGAGGGGCTGAATCAGAGGGGCTGAAACAGAGGGGCTGAATCAGAGGGGCTGAAACAGAGGGGCTGAAAGAGAGGGGCTGAATCAGAGGGGCTGAAACAGAGGGGCTGAAACAGTGGGGCTGGAACTGAGGACGAGAAACAGAGGGGCTGAAACAGAGGGCGAGAAACAGAGTGGCCGAAACAGAGAGGCTGAATCGGAGGGGCTGAAACAGAGGGTGCGAAACAGAGTGGCTGAAACAGAGAGGCTGAAACAGAGGTACTGAAACAGAGGGCGAGAAACAGAGGGGCTGAATCAGAGGGGCTGAATCAGAGGGGCTGAAACATAGGGGCTGAATCAGAGGGGCTGAAAGAGAGGGCGAGAAACAGAGCGGCTGAAACAGAGGGCGAGCAACAGAGGGGCTGATTCAGAGGTGCTGAAACAGAGGGGCTGAATCAGCGGAGCTGAAACAGAGGGCGAGAAGCTGAGGGGCTTAAACAGTGGGCGAGAAACAGAGGGGCAGAAACAGAGGGCGAGAAACAGATGGACTGAAACAGAGGGGCTGAAACAGAGGGCGAGAAACAGAGGAGCTGAAACAGAGGGCTAGAAACAGAGGGGCTGAAACAGAGGGGCTGAAACAGAGGGGCTGAAACAGAGGGGCTGAAACAGTGGGGCTGAAACAGAGGGCGAGAAACAGAGGGGCTGAAACAGAGGGCGAGAAACAGAGGGGCTGAAACAGAGGGCGAGAAGCAGAGGGGCTGAATCAGAGGGGCTGAAAAAGGGGGGATGAAACAGAGGGGCTGAATCAGAGGGGCTGAAACAGAGGGCGAGAAACAGAGGGGCTGAAACAGAGGGGCTGAAACAGAGGGGCTGAATCAGAGGGGCTGATTCAGAGGGGCTGATTCAGAGGGGCTGTAACAGAGGGGCTGAATCAGCGGAGCTGAAACAGAGAGCGAGTAACTGAGGGGCTGAAACAGAGGGCGAGAAAGAGATGGGCAGAAACAGAGGGCGAGAAACAGATGGGTTGAAACAGAGGGGCTGAAATAGAGGGCGAGAAACAGAGGGGCTGAAACAGAGGGCTAGAAACAGAGGGGCTGAAACAGAGGGGTTGAAACAGAGGGGCTGAAACAGAGGGGCTGAAACAGTGGGGCAGAAACAGAGGGCGAGAAACAGAGTGGCTGAAACATACGGGCTGAAACAGAGGGGCTGAAAAAGAGGGCGAAAAACAGAGGGGCTGAAACAGAGGGCGAGAAACAGAGGGGCTGAAACAGAGGGGCTGAAACAGAGGGGCTGAAACAGAGGGGCTGAAACAGAGTGGCTGAAAGAGAGGGGCTGAAACAGAGGGGCTGGATCAGTGGGGGAGAAACAGCGGGGCTGAAACAGAGGGGCTGAATCAGAGGGGCTGAAACAGAGGGCGAGAAACAGAGGGGCTGAAACAGAGGGCGAGAAACAGAGGGGCTGAAACAGAGGGGCTGAATCAGAGGGGCTGAATCACAGTGGCTGAATCAGAGGGGCTGAATCGGAGGGGCTGAAACAGAGGGTGCGAAACCGAGTGGCCGAAACAGAGAGGCTGAAACAGAGGGGCTGAAACAGAGGGCGAGAAACAGAGGGGCTGAATCAGAGGGGCTGAATCAGAGGGGCTGAAACAGAGGGGCTGAATCAGAGGGGCTGAATTAGAGGGCGAGGCACAGAGCGGCTGAAACAGAGGGCGAGAAACAGAGGGGCTGAAACAGAGGGCGAGAAACAGAGGGGCTGAAACAGAGGGGCTGAAACAGAGGGGCTGAATCAGAGGCGCTGATTCAGAGGGGCTGAAACAGAGGGGGTGAATGAGTGGGGCTGAATCAGAGGGGCTGAATCAGAGGGGCTGAAACAGAGGGTGAGAAACTGAGGGGCTGAAACAGAGGGGCTGAATCAGAGGGGCTGAAACAGAGGGCGAGAAACAGAGGGGCTGAATCAGAGGGGCTGAAACAGAGGGGCTGAATCAGAGGGGCTGAAACAGAGGGGCTGAAAGAGAGGGGCTGAATCAGAGGGGCTGAAACAGAGGGGCTGAAACAGTGGGGCTGGAACTGAGGACGAGAAACAGAGGGGCTGAAACAGAGGGCGAGAAACAGAGTGGCTGAAACAGAGAGGCTGAATCGGAGGGGCTGAAACAGAGGGTGCGAAACAGAGTGGCCGAAACAGAGAGGCTGAAACAGAGGGGCTGAAACAGAGGGCGAGAAACAGAGGGGCTGAATCAGAGGGGCTGAATCAGAGGGGCTGAAACAGACGGGCTGAATCAGAGGGGCTGAAAGAGAGGGCGAGAAACAGAGCGGCTGAAACAGAGGGCGAGAAACAGAGGGGCTGAAACAGAGGGCGAGAAACAGAGGGGCTGAAACAGAGGGGCTGAAACAGAGGGGCTGAATCAGAGGCGCTGATTCAGAGGGGCTGAAACAGAGGGGCTGAATCAGCGGGGCTGAAACAGAGGGCGAGAAACAGAGGGGCTGAAACAGAGGGCGAGAAACAGAGGGGCAGAAACAGAGTGCGAGAAACAGAGGGGCTGAAACAGAGGGGCTGAAACAGAGGGCGAGATATAGAGGGGCTGAAACAGAGGGCGAGAAACAGAGGGGCTGAAACAGAGGGGCTGAAACAGAGGGGCTGAAACAGAGGGCGAGAAACAGAGATGCTGAAACAGAGGGCGAGAAACAGAGGGGCTGAAACAGAGGGCGAGAAACAGAGGAGCTGAAACAGAGGGCGAGAAACAGAGGGGCTGAAACAGAGGGGCTGAAACTGAGGGGCTGAAACAGAGGGCGAGAAACAGAGGGGCTGAAACAGAGGGCGAGAAGCAGAGGGGCTGAAACAGAGGGGCTGAAACAGAGGGGCTGAAACAGAGGGCGAGAAACAGAGGGGCTGAAACAGAGGGCGAGAAACAGAGGGGCTGAAACAGAGGGCGAGAAACAGAGGGGCTGAAACAGAGGGGCTGAAACAGAGGGCGAGAAACAGAGATGCTGAAATAGAGGGGCTGAAACAGAGGGCGAGAAACAGAGGGGCAGAAACAGAGTGCGAGAAACAGAGGGGCTGAAACAGAGGGGCTGAAACAGAGGGCGAGATATAGAGGGGCTGAAACAGAGGGCGAGAAACAGAGGGGCTGAAACAGAGGGGCTGAAACAGAGGGGCTGAAACAGAGGGCGAGAAACAGAGGGGCTGAAACATAGGGCGAGAAACAGAGGGGCTGAAACAGAGGGCGAGAAACAGAGGGGCTGAAATAGAGGGGCTGAAACAGAGGGCGAGAAACAGAGATGCTGAAACAGAGGGCGAGAAACAGAGGGGCTGAAACAGAGGGCGAGAAAAGGAGGGGCTGAAACAGAGGGCGAGAAACAGAGGGGCTGAAACAGAGGGGCTGAAACTGAGGGGCTGAAACAGAGGAGCTGAAACACAGGGTGAGAAAAAGAGGGTCTGAAACAGAGGGCGAGAAACAGAGGGGCTGAAACAGAGGGCGAGAAACAGAGGGCGAGAAACAGAGGGACTGAAACAGAGGGGCTGAAACAGAGGGGCTGAAACAGAGGGCGAGAAACAGAGGGGCAGAAACAGAGGGCGAGAAACAGAGGGGCTGAAACAGAGGGGCTGAATGAGTGGGGCTGAATCTTAGGGGCTGAATCAAAGGGGCTGAAACAGAGGGTGAGAAACAGAGGGGCTGAAACAGAGGGGCTGAAACAGAGGGGCTGAAACAGAGGGCGAGAAACAGAGGGGCTGAAACAGAGGGCGAGAAACAGAGGGGCTGAAATGGAGGGGCAGAAACAGAGGGGCTGAAACAGAGGGGCTGAATCAGAGGGGCTGATTCAGAGGGGCTGAAACAGAGGTGCTGAATCAGCGGGGCTGAAACAGAGGGCCAGAAACAGAGGGGCTGAAACAGAGGGCGAGAGACAGAGGGGCAGAAACAGAGGGCGAGAAACAGAGGGGCTGAAACAGAGGGGCTGAAACAGAGGGCGAGAAACAGAGGGGCTGAAACAGAGGGTCTGAAACAGAGGGGCTGAAACAGAGGGGCTGAAACAGTGGGGCTGAAACAGAGGGCGAGAAACAGAGGGGCTGAAACAGAGGGTGAGAAACAGAGGGGCTGAAACAGAGGGCGAGAAACTGAGTGGCTGAAACAGACGGGCTGAAACAGAGGGGCTGAAAAAGAGGGCGAAAAACAGAGGGGCTGGATCAGAGGGCGAGAAACAGAGGGGCTGAAACAGAGGGGCTGAAACAGAGGGGCTGAAACAGAGAGGTTGAAACAGAGGGGCTGAAACAGAGGGGCTGAATCAGAGGGGCTGAAACAGAGGGCGAGAAACAGAGGGGCTTAAACAGAGGGCGAGAAAAAGAGGGGCTGAAACAGAGGGGCTGGAACAGAGAGGCTGAAACAGAGGGGCTGAATCAGAGGGACGGGAAACAGAGGGGCTGAATCAGAGGGGCTGAAACAGAGGAGCTGAAACAGAGGGGCTGAAACAGAGGGGCTGAAACAGAAGGCGAGAAACAGAGGGGCTGAAACAGAGGGGCGGGAAACAGAGGGGCTGAATCAGAGGGGCTGAATGAGTCAGGTTGAATCAGAGGGGCTGAAACAGAGGGTGAGACAAGAGGGGCTGAAACAGAGGGGCTGAAACAGAGGGCGAGAAACAGAGGGGCTGAATCAGAGGGGCTAAATCAGAGGGGCTGAATCAGAGGGACTGAAACAGAGGGGCTGAATCAGAGGGGCTGAAACAGAGTGGCTGAAACAGAGGGGCTGAATCAGAGGGGCTGAAACAGAGGGGCTGAATCAGTGGGGTTGAAACTGAGGGTGAGAAACAGAGGGGCTGAAACAGAGGGCGAGAAACAGAGGGGCTGAAACAGAGGGCGAGTAACAGAGGGGCTGATTCAGAGGTGCTGAAACAGAGGGGCTGAATCAGCGGAGCTGAAACAGAGGGCGAGAAGCTTAGGGGCTTAAACAGTGGGCGAGAAACAGAGGGGCAGAAACAGAGGGCGAGAAACAGATGGACTGAAACAGAGGGGCTGAAACAGAGGGCGAGAAACAGAGGAGCTGAAACAGAGGGCTAGAAACAGAGGGGCTGAAACAGAGGGGCTGAAACAGAGGGGCTGAAACAGAGGGGCTGAAACAGTGGGGCTGAAACAGAGGGCGAGAAACAGAGGGGCTGAAACAGAGGGCGAGAAACAGAGGGGCTGAAACAGAGGGCGAGAAACAGAGGGGCTGAATCAGAGGGGCTGAAAAAGAGGGGCTGAAACAGAGGGGCTGAATCAGAGGGGCTGAAACAGAGGGCGAGAAACAGAGGGGCTGAAACAGAGGGGCTGAAACAGAGGGGCTGAATCAGAGGGGCTGATTCAGAGGGGCTGATTCAGAGGGGCTGTAACAGAGGGGCTGAATCAGCGGAGCTGAAACAGAGGGCGAGAAACTGAGGGGCTGAAACAGAGGGCGAGAAACAGATGGGCAGAAACAGAGGGCGAGTAACAGATGGGTTGAAACAGAGGGGCTGAAATAGAGGGCGAGAAACAGAGGGGCTGAAACAGAGGGCTAGAAACAGAGGGGCTGAAACAGAGGGGTTGAAACAGAGGGGCTGAAACAGAGGGGCTGAAACAGTGGGGCTGAAACAGAGGGCGAGAAACAGAGTGGCTGAAACATACGGGCTGAAACAGAGGGGCTGAAAAAGAGGGCGAAAAACAGAGGGGCTGAAACAGAGGGCGAGAAACAGAGGGGCTGAAACAGAGGGGCTGAAACAGAGGGGCTGAAACAGAGGGGCTGAAACAGAGTGGCTGAAAGAGAGGGGCTGAAACAGAGGGGCTGGATCAGTGGGGGAGAAACAGCGGGGCTGAAACAGAGGGGCTGAATCAGAGGGGCTGAAACAGAGGGCGAGAAACAGAGGGGCTGAAACAGAGGGCGAGAAACAGAGGGGCTGAAACAGAGGGGCTGAAACAGAGGGGCGAAAACAGAGGGCGAGAAACAGAGGGGCTGAAACAGAGGGCGATAAACAGTGGGGCTGAAACAGAGGGGCGGGAAACAGAGGCGCTGAATCAGAGGGGCTGAATCAGAGGCGAGGAATCAGAGGGGCTGAATCAGAGGGGCTGAAACAGAGGGTGCGAAACAGAGTGGCTGAAACAGAAGGCGAGAAACAGAGGGGCTGAAACAGAGGGCGCAAACAGAGGGCGAGAAACAGAGGGACTGAAACAGAGGGGCTGAAACAGAGGAGCTGAAACAGAGGGCGAGAAACAGAGGGGCTGAAACAGAGGGCGAGAAACAGAGGGGCTGAAACAGAGGGGCTGAATGAGTTGGTCTGAATCAGAGAGGCTGAAACAGAGGGGCTGAAACAGAGGGCGAGAAACAAAGGGTCTGAAACAGCGTGCGAGAAACAGAGGGCGAGAAACAGAGGGGCTGAAACAGAGAGCGAGAAACAGAGGGTGAGAAACAGAGGGCGAGAAACAGAGGGGCTGAAACAGAGGGGCTGAAACAGAGGGGCTGAAACAGAGGGGCTGAATCAGAGGGGCTGAAACAGAGGGCCTGATTCAGAGGAGCTGAAACAGAGGGCGAAAAACAGAGGGGCTGAAACAGAGGGCGAGAAACAGAGGGGCTGAAACAGAGGGGCTGAAACAAATGGCGAGAAACAGAGAGGCTGAAACAGAGGGCGAGAAACAGAGGGGCTGAAACAGAGGGCGAGATACAGAGGGCGAGAAACAGAGGGCGAGAAACAGAGGGGCTGAAACTGAGGGCGAGAAACAGAGGGCGAGAAACAGAGGGACTGAAACAGAGGGGCTGAAACACAGGGGCTGAAACAGAGGGCGAGAAACAGAGTGGCTGAAACAGAGAGCGAGAAACAGAGGGTGAGAAACAGAGGGCGAGAAACAGAGGGGATGAAACAGAGGGGCTGAAACAGAGGTGCTGAATCAGAGGGGCTGAGACAGAGGGCCTGAATCAGAGGAGCTGAAACAGAGGGGCTGAAACAGAGGGCGAGAAACAGAGGAGCTGAAACAGAGGGGCTGAAACAAAGGGCGAGAAACAGAGAGGCTGAAACAGAGGGCGAGAAACAGAGGGGCTGAAACAGAGGGCGAGATACAGAGGGCGAGAAACAGAGGGCGAGAAACAGAGGGGCTGAAACTGAGGGCGAGAAACAGAGGGCGAGAAACAGAGGGACTGAAACAGAGGGGCTGAAACACAGGGGCTGAAACAGAGGGCGAGAAACAGAGGGGCTGAATCAGAGGGGCTAAATCAGAGGGGCTGAATCAGAGGGGCTGAAACAGAGGGGCTGAATCAGAGGGCCTGAAACAGAGGGGCTGAATCAGCGGGGCTGAAACAGAGGGCGAGAAACAGAGGGGCTGAAACAGAGGGCGAGAAACAGAGGGGCAGAAACAGAGTGCGAGAAACAGAGGGGCTGAAACAGAGGGGCTGAAACAGAGGGCGAGATATAGAGGGGCTGAAACAGAGGGCGAGAAACAGAGGGGCTGAAACAGAGGGGCTGAAACAGAGGGGCTGAAACAGAGGGCGAGAAACAGAGATGCTGAAACAGAGGGCGAGAAACAGAGGGGCTGAAACAGAGGGCGAGAAACAGAGGAGCTGAAACAGAGGGCGAGAAACAGAGGGGCTGAAACAGAGGGGCTGAAACTGAGGGGCTGAAACAGAGGGCGAGAAACAGAGGGGCTGAAACAGAGGGCGAGAAGCAGAGGGGCTGAAACAGAGGGGCTGAAACAGAGGGGCTGAAACAGAGGGCGAGAAACAGAGGGGCTGAAACAGAGGGCGAGAAACAGAGGGGCTGAAACAGAGGGCGAGAAACAGAGGGGCTGAAACAGAGGGGCTGAAACAGAGGGCGAGAAACAGAGATGCTGAAATAGAGGGGCTGAAACAGAGGGCGAGAAACAGAGGGGCAGAAACAGAGTGCGAGAAACAGAGGGGCTGAAACAGAGGGGCTGAAACAGAGGGCGAGAAACAGAGGGGCTGAAACAGAGGGGCTGAAACAGAGGGGCTGAAACAGAGGGCGAGAAACAGAGGGGCTGAAACATAGGGCGAGAAACAGAGGGGCTGAAACAGAGGGCGAGAAACAGAGGGGCTGAAATAGAGGGGCTGAAACAGAGGGCGAGAAACAGAGATGCTGAAACAGAGGGCGAGAAACAGAGGGGCTGAAACAGAGGGCGAGAAAAGGAGGGGCTGAAACAGAGGGCGAGAAACAGAGGGGCTGAAACAGAGGGGCTGAAACTGAGGGGCTGAAACAGAGGAGCTGAAACACAGGGTGAGAAACAGAGGGTCTGAAACAGAGGGCGAGAAACAGAGGGGCTGAAACAGAGGGCGAGAAACAGAGGGCGAGAAACAGAGGGACTGAAACAGAGGGGCTGAAACAGGGGGGCTGAAACAGAGGGCGAGAAACAGAGGGGCAGAAACAGAGGGCGAGAAACAGAGGGGCTGAAACAGAGGGGCTGAATGAGTGGGGCTGAATCTTAGGGGCTGAATCAAAGGGGCTGAAACAGAGGGTGAGAAACAGAGGGGCTGAAACAGAGGGGCTGAAACAGAGGGGCTGAAACAGAGGGCGAGAAACAGAGGGGCTGAAACAGAGGGCGAGAAACAGAGGGGCTGAAATGGAGGGGCAGAAACAGAGGGGCTGAAACAGAGGGGCTGAATCAGAGGGGCTGATTCAGAGGGGCTGAAACAGAGGTGCTGAATCAGCGGGGCTGAAACAGAGGGCCAGAAACAGAGGGGCTGAAACAGAGGGCGAGAGACAGAGGGGCAGAAACAGAGGGCGAGAAACAGAGGGGCTGAAACAGAGGGGCTGAAACAGAGGGCGAGAAACAGAGGGGCTGAAACAGAGGGTCTGAAACAGAGGGGCTGAAACAGAGGGGCTGAAACAGTGGGGCTGAAACAGAGGGCGAGAAACAGAGGGGCTGAAACAGAGGGTGAGAAACAGAGGGGCTGAAACAGAGGGCGAGAAACCGAGTGGCTGAAACAGACGGGCTGAAACAGAGGGGCTGAAAAAGAGGGCGAAAAACAGAGGGGCTGGATCAGAGGGCGAGAAACAGAGGGGCTGAAACAGAGGGGCTGAAACAGAGGGGCTGAAACAGAGAGGCTGAAACAGAGGGGCTGAAACAGAGGGGCTGAATCAGAGGGGCTGAAACAGAGGGCGAGAAACAGAGGGGCTTAAACAGAGGGCGAGAAAAAGAGGGGCTGAAACAGAGGGGCTGGAACAGAGAGGCTGAAACAGAGGGGCTGAATCAGAGGGACGGGAAACAGAGGGGCTGAATCAGAGGGGCTGAAACAGAGGAGCTGAAACAGAGGGGCTGAAACAGAGGGGCTGAAACAGAAGGCGAGAAACAGAGGGGCTGAAACAGAGGGGCGGGAAATAGAGGGGCTGAATCAGAGGGGCTTAATGAGTCAGGTTGAATCAGAGGGGCTGAAACAGAGGGTGAGACAAGAGGGGCTGAAACAGAGGGGCTGAAACAGAGGGCGAGAAACAGAGGGGCTGAATCAGAGGGGCTAAATCAGAGGGGCTGAATCAGAGGGACTGAAACAGAGGGGCTGAATCAGAGGGGCTGAAACAGAGTGGCTGAAACAGAGGGGCTGAATCAGAGGGGCTGAAACAGAGGGGCTGAATCAGTGGGGTTGAAACTGAGGGTGAGAAACAGAGGGGCTGAAACAGAGGGCGAGAAACAGAGGGGCTGAAACAGAGGGCGAGTAACAGATGGACTGAAACAGAGGGGCTGAAACAGAGGGCGAGAAACAGAGGAGCTGAAACAGAGGGCTAGAAACAGAGGGGCTGAAACAGAGGGGCTGAAACAGAGGGGCTGAAACAGATGGGCTGAAACAGTGGGGCTGAAACAGAGGGCGAGAAACAGAGGGGCTGAAACAGAGGGCGAGAAACAGAGGGGCTGAAACAGAGGGCGAGAAACAGAGGGGCTGAATCAGAGGGGCTGAAAAAGAGGGGCTGAAACAGAGGGGCTGAATCAGAGGGGCTGAAACAGAGGGCGAGAAACAGAGGGGCTGAAACAGAGGGGCTGAAACAGAGGGGCTGAATCAGAGGGGCTGATTCAGAGGGGCTGATTCAGAGGGGCTGTAACAGAGGGGCTGAATCAGCGGAGCTGAAACAGAGGGCGAGAAACTGAGGGGCTGAAACAGAGGGCGAGAAACAGATGGGCAGAAACAGAGGGCGAGTAACAGATGGGTTGAAACAGAGGGGCTGAAATAGAGGGCGAGAAACAGAGGGGCTGAAACAGAGGGCTAGAAACAGAGGGGCTGAAACAGAGGGGTTGAAACAGAGGGGCTGAAACAGAGGGGCTGAAACAGTGGGGCTGAAACAGAGGGCGAGAAACAGAGTGGCTGAAACATACGGGCTGAAACAGAGGGGCTGAAAAAGAGGGCGAAAAACAGAGGGGCTGAAACAGAGGGCGAGAAACAGAGGGGCTGAAACAGAGGGGCTGAAACAGAGGGGCTGAAACAGAGGGGCTGAAACAGAGTGGCTGAAAGAGAGGGGCTGAAACAGAGGGGCTGGATCAGTGGGGGAGAAACAGCGGGGCTGAAACAGAGGGGCTGAATCAGAGGGGCTGAAACAGAGGGCGAGAAACAGAGGGGCTGAAACAGAGGGCGAGAAACAGAGGGGCTGAAACAGAGGGGCTGAAACAGAGGGGCGAAAACAGAGGGCGAGAAACAGAGGGGCTGAAACAGAGGGCGATAAACAGTGGGGCTGAAACAGAGGGGCGGGAAACAGAGGCGCTGAATCAGAGGGGCTGAATCAGAGGCGAGGAATCAGAGGGGCTGAATCAGAGGGGCTGAAACAGAGGGTGCGAAACAGAGTGGCTGAAACAGAGGGCGAGAAACAGAGGGGCTGAAACAGAGGGCGCAAACAGAGGGCGAGAAACAGAGGGACTGAAACAGAGGGGCTGAAACAGAGGAGCTGAAACAGAGGGCGAGAAACAGAGGGCCTGAAACAGAGGGCGAGAAACAGAGGGGCTGAAACAGAGGGGCTGAATGAGTTGGTCTGAATCAGAGAGGCTGAAACAGAGGGGCTGAAACAGAGGGCGAGAAACAAAGGGTCTGAAACAGCGTGCGAGAAACAGAGGGCGAGAAAAAGAGGGGCTGAAACAGAGAGCGAGAAACAGAGGGTGAGAAACAGAGGGCGAGAAACAGAGGGGCTGAAACAGAGGGGCTGAAACAGAGGGGCTGAAACAGAGGGGCTGAATCAGAGGGGCTGAAACAGAGGGCCTGATTCAGAGGAGCTGAAACAGAGGGCGAAAAACAGAGGGGCTGAAACAGAGGGCGAGAAACAGAGGGGCTGAAACAGAGGGGCTGAAACAAATGGCGAGAAACAGAGAGGCTGAAACAGAGGGCGAGAAACAGAGGGGCTGAAACAGAGGGCGAGATACAGAGGGCGAGAAACAGAGGGCGAGAAACAGAGGGGCTGAAACTGAGGGCGAGAAACAGAGGGCGAGAAACAGAGGGACTGAAACAGAGGGGCTGAAACACAGGGGCTGAAACAGAGGGCGAGAAACAGAGTGGCTGAAACAGAGAGCGAGAAACAGAGGGTGAGAAACAGAGGGCGAGAAACAGAGGGGATGAAACAGAGGGGCTGAAACAGAGGTGCTGAATCAGAGGGGCTGAGACAGAGGGCCTGAATCAGAGGAGCTGAAACAGAGGGGCTGAAACAGAGGGCGAGAAACAGAGGAGCTGAAACAGAGGGGCTGAAACAGAGGGCGAGAAACAGAGGGGCTGAAACAGAGGGCGAGATACAGAGGGCGAGAAACAGAGGGCGAGAAACAGAGGGGCTGAAACTGAGGGCGAGAAACAGAGGGCGAGAAACAGAGGGACTGAAACAGAGGGGCTGAAACACAGGGGCTGAAACAGAGGGCGAGAAACAGAGGGGCTGAATCAGAGGGGCTAAATCAGAGGGGCTGAATCAGAGGGGCTGAAACAGAGGGGCTGAATCAGAGGGCCTGAAACAGAGGGCGAGAAACAGAGGGGCTGAAACAGAGGGCGAGAAACAGAGGGGCTGAAACAGAGGGCGAGAATCAGAGGGGCTGAAACAGAGGGGCAGACACAGAGGCGCTGAAACAGAGGGGCTGAATCAGAGGGGCTGATTCAGAGGGGCTGAAACAGAGGGCGAGAAACAGAGGGGCTGAAACAGAGGGCGAGAGACAGAGGGGCAGAAACAGAGGGCGAGAAACAGAGGGGCTGAAACAGAGGGGCTGAAATAGAGGGCGAGAAACAGAGGGGCTGAAACAGAGGGGGAGAAACAGAGGGGCTGAAACAGAGGGGCTGAAACAGAGGGGCTGAAACAGAGGGCCTGAAACAGTGGGGCTGAAACAGAGGGCGAGAAACAGAGGGGCTGAAACAGATGGCGAGAAACAGAGGGGCTGAAACAGAGGGTGAGAAACAGAGGGGCTGGAACAGAGGGGGAGAAACAGAGGGGCTGAAACACAGGGTCTGAATCAGAGGGGCTGAAACAGAGGGCCTGAAACAGTGGGGCTGAAACAGAGGGCGAGAAACAGAGGGGCTGAAACAGATGGCGAGAAACAGAGGGGCTGAAACAGAGGGTGAGAAACAGAGGGGCTGAAACAGAGGGGCTGAAAAAGAGGGCGAAAAACAGAGGGGCTGAAACAGAGGGGCTGAAACAGAGTGGCTGAAACAGAGGGGCTGAAACAGAGGGGCTGGAACAGAGGGGGAGAAACAGAGGGGCTGAAACACAGGGGCTGAATCAGAGGGGCTGAAACAGAGGGCGAGAAACAGAGGGGCTGAAACTGAGGGCGAGAAACAGAGGGGCTGACACAGGGCGCGAAAAACAGAGGGGCTGAAACAGAGGGGCTGAAACTGAGGGGCTGAATCAGAGGGGCTGAAACAGAGGGGCTGAAACAGAGGGGCTAAATTAGAGGGAGAGAAACAGAGGTGCTGAAACAGAGGGGCGGGATACAGAGGGGCTGAATCAGAGGGGCTGAATGAGTGGGGCTGAATCAGAGGGGCTGAATCAGAGGGGCTGAAACAGAGGGTGAGAAACTGAGGGGCTGAAACAGAGGGGCTGAAACAGAGGGGCTGAAACAGAGGGGCTGAAACAGAGGGGCTGAAACAGTGGGGCTGAAACTGAGGGCGAGAAACAGAGCGGCTGAAACAGAGGGCGAGAAACAGAGGGGCTGAAACAGAGGGCGAGAAACAGAGGGGCTGATTCAGAGGGGCTGAAACAGAGGCGCTGAATCAGCGGAGCTGAAACTGAGGGCGAGAAACAGATGGGCTGAAACAGAGGGGCTGAAACAGAGGGCGAGAAACAGAGGGGCTGAAACAGAGGGCTAGAAACAGAGGGGCTGAAACAGAGGTGTTGAAACAAAGGGGCTGAAACAGTGGGGCTGAAACAGAGGGCGAGAAACAGAGGGGCTGAAACAGGGGGCGAGAAACAGAGGGGCTGAAACAGAGGGCGAGAAACAGATGGGCTGAATCAGAGGGGCTGAATCAGAGGGGCTGAAACAGAGGGGCTGAAACAGAGGGGCTGAATCAGAGGGGCTGAAACACAGGGCGAGAAACAGAGGGGCTGAAACAGAGGGCGAGAAACAGAGGGGCTGAAACAGAGGGGCTGAAACAGATCGGTTGAAACAGAGGGGCTGAAACAGAGGGCGAGAAACAGAGGGGCTGAAACAGAGGGTTAGAAACAGAGGGGCTGAATCAGAGGGTTAGAAACAGAGGGGCTGAAACAGATGGGCTGAAACAGAGGGGCTGAAACAGTGGGGCTGAAACAGAGGGCGAGAAACAGAGGGGCTGAAACAGAGGGCGAGAAACGGAGGGGCTGAAACAGAGGGCGAGAAGCAGAGGGGCTGAATCAGTGGGGCTGAAACAGAGGGTGAGAAACAGAGGGGCTGAAACAGAGGGCGAGAAACAGAGTGGCTGAAACATACGGGCTGAAACAGAGGGGCTGAAAAAGAGGGCGAAAAACAGAGGGGCTGAAACAGAGGGCGAGAAACAGAGGGGCTGAAACAGAGGGGCTGAAACAGAGTGGCTGAAACAGAGGGGCTGAAACAGAGGGGCTGGAACAGTGGGGGAGAAACAGCGGGGCTGAAACAGAGGGGCTGAATCAGAGGGGCTGAAACAGAGGGCGAGAAACAGAGGGGCTGAAACAGAGGGCGAGACACAGAGGGGCTGAAACAGAGGGGCTGAAACAGAGGGGCGAAAACAGAGGGCGAGAAACAGAGGGGCTGAAACAGAGGGCGAGAAACAGAGGGGCTGAAACAGAGGGGCGGGAAACAGAGGGGCTGAATCAGAGGGGCTGAATCAGAGGGGTTGATTCAGAGGGGCTGAAACAGAGGGGCTGAATCAGCGGGGCTGAAACAGAAGGCCAGAAACACAGGCGCTGAAACAGAGGGCGAGAGACAGAGGGGCAGAAACAGAGGGGCTGAATCAGAGGGGCTGAATCAGAGGGGCTGGAACAGAGGGCGAGAAACAGAGGGGCTGAAACAGAGGGGCGGGAAACAGAGGGGCTGAATCAGAGAAGCTGAATGAATCGGGTTGAATCAGAGGGGCTGAATCAGAGGGGCTGAAACAGAGGGTGAGACTAGAGGGGCTGAATCAGAGGGGCTGAAACAGAGGGTGAGAAACAGAGCGGCTGAAACAGAGGGGCTGAAATAGAGGGGCTGAAACAGAGGGCGAGAAACAGAGGGGCTGAAACAGAGGGCGAGAAACAGAGGGGCTGAAACAGAGGGGCAGAAACAGAGGGGCTGAAACAGAGGGGCTGAATCAGAGGGGCTGATTCAGAGGGGCTGAAACAGAGGGGCTAAATCAGCGGGGCTGAAACAGAGGGCCAGAAACAGAGGCGCTGAAACAGAGGGCGAGAGACAGAGGGGCAGAAACAGAGGGCGAGAAACAGAGGGGCTGAAACAGAGGGCGAGAAACAGAGGGGCTGAAACAGAGGGGCTGAAACAGTGGGGCTGAAACAGAGGGTGAGAAACAGAGGGGCTGAAACAGAGGGCGAGAAACAGAGGGGCTGAAACAGAGGGTGAGAAACAGAGGGGCTGAAACAGAGGGGCTGAAACAGAGGGGCTAAAACAGAGGGAGAGAAACAGAGGGGCTGAAACAGAGGGGCGGGAAACAAAGGGGCTGAATCAGAGGGGCTGAATGAGTGGGGCTGAATCAGAGGGGCTGAATCAAAGGGGCTGAAACAGAGGGTGAGAAACTGAGGGGCTGAAACAGAGGGGCTGAAACAGAGGGGCTGAAACAGAGGGGCTGAATTAGAGGTGCTGAAACAGAGGGGCTGAAAGAGAGGGGCTGAATCAGAGGGGCTGAAACAGAGGGGCTGAAACAGTGGGGCTGAAACTGAGGGCGAGAAACAGAGCGGCTGAAACAGAGGGCGAGAAACAGAGGGGCTGAAACAGAGGGCGAGAAACAGAGGGGCTGATTCAGAGGGGCTGAAACAGAGGGGCTGAATCAGCAGAGCTGAAACTGAGGGCGAGAAACAGATGGGCTGAAACAGAGGGGCTGAAACAGAGGGCGAGAAACAGAGGGGCTGAAACAGAGGGCTAGAAACAGAGGGGCTGAAACAGAGGTGTTGAAACAAAGGGGCTGAAACAGTGGGGCTGAAACAGAGGGCGAGAAACAGAGGGGCTGAAACAGGGGGCGAGAAACAGAGGGGCTGAAACAGAGGGCGAGAAACAGAGGGGCTGAAACAGAGGGCGAGAAACAGAGGGGCTGAATCAGAGGGGCTGAATCAGAGGGGCTGAAACAGAGGGGCTGAAACAGAGGGGCTGAATCAGAGGGGCTGAAACACAGGGCGAGAAACAGAGGGGCTGAAACAGAGGGCGAGAAACAGAGGGGCTGAAACAGAGGGGCTGAAACAGATCGGTTGAAACAGAGGGGCTGAAACAGAGGGCGAGAAACAGAGGGGCTGAAACAGAGGGTTAGAAACAGAGGGGCTGAAACAGACGGGCTGAAACAAAGGGGCTGAAACAGTGGGGCTGAAACAGAGGGCGAGAAACAGAGGGGCTGAAACAGAGGGCGAGAAACGGAGGGGCTGAAACAGAGGGCGAGAAGCAGAGGGGCTGAATCAGAGGGGCTGAAACAGAGGGTGAGAAACAGAGGGGCTGAAACAGAGGGCGAGAAACAGAGTGGCTGAAACATACGGGCTGAAACAGAGGGGCTGAAAAAGAGGGCGAAAAACAGAGGGGCTGAAACAGAGGGCGAGAAACAGAGGGGCTGAAACAGAGGGGCTGAAACAGAGTGGCTGAAACAGAGGGGCTGAAACAGAGGGGCTGGAACAGTGGGGGAGAAAAAGCGGGGCTGAAACAGAGGGGCTGAATCAGAGGGGCTGAAACAGAGGGCGAGAAACAGAGGGGCTGAAACTGAGGGCGAGACACAGAGGGGCTGAAACAGAGGGGCTGAAACAGAGGGGCGAAAACAGAGGGCGAGAAACAGAGGGGCTGAAACAGAGGGCGAGAAACAGAGGGGCTGAAACAGAGGGGCTGAAACAGAGTGGCTGAAACAGAGGGGCTGAAACAGAGGGGCTGGAACAGTGGGGGAGAAACAGCGGGGCTGAAACAGAGGGGCTGAATCAGAGGGGCTGAAACAGAGGGCGAGAAACAGAGGGGCTGAAACAGAGGGCGAGACACAGAGGGGCTGAAACAGAGGGGCTGAAACAGAGGGGCGAAAACAGAGGGCGAGAAACAGAGGGGCTGAAACAGAGGGCGAGAAACAGAGGGGCTGAAACAGAGGGGCGGGAAACAGAGGGGCTGAATCAGAGGGGCTGAATCAGAGGGGTTGATTCAGAGGGGCTGAAGCAGAGGGGCTGAATCAGCGGGGCTGAAACTGAGGGCGAGAAACAGATGGGCTGAAACAGAGGGGCTGAAACAGAGGGCGAGAAACAGAGGGGCTGAAACAGAGGGCTAGAAACAGAGGGGCTGAAACAGGGGGCGAGAAACAGAGGGGCTGAAACAGAGGGCGAGAAACAGAGGGGCTGAAACAGAGGGCGAGAAACAGAGGGGCTGAATCAGAGGGGCTGAATCAGAGGGGCTGAAACAGAGAGGCTGAAACAGAGGGGCTGAATCAGAGGGGCTGAAAGACAGGGCGAGAAACAGAGGGGCTGAAACAGAGGGCGAGAAACAGAGGGGCTGAAACAGAGGGGCTGAAACAGATCGGTTGAAACAGAGGGGCTGAAACAGAGGGCGAGAAACAGAGGGGCTGAAACAGAGGGTTAGAAACAGAGGGGCTGAAACAGACGGGCTGAAACAAAGGGGCTGAAACAGTGGGGCTGAAACAGAGGGCGAGAAACAGAGGGGCTGAAACAGAGGGCGAGAAACGGAGGGGCTGAAACAGAGGGCGAGAAGCAGAGGGGCTGAATCAGAGGGGCTGAAACAGAGGGTGAGAAACAGAGGGGCTGAAACAGAGGGCGAGAAACAGAGTGGCTGAAACATACGGGCTGAAACAGAGGGGCTGAAAAAGAGGGCGAAAAACAGAGGGGCTGAAACAGAGGGCGAGAAACAGAGGGGCTGAAACAGAGGGGCTGAAACAGAGTGGCTGAAACAGAGGGGCTGAAACAGAGGGGCTGGAACAGTGGGGGAGAAACAGCGGGGCTGAAACAGAGGGGCTGAATCAGAGGGGCTGAAACAGAGGGCGAGAAACAGAGGGGCTGAAACAGAGGGGCTAAATCAGCGGGGCTGAAACAGAGGGCCAGAAACAGAGGCGCTGAAACAGAGGGCGAGAGACAGAGGGGCAGAAACAGAGGGCGAGAAACAGAGGAGCTGAAACAGAGGGGCTGAAACAGAGGGCGAGAAACAGAGGGGCTGAAACAGAGGGCGAGAAACAGAGGGGCTGAAACAGAGGGGGTGAAACAAAAGTGCTGAAACAGAGGGGCTGAAACAGTTGGGCTGAAACAGAGGGTGAGAAACAGAGGGGCTGAAACAGAGGGCGAGAAACAGAGGGGCTGAAACAGAGGGTGAGAAACAGAGGGGCTGAAACAGAGGGGCTGAAACAGAGTGGCTGAAACAGAGGGGCTGAAACAGAGGGGCTGGAACAGTGGGGGAGAAACAGCGGGGCTGAAACAGAGGGGCTGAATCAGAGGGGCTGAAACAGAGGGCGAGAAACAGAGGGGCTGAAACAGAGGGCGAGACACAGTGGGGTTGAAACAGAGGGTGAGAAACAGAGGGGCGAAAACAGAGGGCGAGAAACAGAGTGGCTGAAACAGACGGGCTGAAACAGTGGGGCTGAAAAAGAGGGCGAAAAACAAAGGGGCTGAAACAGAGGGCGAGAAACAGAGGGGCTGAAACAGAGGGGCTGAAACAGAGTGGCTGAAACAGAGAGGCTGAAACAGAGGGGCTGAAACAGAGGGCCTGGAACAGAGGGGGAGAAACAGAGGGGATGAAACAGAGGGGCTGAGTCAGAGGGGCTGAAGCAGAGGGCGAGAAACAGAGGGGCTGAAACAGAGGGCGAGAAACAGAGGGGCTGAAACAGAGGGGCTGGAACAGAGGGGCTGAAACAGAGGGGCTGAATCAGAGGGGCGGGAAACAGAGGGGCTGAATCAGAGGGACTGAAACAGAGGGGCTGAAACAGAGGGGCTGAAACAGAGGGGCTGAAACAGAAGGCGAGAAACAGAGGGGCTGAAACAGAGGGGCGGGAGACAGAGGGGCTGAATCAGAGGGGCTGAATGAGTCGGGTTGAATCAGAGGGGCTGAATCAGAGGGGCTGAAACAGAGGGTGAGACAAGAGGGGCTGAAACAGAGGGGCTGAAACAGAGGGCGAGAAACAGAGGGGCTGAATCAGAGGGGCTAAATCAGAGGGGCTGAATCAGTGGGGCTGAAACAGAGGGGCTGAAACAGTGGGGTTGAAACTGAGGGTGAGAAACAGAGGGGCTGAAACAGAGGGCGAGAAACAGAGGGGCTGAAACAGAGGGCGAGAAACAGAGGGGCTGATTCAGAGGTGCTGAAACAGAGGGGCTGAATCAGCGGAGCTGAAACAGAGGGCGAGAAGCTCAGGGGCTTAAACAGAGGGCGAGAAACAGAGGGGCAGAAACAGAGGGCGAGAAACAGATGGGCTGAAACAGAGGGGCTGAAACAGAGGGCGAGAAACAGAGTGGCTGAAACAGAGGGGCTGAAACAGAGTGGCTGAAACAGAGGGGCTGAAACAGAGGGGCGAAAACAGAGGGCGAGAAACAGTGGGGCTGAAACAGAGGGGCGGGAAACAGAGGGGCTGAATCAGAGGGGCTGAATCAGAGTCGCTGAATGAGAGTGGCTGAATCAGAGGGGCTGAAACAGAGGGTGCGAAACAGAGTGGCTGAAACAGAGGGCGAGAAACAGAGGGGCTGAAACAGAGGGCGCAAACAGAGGGCGAGAAACAGAGGGACTGAAACAGAGGGGCTGAAACAGAGGGGCTGAAACAGACCGCGAGAAACAGAGGGGCTGAAACAGAGGGCGAGAAACAGAGGGGCTGAAACAGAGGGGCTGAATGAGTGGGTCTGAATCAGAGGGGCTGAAACAGAGGGGCTGAAACAGAGAGCGAGAAACAAAGGGTCTGAAACAGCGGGCGAGAAACAGAGGGCGAGAAACAAAGGGGCTGAAACAGAGGGGCTGAAACAGACGGGCTGAAACAGAGAGCCTGAAACAGAGGGCGAGAAAGAGAGTGGCTGAAACAGAGGGCGAAAAACAGAGGGGCTGAAACAGAGAGCGAGAAACAGAGGGTGAGAAACAGCGGGCGAGAAACAGAGGGGATGAAACAGAGGGGCTGAAACAGAGGGGCTGAAACAGAGGGGCTGAATCAGAGGGGCTGAAACAGAGGGCCTGAATCAGAGGAGCTGAAACAGAGGGCGAGAAACAGAGGGGCTGAAACAGAGGGCGAGAAACAGAGGGGCTGAAACAGAGAGGCTGAAACAGAGGGCGAGAAACAGAGGGGCTGAAACAGAGGGCGAGATACAGAGGGCGAGAAACAGAGGGCGAGAAACAGAGGGGCTGAAACTGAGGGCGAGAAACAGAGGGCGAGAAACAGAGGGACTGAAACAGAGGGGCTGAAACAGAGGGGCTGAAACAGTGGGCGAGAAACAGAGGGGCTGAAACAGAGGGCGAGAAAGAGAGGGGCTGAAACAGAGGGGCTGAAACAGAGGGTGAGAAATAGAGGGGCTGAAACAGAGGGCGAGAAACAGAGGGGCTGAAACAGAGGGGCTGAAACAGAGGGGCTGAAACAGAGAGCGAGAAACAGAGGGTGAGAAACAGCGGGCGAGAAACAGAGGGGCTGAAACAGAGGGGCTGAAACAGAGGGGCTGAATCAGAGGGGCTGAAACGGAGGGCGAGAAACAGAGGGGCTGAAACAGAGGGCGAGAAACAGAGGGGCTGAAACAGAGGGCGAGAAACAGAGGGGCTGAAACAGAGGGCGAGAAACAGAGGGGCTGAAACAGAGGGGCTGAAACAGAGGGCGAGAAACAGAGAGGCTGAATCCGAGGGCGAGAAACAGAGGGGCTGAAACAGAGGGCGAGATACAGAGGGGGAGAAACAGAGGGACTTAAACAGAGTGGCTGAAACACAGGGGCTGAAACAGAGGGCGAGAAACAGAGGGGCTGAAACAGAGGGCGAGAAACAGAGGGGCTGAAACAAAGGGCGAGAAACAGAGGAGCTGAATCAGAGGGGCTGAAACAGAGGGGCTGAAACAGAGGGGCTGAATCAGAGGGGCTGAAACAGAGTGCGAGAAACAGAGGGGCTGAAACAGAGGGCGAGAAACAGAGGGGCTGAAACAGAGGTTCTGAAACAGAGGGGCTGAATCAGAGGGGCTGATTCAGAGGGGCTGAAACAGAGGGGCTGAATCAGCGGAGCTGAAACAGAGGGCGAGAAACTGAGGGGCTGAAACAGAGGGCGAGAAACAGAGGGGCAGAAACAGAGGGGCTGAAACAGAGGGGCAGAAACAGAGGGGCTGAAACAGAGGGGCTGAATCAGAGGGGCTGATTCAGAGGGGCTGAAACAGAGGGGCTAAATCAGCGGGGCTGAAACAGAGGGCAAGAAACAGAGGCGCTGAAACAGAGGGCGAGAGACAGAGGGGCAGAAACAGAGGGCGAGAAACAAAGGGGCTGAAACAGAGGGGCTGAAACAGAGGGCGAGAAACAGAGGGGCTGAAACAGAGGGCGAGAAACAGAGGGGCTGAAACAGAGGGGCTGAAACAGAGGGGCTGAAACAGAGGGGCTGAAACAGTGGGGCTGAAACAGAGGGCGAGAAACAGAGGGGCTGAAACAGAGGGGCTGAAACAGAGGGGCTGAAACAGAGGGGCTGAAACAGAGGGCGAGAAACAGAGGGGCTGAAACAGAGGGCGAGAAACAGAGGGGCTGAAACAGAGGGTGAGAAACAGAGGGGCTGAAACAGAGGGCGAGAAAAGAGTGGCTGAAATAGACGGGCTGAAACAGAGGGGCTGAAAACGAGGGCAAAAAACAGAGGGGCTGAAACAGAGGGCGAGAAACAGAGGGGCTGAAACAGAGGGGCTGAAACAGAGGGGCTGAAACAGAGGGGCTGGAACAGAGGGGGAGAAACAGAGGGGATGAAACAGAGGTGCTGAATCAGAGGGGCTGAAACAGAGGGCGAGAAACAGAGGGGCTGAAACAGAGGGCGAGAAACAGAGGGACTGAAACAGAGGGGCTGGAACAGAGGGGCTGAAACAGAGGGGCTGAATCAGAGGGGCGGGAAACAGAGGGGCTGAATCAGAGGGACTGAAACAGAGGGGCTGAAACAGAGGGGCTGAAACAGAGGGGCTGAAACAGAAGGCGAGAAACAGAGGGGCTGAAACAGAGGGCGAGAAACAGAGGGGCTGAAACAGAGGGGCTGGAACAGAGGGGCTGAAACAGAGGGGCTGAATCAGAGGGGCGGGAAACAGAGGGGCTGAATCAGAGGGACTGAAACAGAGGGGCTGAAACAGAGGGGCTGAAACAGAGGGGCTGAAACAGAAGGCGAGAAACAGAGGGGCTGAAACAGAGGGGCGGGAGACAGAGGGGCTGAATCAGAGGGGCTGAATGAGTCGGGTTGAATCAGTGGGGCTGAATCAGAGGGGCTGAAACAGAGGGTGAGACAAGATGGGCTGAAACAGAGGGGCTGAAACAGAGGGCGAGAAACAGAGGGGCTGAATCAGAGGGGCTAAATCAGAGGGGCTGAATCAGAGGGGCTCAAACAGAGGGGATGAATCAGAGGGACTGAAACAGAGGGGCTGAAACAGTGGGGTTGAAATTGAGGGTGAGAAACAGAGGGGCTGAAACAGCGGGCGAGAAACAGAGGGGCTGAAACAGAGGGCGAGAAACAAAGGGGCTGATTCAGAGGTGCTGAAACAGAGGGGCTGAATCAGCGGAGCTGAAACAGAGGGCGAGAAGCTCAGGGGCTTAAACAGAGGGCGAGAAACAGAGGGGCAGAAACAGAGGGCGAGAAACAGATGGGCTGAAACAGAGGGGCTGAAACAGAGGGCGAGAAACAGAGTGGCTGAAACAGAGGGGCTGAAACAGAGTGGCTGAAACAGAGGGGCTGAAACAGAGGGGCGAAAACAGAGGGCGAGAAACAGAGGGGCTGAAACAGAGGGCGATAAACAGTGGGGCTGAAACAGTGGGGCGGAAAACAGAGGGGCTGAATCAGAGGGGCTGAATCAGAGGCGCTGAATCAGAGGGGCTGAATCAGAGGGGCTGAAACAGAGGGTGCGAAACAGAGTGGCTGAAACAGAGGGCGAGAAACAGAGGGGCTGAAACAGAGGGCGCAAACAGAGGGCGAGAAACAGAGGGACTGAAACAGAGGGGCTGAAACAGAGGGGCTGAAACAGACGGCGAGAAACAGAGGTGCTGAAACAGAGGGCGAGAAACAGAGGGGCTGAAACAGAGGGGCTGAATGAGTGGGTCTGAATCAGAGGGGCTGAAACAGAGGGGCTGAAACAGAGAGCGAGAAACAAAGGGTCTGAAACAGCGGGCGAGAAACAGAGGGCGAGAAACAGAGGGGCTGAAACAGAGGGGCTGAAACAGACGGGCTGAAACAGAGAGCCTGAAACAGAGGGCGAGAAAGGGAGTGGCTGAAACAGAGGGCGAAAAACAGAGGGGCTGAAACAGAGAGCGAGAAACAGAGGGTGAGAAACAGCGGGCGAGAAACAGAGGGGATGAAACAGAGGGGCTGAAACAGAGGGGCTGAAACAGAGGGGCTGAATCAGAGGGGCTGAAACAGAGGGCCTGAATCAGAGGAGCTGAAACAGAGGGCGAGAAACAGAGGGGCTGAAACAGAGGGCGAGAAACAGAGGGGCTGAAACAGAGGGGCTGAAACAAAGGGCGAGAAACAGAGAGGCTGAAACAGAGGGCGAGAAACAGAGGGGCTGAAACAGAGGGCGAGATACAGAGGGCGAGAAACAGAGGGCGAGAAACAGAGGGGCTGAAACAGAGGGCGAGAAACAGAGGGCGAGAAACAGAGGGACTGAAACAGAGGGGCTGAAACAGAGGGGCTGAAACAGTGGGCGAGAAACAGAGGGGCTGAAACAGAGGGCGAGAAAGAGAGGGGCTGAAACAGAGGGGCTGAAACAGAGGGGCTGAAACAGAAGGGCTGAAACAGAGGGCGAGAAATAGAGGGGCTGAAACAGAGGGCGAGAAACAGAGGGGCTGAAACAGAGGGAGAGAAACAGAGGGGCTGAAACAGAGGGGCTGAAACAGAGGGGCTGTAACAGAGGGCGTGAAACAGAGGGGCTGAAACAGAGGGCGAGAAACAGAGGGGCTGAAACAGAGGGCGAGAAACAAAGGGGCTGAAACAGAGGGGCTGAAACAGAGGGCGAGAAACAGAGAGGCTGAAACAGAGGGCGAGAAACAGAGGGGCTGAAACAGAGGGCGAGATACAGAGGGGGAGAAACAGAGGGACTGAAACAGAGTGGCTGAAACACAGGGTCTGAAACAGAGGGCGAGAAACAGAGGGGCTCAAACAGAGGGCGAGAAACAGAGGGGCTGAAACAGAGGGCGAAAAACAGAGGGGCTGAATCAGAGTGGCTGAAACAGAGGGGCTGAAACAGAGGGGCTGAATCAGAGGGGCTGAAACAGAGTGCGAGAAACAGAGGGGCTGAAACAGAGGGCGAGAAACAGAGGGGCTGAAACAGAGGGGCTGAAACAGAGGGGCTGAATCAGAGGGGCTGATTCAGAGGGGCTGAAACAGAGGGGCTGAATCAGCGGAGCTGAAACAGAGGGCGAGAAACTGAGGGGCTGAAACAGAAGGCGAGAAACAGAGGGGCAGAAACAGAGGGCGAGAAACAGATGGGTTGATACAGAGGGGCTGAAACAGAGGGCGAGAAACAGAGGGGCTGAAACGGAGGGCGAGAAACAGTGGGCGAGAAACAGAGGGGCTGAAACAAAGGGGCTGAAACAGAGGGACTGAAACAGAGGGGCTGATACAGAGGGCGAGAAACAGAGGGGCTGAAACAGAGAGCGAGAAACAGAGGGGCTGAAACAGAGGGCGAAAAACAGAGGGTCTGAAACAGAGGGGCTGAAACAGAGGGGCTGAAACAGAGGGGCTGAAAGAGAGGGGCTGAAACAGAGGGCGAGAAACAGAGAGGCTGAAACAGAGGGCGAGAAACAGAGGGGCTGAAACAGAGGGGCTGAAACAGAGGGGCTGAAACAGAGGGGCTGAAACAGAGGGCGAGAAACAGAGAGGCTGAAACAGAGGGCGAGAAACAGAGGGCGAGAAACAGAGGGCGAGAAACAGAGGGGCTGAAACAGAGGGACTGAAACAGAGGGGCTGAAACAGAGGGGCTGAAACAGAGGGCGAGAAACAGAGGGGCTGAATCAGAAGGGCTAAATCAGAGGGGCTGAATCAGAGGGGCTGAAACAGAGGGGCTGAATCAGAGGGGCTGAAACAGAGGGTGAGAAACAGAGGGGCTGAAACAGAGGGCTAGAAACAGAGCGGCTGAAACAGAGGGGCTGAAACAGAATGGTTGAAACAGAGGGGCTGAATCAGAGGGGCTGATTCACAGGGGCTGAAACAGAGGGGCTGAATCAGCGGGGCTGAAACAGAGGGCGAGAAACAGAGGGGCTGAAACAGTGGGCGAGAGACAGAGGGGCAGAAACAGAGGGCGAGAAACAGAGGGGCTGAAACAGAGGGGCTGAAACAGAGGGCGAGAAACAGAGGGGCTGAAACAGAGGGCGAGAAACAGAGGGGCTGAAACAGACGGGCTGAAATAGAGGGGCAGAAACAGAGGGGCTGAAACAGTGGTGCTGAAACAGAGGGGGAGAAACAGAGGGGCTGAAACAGAGGGCGAGAAACAAGGGCTGAAACACAGGGCGAGAAACAGAGGGGCTGAAACAGAGGGCGAGAAACAGAGGGGCTGAAACAGACGGGCTGAAACAGAGGGGCTGAAAAAGAGGGCGAAAAACAGAGGGGCTGAAACAGAGGGCGCGAAACAGAGGGGCTGAAACAGAGGGGCTGAAACAGAGGGGCTGAAACACAGGGCGAGAAACAGAGGGGCTGAAACAGAGGGCGAGAAACAGAGGGGCTGAAACAGAGGGGCTGAAACAGAGGGGCTGAAATAGAGGGGCTGAAACAGAGGGCGAGAAACAGAGATGCTGAAACAGAGGGCGAGAAACAGAGGGGCTGAAACAGAGGGCGAGAAACAGAGGGGCTGAAACAGAGGGGATGAAACTGAGGGGCTGAAACAGAGGGGCTGAAACACAGGGCGAGAAACAGAGGGGCTGAAACAGAGGGGCTGAAACAGAGGGCGAGAAACAGATGGCGAGAAACAGAGGGCGAGAAACAGAGGGGCTGAAACAGAGGGGTTGAAACAGAGGGCGAGAAGTAGAGGGGCTGAAACAGAGGGCGAGAAACAGAGGGGCTGAAACAGAGGGGCTGAATGAGTGGGGCTGTATCAGAGTGGCTGAATCAGAGGGGCTGAAACAGAGGGTGAGAAACGGAGGGGCTGAAACAGAGGGGCTGAAACAGAGGGGCTGAAACAGAGGGCGAGAAACAGAGGGGCTGAAACAGAGGGCGAGAAACAGAGGGGCTGAAACAGAGGGTGAGAAACAGAGGGGCTGAAACAGAGGGGCAGAAACAGAGGGGCTGAAACAGAGGGGCTGATTCAGAGGGGCTGATTCAGAAGGGCTGAAACAGAGGGGCTGAATCAGCGGGACTGAAACAGAGGGCCAGAAACAGAGGGGCTGAAACAGAGGGCGAGAGACAGAGGGGCAGAAACAGAGGGCGTGAAACAGAGGGGCTGAAACAGAGGGCAAAAAACAGAAGGGCTGAAACAGAGGGCGAGAAACAGATGGATTGAAACAGAGGGGCTGAAACAGAGGGCGAGAAACAGAGGGCCTGAAACAGAGGGCTAGAAACAGAGGGGCTGAAACAGAGGGGCTGAAACAGTGGGGCTGAAACAGAGGGCGAGAAACAGAGGGGCTGAAACAGAGGGCGAGAAACAGAGGGGCTGAAACAGAGGGGCTGAATCAGCGGGGCTGAAACAGAGGGCCAGAAACAGAGGGGCTGAAACAGAGGGCGAGAGACAGAGGGGCAGAAACAGAGGGCGTGAAACAGAGGGGCTGAAACAGAGGGGCTTAAACAGTGGGGCTGAAACAGAGGGCGAGAAACAGATGGGCTGAAACAGAGGGCGAGAAACAGAGGGGCTGAAACAGACGGTGAGAAACAGAGGGGCTGAAAAAGAGGGCGAAAAACAGAGGGGCTGAAACAGAGGGCGAGAAACAGAGGGGCTGAAACAGAGGGTCTGAAACAGAGGTGCTGAAACAGAGAGGCTGAAACAGAGGGGCTGAAACAGAGGGGCTGAAACAGAGGGGCTGAATCAGAGGGGCAGAAACAGAGGGGGAGAAACAGAGGGGCTGAAACAGAGGGCGAGAAACAGAGGGGCTGAAACAGAGGGGCTGGAACAGAGGGGCTGAAACAGAGGGGCTGAATCAGTGGGGCGGGAAACAGAGGGGCTGAAACAGACGGCGAGAAACAGAGGTGCTGAAACAGAGGGCGAGAAACAGAGGGGCTGAAACAGAGGGGCTGAATGAGTGGGTCTGAATCAGAGGGGCTGAAACAGAGGGGCTGAAACAGAGAGCGAGAAACAAAGGGTCTGAAACAGCGGGCGAGAAACAGAGGGCGAGAAACAGAGGGGCTGAAACAGAGGGGCTGAAACAGACGGGCTGAAACAGAGAGCCTGAAACAGAGGGCGAGAAAGGGAGTGGCTGAAACAGAGGGCGAAAAACAGAGGGGCTGAAACAGAGAGCGAGAAACAGAGGGTGAGAAACAGCGGGCGAGAAACAGAGGGGATGAAACAGAGGGGCTGAAACAGAGGGGCTGAAACAGAGGGGCTGAATCAGAGGGGCTGAAACAGAGGGCCTGAATCAGAGGAGCTGAAACAGAGGGCGAGAAACAGAGGGGCTGAAACAGAGGGCGAGAAACAGAGGGGCTGAAACAGAGGGGCTGAAACAGAGGGCGAGAAACAGAGGGGCTGAAACAGAGGGCGAGATACAGAGGGCGAGAAACAGAGGGCGAGAAACAGAGGGGCTGAAACTGAGGGCGAGAAACAGAGGGCGAGAAACAGAGGGACTGAAACAGAGGGGCTGAAACAGAGGGGCTGAAACAGTGGGCGAGAAACAGAGGGGCTGAAACAGAGTGCGAGAAAGAGAGGGGCTGAAACAGAGGGGCTGAAACAGAGGGGCTGAAACAGAAGGGCTGAAACAGAGGGCGAGAAATAGAGGGGCTGAAACAGAGGGCGAGAAACAGAGGGGCTGAAACAGAGGGAGAGAAACAGAGGGGCTGAAACAGAGGGGCTGAAACAGAGGGGCTGTAACAGAGGGCGTGAAACAGAGGGGCTGAAACAGAGGGCGAGAAACAGAGGGGCTGAAACAGAGGGCGAGAAACAGAGGGGCTGAAACAGAGGGGCTGAAACAGAGGGCGAGAAACAGAGAGGCTGAAACAGAGGGCGAGAAACAGAGGGGCTGAAACAGAGGGCGAGATACAGAGGGGGAGAAACAGAGGGACTGAAACAGAGTGGCTGAAACACAGGGTCTGAAACAGAGGGCGAGAAACAGAGGGGCTCAAACAGAGGGCGAGAAACAGAGGGGCTGAAACAGAGGGCGAAAAACAGAGGGGCTGAATCAGAGTGGCTGAAACAGAGGGGCTGAAACAGAGGGGCTGAATCAGAGGGGCTGAAACAGAGTGCGAGAAACAGAGGGGCTGAAACAGAGGGCGAGAAACAGAGGGGCTGAAACAGAGGGGCTGAAACAGAGGGGCTGAATCAGAGGGGCTGATTCAGAGGGGCTGAAACAGAGGGGCTGAATCAGCGGAGCTGAAACAGAGGGCGAGAAACAGAGGGGCTGAAGCAGAGGGGCTGGAACAGAGGGGCTGAAACAGAGGGGCTGAATCAGTTGGGCGGGAAACAGAGGGGCTGAAACAGACGGCGAGAAACAGAGGTGCTGAAACAGAGGGCGAGAAACAGAGGGGCTGAAACAGAGGGGCTGAATGAGTGGGTCTGAATCAGAGGGGCTGAAACAGAGGGGATGAAACAGAGAGCGAGAAACAAAGGGTCTGAAACAGCGGGCGAGAAACAGAGGGCGAGAAACAGAGGGGCTGAAACAGAGGGGCTGAAACAGACGGGCTGAAACAGAGAGCCTGAAACAGAGGGCGAGAAAGGGAGTGGCTGAAACAGAGGGCGAAAAACTGAGGGGCTGAAACAGAGAGCGAGAAACAGAGGGTGAGAAACAGCGGGCGAGAAACAGAGGGGATGAAACAGAGGGGCTGAATCAGAGGGGCTGAAACAGAGGGCCTGAATTAGAGGAGCTGAAACAGAGGGCGAGAAACAGAGGGGCTGAAACAGAGGGCGAGAAACAGAGGGGCTGAAACAGAGGGGCTGAAACAAAGGGCGAGAAACAGAGAGGCTGAAACAGAGGGCGAGAAACAGAGGGGCTGAAACAGAGGGCGAGATACAGAGGGCGAGAAACAGAGGGCGAGAAACAGAGGGGCTGAAACAGAGGGCGAGAAACAGAGGGCGAGAAACAGAGGGACTGAAACAGAGGGGCTGAAACAGAGGGGCTGAAACAGTGGGCGAGAAACAGAGGGGCTGAAACAGAGGGCGAGAAAGAGAGGGGCTGAAACAGAGGGGCTGAAACAGAGGGGCTGAAACAGAGGGCGAGAAACAGAGGGGCTGAAACAGTGGGCGAGAAACAGAGGGGCTGAAACAGAGGGGCTGAAACAGAGGGGCTGAATCAGAGGGGCTGATTCAGAGGGGCTGAAACAGAGGGGCTGAATCAGCGGAGCTGAAACAGAGGGCGAGAAACTGAGGGGCTGAAACAGAGGGCGAGAAACAGAGGGGCAGAAACAGAGGGCGAGAAACAGATGGGTTGATACAGAGGGGCTGAAACAGAGGGCGAGAAACAGAGGGGCTGAAACGGAGGGCGAGAAACAGTGGGTGAGAAACAGAGGGGCTGAAACAAAGGGGCTGAAACAGAGGGACTGAAACAGAGGGGCTGATACAGAGGGCGAGAAACAGAGGGGCTGAAACAGAGAGCGAGAAACAGAGGGGCTGAAACAGAGGGCGAAAAACAGAGGGTTTGAACAGAGGGGCTGAAACAGAGGGGCTGAAACAGAGGGGCTGAAAGAGAGGGGCTGAAACAGAGGGCGAGAAACAGAGAGGCTGAAACAGAGGGCGAGAAACAGAGGGGCTGAAACAGAGGGGCTGAAACAGAGGGGCTGAAACAGAGGGGCTGAAACAGAGGGCGAGAAACAGAGAGGCTGAAACAGAGGGCGAGAAACAGAGGGCGAGAAACAGAGGGCGAGAAACAGAGGGGCTGAAACAGAGGGACTGAAACAGAGGGGCTGAAACAGAGGGGCTGAAACAGAGGGCGAGAAACAGAGGGGCTGAATCAGAGGGGCTAAATCAGAGGGGCTGAATCAGAGGGGCTGAAACAGAGGGGCTGAATCAGAGGGGCTGAAACAGAGGGTGAGAAACAGAGGGGCTGAAACAGAGGGCTAGAAACAGAGCGGCTGAAACAGAGGGGCTGAAACAGAATGGTTGAAACAGAGGGGCTGAATCAGAGGGGCTGATTCACAGGGGCTGAAACAGAGGGGCTGAATCAGCGGGGCTGAAACAGAGGGCGAGAAACAGAGGGGCTGAAACAGTGGGCGAGAGACAGAGGGGCAGAAACAGAGGGCGAGAAACAGAGGGGCTGAAACAGAGGGGCTGAAACAGAGGGCGAGAAACAGAGGGGCTGAAACAGAGGGCGAGAAACAGAGGGGCTGAAACAGAGGGGCTGAAATAGAGGGGCTGAAACAGAGGGGCTGAAACAGTGGTGCTGAAACAGAGGGGGAGAAACAGAGGGGCTGAAACAGAGGGCGAGAAACAAGGGCTGAAACACAGGGCGAGAAACAGAGGGGCTGAAACAGAGGGCGAGAAACAGAGGGGCTGAAACAGACGGGCTGAAACAGAGGGGCTGAAAAAGAGGGCGAAAAACAGAGGGGCTGAAACAGAGGGCGCGAAACAGAGGGGCTGAAACAGAGGGGCTGAAACAGAGGGGCTGAAACAGAGTGGCTGAAACACAGGGCGAGAAACAGAGGGGCTGAAACAGAGGGCGAGAAACAGAGGGGCTGAAACAGAGGGGCTGAAACAGAGGGGCTGAAATAGAGGGGCTGAAACAGAGGGCGAGAAACAGAGATGCTGAAACAGAGGGCGAGAAACAGAGGGGCTGAAACAGAGGGCGAGAAACAGAGGGGCTGAAACAGAGGGCGAGAAACAGAGGGGCTGAAACAGAGGGGATGAAACTGAGGGGCTGAAACAGAGGGGCTGAAACACAGGGCGAGAAACAGAGGGGCTGAAACAGAGGGCGAGAAACAGAGGGGCTGAAACAGAGGGCGAGAAACAGATGGCGAGAAACAGAGGGCGAGAAACAGAGGGGCTGAAACAGAGGGGTTGAAACAGAGGGCGAGAAGCAGAGGGGCTGAAACAGAGGGCGAGAAACAGAGGGGCTGAAACAGAGGGGCTGAATGAGTGGGGCTGTATCAGAGTGGCTGAATCAGAGGGGCTGAAACAGAGGGTGAGAAACGGAGGGGCTGAAACAGAGGGGCTGAAACAGAGGGGCTGAAACAGAGGGCGAGAAACAGAGGGGCTGAAACAGAGGGCGAGAAACAGAGGGGCTGAAACAGAGGGTGAGAAACAGAGGGGCTGAAACAGAGGGGCAGAAACAGAGGGGCTGAAACAGAGGGGCTGATTCAGAGGGGCTGATTCAGAAGGGCTGAAACAGAGGGGCTGAATCAGCGGGACTGAAACAGAGGGCCAGAAACAGAGGGGCTGAAACAGAGGGCGAGAGACAGAGGGGCAGAAACAGAGGGCGAGAAACAGATGGATTGAAACAGAGGGGCTGAAACAGAGGGCGAGAAACAGAGGGGCTGAAACAGAGGGCTAGAAACAGAGGGGCTGAAACAGAGGGGCTGAAACAGTGGGGCTGAAACAGAGGGCGAGGATCAGAGGGGCTGAAACAGAGGGCGAGAAACAGAGGGGCTGAAACAGAGGGGCTGAATCAGCGGGGCTGAAACAGAGGGCCAGAAACAGAGGGGCTGAAACAGAGGGCGAGAGACAGAGGGGCAGAAACAGAGGGCGTGAAACAGAGGGGCTGAAACAGAGGGGCTGAAACAGTGGGGCTGAAACAGAGGGCGAGAAACAGATGGGCTGAAACAGAGGGCGAGAAACAGAGGGGCTGAAACAGAGGGTGAGAAACAGAGGGGCTGAAACAGAGGGCGAGAAACAGAGTGGCTGAAACAGACGGGCTGAAACAGAGGGGCTGAAAAAGAGGGCGAAAAACAGAGGGGCTGAAACAGAGGGCGAGAAACAGAGGGGCTGAATCAGAGGGGCTGAAACAGAGGGGGAGAAACAGAGGGGCTGAAACAGAGGGCGAGAAACAGAGGGGCTGAAACAGAGGGGCTGGAACAGAGGGGCTGAAACAGAGGGGCTGAATCAGTGGGGCGGGAAACAGAGGGGCTGAAACAGACGGCGAGAAACAGAGGTGCTGAAACAGAGGGCGAGAAACAGAGGGGCTGAAACAGCGGGCGAGAAACAGAGGGCGAGAAACAGAGGGGCTGAAACAGAGGGGCTGAAACAGACGGGCTGAAACAGAGAGCCTGAAACAGAGGGCGAGAAAGGGAGTGGCTGAAACAGAGGGCGAAAAACAGAGGGGCTGAAACAGAGAGCGAGAAACAGAGGGTGAGAAACAGCGGGCGAGAAACAGAGGGGATGAAACAGAGGGGCTGAAACAGAGGGGCTGAAACAGAGGGGCTGAATCAGAGGGGCTGAAACAGAGGGCCTGAATCAGAGGAGCTGAAACAGAGGGCGAGAAACAGAGGGGCTGAAACAGAGGGCGAGAAACAGAGGGGCTGAAACAGAGGGGCTGAAACAGAGGGCGAGAAACAGAGGGGCTGAAACAGAGGGCGAGATACAGAGGGCGAGAAACAGAGGGCGAGAAACAGAGGGGCTGAAACTGAGGGCGAGAAACAGAGGGCGAGAAACAGAGGGACTGAAACAGAGGGGCTGAAACAGAGGGGCTGAAACAGTGGGCGAGAAACAGAGGGGCTGAAACAGAGTGCGAGAAAGAGAGGGGCTGAAACAGAGGGGCTGAAACAGAGGGGCTGAAACAGAAGGGCTGAAACAGAGGGCGAGAAATAGAGGGGCTGAAACAGAGGGCGAGAAACAGAGGGGCTGAAACAGAGGGAGAGAAACAGAGGGGCTGAAACAGAGGGGCTGAAACAGAGGGGCTGTAACAGAGGGCGTGAAACAGAGGGGCTGAAACAGAGGGCGAGAAACAGAGGGGCTGAAACAGAGGGTGAGAAACAGAGGGGCTGAAACAGAGGGGCTGAAACAGAGGGCGAGAAACAGAGAGGCTGAAACAGAGGGCGAGAAACAGAGGGGCTGAAACAGAGGGCGAGATACAGAGGGGGAGAAACAGAGGGACTGAAACAGAGTGGCTGAAACACAGGGTCTGAAACAGAGGGCGAGAAACAGAGGGGCTCAAACAGAGGGCGAGAAACAGAGGGGCTGAAACAGAGGGCGAAAAACAGAGGGGCTGAATCAGAGTGGCTGAAACAGAGGGGCTGAAACAGAGGGGCTGAATCAGAGGGGCTGAAACAGAGTGCGAGAAACAGAGGGGCTGAAACAGAGGGCGAGAAACAGATGGGCTGAAACAGAGGGGCTGAAACAGAGGGGCTGAATCAGAGGGGCTGATTCAGAGGGGCTGAAACAGAGGGGCTGAATCAGCGGAGCTGAAACAGAGGGCGAGAAACAGAGGGGCTGAAGCAGAGGGGCTGGAACAGAGGGGCTGAAACAGAGGGGCTGAATCAGTTGGGCGGGAAACAGAGGGGCTGAAACAGACGGCGAGAAACAGAGGTGCTGAAACAGAGGGCGAGAAACAGAGGGGCTGAAACAGAGGGGCTGAATGAGTGGGTCTGAATCAGAGGGGCTGAAACAGAGGGGATGAAACAGAGAGCGAGAAACAAAGGGTCTGAAACAGCGGGCGAGAAACAGAGGGCGAGAAACAGAGGGGCTGAAACAGAGGGGCTGAAACAGACGGGCTGAAACAGAGAGCCTGAAACAGAGGGCGAGAAAGGGAGTGGCTGAAACAGAGGGCGAAAAACAGAGGGGCTGAAACAGAGAGCGAGAAACAGAGGGTGAGAAACAGCGGGCGAGAAACAGAGGGGATGAAACAGAGGGGCTGAAACAGAGGGGCTGAAACAGAGGGGCTGAATCAGAGGGGCTGAAACAGAGGGCCTGAATCAGAGGAGCTGAAACAGAGGGCGAGAAACAGAGGGGCTGAAACAGAGGGCGAGAAACAGAGGGGCTGAAATAGAGGGGCTGAAACAAAGGGCGAGAAACAGAGAGGCTGAAACAGAGGGCGAGAAACAGAGGGGCTGAAACAGAGGGCGAGATACAGAGGGCGAGAAACAGAGGGCGAGAAACAGAGGGGCTGAAACAGAGGGCGAGAAACAGAGGGCGAGAAACAGAGGGACTGAAACAGAGGGGCTGAAACAGAGGGGCTGAAAGAGTGGGCGAGAAACAGAGGGGCTGAAACAGAGGGCGAGAAAGAGAGGGGCTGAAACAGAGGGGCTGAAACAGAGGGGCTGAAACAGAAGGGCTGAAACAGAGGGCGAGAAATAGAGGGGCTGAAACAGAGGGCGAGAAACAGAGGGGCTGAAACAGAGGGAGAGAAACAGAGGGGCTGAAACAGAGGGGCTGAAACAGAGGGGCTGTAACAGAGGGCGTGAAACAGAGGGGCTGAAACAGAGGGCGAGAAACAGAGGGGCTGAAACAGAGGGCGAGAAACAAAGGGGCTGAAACAGAGGGGCTGAAACAGAGGGCGAGAAACAGAGAGGCTGAAACAGAGGGCGAGAAACAGAGGGGCTGAAACAGAGGGCGAGATACAGAGGGGGAGAAACAGAGGGACTGAAACAGAGTGGCTGAAACACAGGGTCTGAAACAGAGGGCGAGAAACAGAGGGGCTCAAACAGAGGGCGAGAAACAGAGGGGCTGAAACAGAGGGCGAAAAACAGAGGGGCTGAATCAGAGTGGCTGAAACAGAGGGGCTGAAACAGAGGGGCTGAATCAGAGGGGCTGAAACAGAGTGCGAGAAACAGAGGGGCTGAAACAGAGGGCGAGAAACAGAGGGGCTGAAACAGAGGGGCTGAATCAGCGGAGCTGAAACAGAGGGCGAGAAACTGAGGGGCTGAAACAGAGGGCGAGAAACAGAGGGGCAGAAACAGAGGGCGAGAAACAGATGGGTTGAAACAGAGGGGCTGAAACAGAGGGCGAGAAACAGAGGGGCTGAAACAGAGGGCTAGAAACAGAGGGGCTGAAACAGAGGGCCTGAAACAGAGGGGCTGAAACAGAAGGGCTGAAACAGAGGGGCTGAAACAGAGGGCGAGAAACAGAGGGGTTGAATCAGATGGGGTGAATCAAAGGGGCTGAAACAGAGGGGCTGAAACAGAGGGCGAGAAACAGAGGGGCTGAATCGGAGGGCGAGAAACAGTGGGCGAGAAACAGAGGGGCTGAAACAAAGGGGCTGAAACAGAGGGACTGAAACAGAGGGGCTGATACAGAGGGCGAGAAACAGAGGGGCTGAAACAGAGAGCGAGAAACAGAGGGGCTGAAACAGAGGGCGAAAAACATAGGGTCTGAAACAGAGGGGCTGAAACAGAGGGGCTGAAACAGAGGGGCTGAAACAGAGGGGCTGAAACAGAGGGCGAGAAACAGAGAGGCTGAAACAGAGGGCGAGAAACAGAGGGGCTGAAACAGAGGGGCTGAAACAGAGGGGCTGAAACAGAGGGGCTGAAACAGAGGGCGAGAAACAGAGAGGCTGAAACAGAGGGCGAGAAACAGAGGGCGAGAAACAGAGGGCGAGAAACAGAGTGGCTGAAACAGAGGGACTGAAACAGAGGGGCTGAAACAGAGGGGCTGAAACAGAGGGCGAGAAACAGAGGGGCTGAATCAGAGGGGCTAAATCAGAGGGGCTGAATCAGAGGGGCTGAAACAGAGGGGCTGAATCAGAGGGGCTGAAACAGAGGGTGAGAAAAAGAGGGGCTGAAACAGAGGGCTAGAAACAGAGCGGCTGAAACAGAGGGGCTGAAACAGAATGGTTGAAACAGAGGGGCTGAATCAGAGGGGCTGATTCACAGGGGCTGAAACAGAGGGGCTGAATCAGCGGGGCTGAAACAGAGGGCGAGAAACAGAGGGGCTGAAACAGTGGGCGAGAGACAGAGGGGCAGAAACAGAGGGCGAGAAACAGAGGGGCTGAAGCAGATGGGCTGAAACAGAGGGCGAGAAACAGAGGGGCTGAAACAGAGGGCGAGAAACAGAGGGGCTGAAACAGAGGGGCTGAAATAGAGGGGCTGAAACAGAGGGGCTGAAACAGTGGTGCTGAAACAGAGGGGGAGAAACAGAGGGGCTGAAACAGTGGGCGAGAAACAAGGGCTGAAACACGGCGAGAAACAGAGGGGCTGAAACAGAGGGCGAGAAACAGAGGGGCTGAAACAGACGGGCTGAAACAGAGGGGCTGAAAAAGAGGGCGAAAAACAGAGGGGCTGAAACAGAGGGCGCGAAACAGAGGGGCTGAAACAGAGGGGCTGAAACAGAGGGGCTGAAACAGAGTGGCTGAAACACAGGGCGAGAAACAGAGGGGCTGAAACAGAGGGCGAGAAACAGAGGGGCTGAAACAGAGGGGCTGAAACAGAGGGGCTGAAATAGAGGGGCTGAAACAGAGGGCGAGAAACAGAGATGCTGAAACAGAGGGCGAGAAACAGAGGGGCTGAAACAGAGGGGCTGAAACACAGGGCGAGAAACAGAGGGGCTGAAACAGAGGGCGAGAAACAGAGGGGCTGAAACAGAGGGCGAGAAACAGATGGCGAGAAACAGAGGGCGAGAAACAGAGGGGCTGAAACAGAGGGGGTGAAACAGAGGGGCTGGAACAGAGGGCGAGAAACAGAGGGGCTGAAACAGAGGGGCGGGAAACAGAGGGGCTGAATCAGAGAAGCTGAATGAATCGGGTTGAATCAGAGGGGCTGAATCAGAGGGGCTGAAACAGAGGGTGAGACAAGAGGGGCTGAATCAGAGGGGCTGAAACAGAGGGTGAGAAACAGAGCGGCTGAAACAGAGGGGCTGAAATAGAGGGGCTGAAACAGAGGGCGAGAAACAGAGGGGCTGAAACAGAGGGCGAGAAACAGAGGGGCTGAAACAGAGGGGCAGAAACAGAGGGGCTGAAACAGAGGGGCTGAATCAGAGGGGCTGATTCAGAGGGGCTCAAACAGAGGGGCTAAATCAGCGGGGCTGAAACAGAGGGCCAGAAACAGAGGCGCTGAAACAGAGGGCGAGAGACAGAGGGGCAGAAACAGAGGGCGAGAAACAGAGGGGCTGAAACAGAGGGCGAGAAACAGAGGGGCTGAAACAGAGGGGGTGAAACAGAGGGGCTGAAACAGAGGGGGTGAAACAGAGGGGCTGAAACAGAGGGGCTGAAACAGTGGGGCTGAAACAGAGGGTGAGAAACAGAGGGGCTGAAACAGAGGGCGAGAAACAGAGGGGCTGAAACAGAGGGTGAGAAACAGAGGGGCTGAAACAGAGGGGCTGAAACAGAGGGGCTAAAACAGAGGGAGAGAAACAGAGGGGCTGAAACTGAGGGGCGGGAAACAGAGGGGCTGAATCAGAGGGGCTGAATGAGTGGGGCTGAATCAGAGGGGCTGAATCAGAGGGGCTGAAACAGAGGGTGAGAAACTGAGGGGCTGAAACAGAGGGGCTGAAACTGAGGGGCTGAAACAGAGGGACTGAATTAGAGGGGCTGAAACAGAGGGGCTGAAAGAGAGGGGCTGAATCAGAGGGGCTGAAACAGAGGGGCTGAAACAGTGGGGCTGAAACTGAGGGCGAGAAACGGATGGGCTGAAACAGAGGGCGAGAAACAGAGGGGCTGATTCAGAGGGGCTGAAACAGAGGGGCTGAATCAGCGGAGCTGAAACTGAGGGCGAGAAACGGATGGGCTGAAACAGAGGGGCTGAAACAGAGGGCGAGAAACAGAGGGGCTGAAACAGAGGGCTAGAAACAGAGGGGCTGAAACAGAGGTGTTGAAACAAAGGGGCTGAAACAGTGGGGCTGAAACAGAGGGCGAGAAACAGAGGGGCTGAAACAGGGGGCGAGAAACAGAGGGGCTGAAACAGAGGGCGAGAAACAGAGGGGCTGAATCAGAGGGGCTGAATCAGAGGGGCTGAAACAGAGGGGCTGAAACAGAGGGGCTGAATCAGAGGGGCTGAAACACAGGGCGAGAAACAGAGGGGCTGAAACAGAGGGCGAGAAACAGAGGGGCTGAAACAGAGGGGCTGAAACAGATCGGTTGAAACAGAGGGGCTGAAACAGAGGGCGAGAAACAGAGGGGCTGAAACAGAGGGTTAGAAACAGAGGGGCTGAAACAGACGGGCTGAAACAGAGGGGCTGAAACAGTGGGGCTGAAACAGAGGGCGAGAAACAGAGGGGCTGAAACAGAGGGCGAGAAACGGAGGGGCTGAAACAGAGGGCGAGAAGCAGAGGGGCTGAATCAGAGGGGCTGAAACAGAGGGGCTGGAACAGAGGGGCTGAATCAGAGGGGCTGAAACACAGGGCGAGAAACAGAGGGGCTGAAACAGAGTGCGAGAAACAGAGGGGCTGAAACAGAGGGGCTGAAACAGATCGGTTGAAACAGAGGGGCTGAAACAGAGGGCGAGAAACAGAGGGGCTGAAACAGAGGGTTAGAAACAGAGGGGCTGAAACAGACGGGCTGAAACAGAGGGGCTGAAACAGTGGGGCTGAAACAGAGGGCGAGAAACAGAGTGGCTGAAACATACGGGCTGAAACAGAGGGGCTGAAAAAGAGGGCGAAAAACAGAGGGGCTGAAACAGAGGGCGAGAAACAGAGGGGCTGAAACAGAGGGGCTGAAACAGAGTGGCTGAAACAGAGGGGCTGAAACAGAGGGGCTGGAACAGTGGGGGAGAAACAGCGGGGCTGAAACAGAGGGGCTGAATCAGAGGGGCTGAAACAGAGGGCGAGAAACAGAGGGGCTGAAACAGAGGGCGAGACACAGAGGGGCTGAAACAGAGGGGCTGAAACAGAGGGGCGAAAACAGAGGGCGAGAAACAGAGGGGCTGAAACAGAGGGCGAGAAACAGAGGGGCTGAAACAGAGGGGCGGGAAACAGAGGGGCTGAATCAGAGGGGCTGAATCAGAGGGGCTGATTCAGAGGGGCTGAAACAGAGGGGCTGAATCAGCGGGGCTGAAACAGAAGGCCAGAAACAGAGGCGCTGAAACAGAGGGCGAGAGACAGAGGGGCAGAAACAGAGGGGCTGAATCAGAGGGGCTGAATCAGAGGGGCTGGAACAGAGGGCGAGAAACAGAGGGGCTGAAACAGAGGGGCGGGAAACAGAGGGGCTGAATCAGAGAAGCTGAATGAATCGGGTTGAATCAGAGGGGCTGAATCAGAGGGGATGAAACAGAGGGTGAGACAAGAGGGGCTGAATCAGAGGGGCTGAAACAGAGGGTGAGAAACAGAGCGGCTGAAACAGAGGGGCTGAAATATAGGGGCTGAAACAGAGGGCGAGTAACAGAGGGGCTGAAACAGAGGGCGAGAAACAGAGGGGCTGAAACAGAGGGGCAGAAACAGAAGGGCTGAAACAGAGGGGCTGAATCAGAGGGGCTGATTCAGAGGGGCTGAAACAGAGGGGCTAAATCAGCGGGGCTGAAACAGAGGGCCAGAAACAGAGGCGCTGAAACAGAGGGCGAGAGACAGAGGGGCAGAAACAGAGGGCGAGAAACAGAGGGGCTGAAACAGAGGGGCTGAAACAGAGGGCGAGAAACAGAGGGGCTGAAACAGAGGGCGAGAAACAGAGGGGCTGAAACAGAGGGGGTGAAACAGAGGGGCTGAAACAGAGGGGCTGAAACAGTGGGGCTGAAACAGAGGGTGAGAAACAGAGGGGCTGAAACAGAGGGCGAGAAACAGAGGGGCTGAAACAGAGGGTGAGAAACAGAGGGGCTGAAACAGAGGGGCTGAAACAGAGTGGCTGAAACAGAGGGGCTGAAACAGAGGGGCTGGAACAGTGGGGGAGAAACAGCGGGGCTGAAACAGAGGGGCTGAATCAGAGGGGCTGAAACAGAGGGCGAGAAACAGAGGGGCTGAAACAGAGGGCGAGACACAGTGGGGTTGAAACAGAGGGTGAGAAACAGAGGGGCGAAAACAGAGGGCGAGAAACAGAGTGGCTGAAACAGACGGGCTGAAACAGAGGGGCTGAAAAAGAGGGCGAAAAACAGAGGGGCTGAAACAGAGGGCGAGAAACAGAGGGGCTGAAACAGAGGGGCTGAAACAGAGTGGCTGAAACAGAGAGGCTGAAACAGAGGGGCTGAAACAGAGGGGCTGGAACAGAGGGGGAGAAACAGAGGGGATGAAACAGAGGGGCTGAGTCAGAGGGGCTGAAGCAGAGGGCGAGAAACAGAGGGGCTGAAACAGAGGGCGAGAAACAGAGGGGCTGAAACAGAGGGGCTGGAACAGAGGGGCTGAAACAGAGGGGCTGAAACAGAAGGCGAGAAACAGAGGGGCTGAAACAGAGGGGCGGGAGACAGAGGGGCTGAATCAGAGGGGCTGAATGAGTCGGGTTGAATCAGAGGGGCTGAATCAGAGGGGCTGAAACAGAGGGTGAGACAAGAGGGGCTGAAACAGAGGGGCTGAAACAGAGGGCGAGAAACAGAGGGGCTGAATCAGAGGGGCTAAATCAGAGGGGCTGAATCAGTGGGGCTGAAACAGAGGGGCTGAAACAGTGGGGTTGAAACTGAGGGTGAGAAACAGAGGGGCTGAAACAGAGGGCGAGAAACAGAGGGACTGAAACAGAGGGCGAGAAACAGAGGGGCTGATTCAGAGGTGCTGAAACAGAGGGGCTGAATCAGCGGAGCTGAAACAGAGGGCGAGAAGCTCAGGGGCTTAAACAGAGGGCGAGAAACAGAGGGGCAGAAACAGAGGGCGAGAAACAGATGGGCTGGAACAGAGGGGCTGAAACAGAGGGCGAGAAACAGAGTGGCTGAAACAGAGGGGCTGAAACAGAGTGGCTGAAACAGAGGGGCTGAAACAGAGGGGCGAAAACAGAGGGCGAGAAACAGAGGGGCTGAAACAGAGGGCGATAAACAGTGGGGCTGAAACAGAGGGGCGGGAAACAGAGGGGCTGAATCAGAGGGGCTGAATCAGAGTCGCTGAATGAGAGTGGCTGAATCAGAGGGGCTGAAACAGAGGGTGCGAAACAGAGTGGCTGAAACAGAGGGCGAGAAACAGAGGGGCTGAAACAGAGGGGCTGAAACAGAGGGGCTGAAACAGACGGCGAGAAACAGAGGGGCTGAAACAGAGGGCGAGAAACAGAGGGGCTGAAACAGAGGGGCTGAATGAGTGGGTCTGAATCAGAGGGGCTGAAACAGAGGGGCTGAAACAGAGAGCGAGAAACAAAGGGTCTGAAACAGCGGGCGAGAAACAGAGGGCGAGAAACAAAGGGGCTGAAACAGAGGGGCTGAAACAGACGGGCTGAAACAGAGAGCCTGAAACAGAGGGCGAGAAAGAGAGTGGCTGAAACAGAGGGCGAAAAACAGAGGGGCTGAAACAGAGAGCGAGAAACAGAGGGTGAGAAACAGCGGGCGAGAAACAGAGGGGATGAAACAGAGGGGCTGAAACAGAGGGGCTGAAACAGAGGGGCTGAATCAGAGGGGCTGAAACAGAGGGCCTGAATCAGAGGAGCTGAAACAGAGGGCGAGAAACAGAGGGGCTGAAACAGAGGGCGAGAAACAGAGGGGCTGAAACAGAGGGGCTGAAACAAAGGGCGAGAAACAGAGAGGCTGAAACAGAGGGCGAGAAACAGAGGGGCTGAAACAGAGGGCGAGATACAGAGGGCGAGAAACAGAGGGCGAGAAACAGAGGGGCTGAAACTGAGGGCGAGAAACAGAGGGCGAGAAACAGAGGGACTGAAACTGAGGGGCTGAAACACAGGGGCTGAAACAGTGGGCGAGAAACAGAGGGGCTGAAACAGAGGGCGAGAAAGAGAGGGGCTGAAACAGAGGGGCTGAAACAGAGGGTGAGAAATAGAGGGGCTGAAACAAAGGGCGAGAAACAGAGGGGCTGAAACAGAGGGGTAGAAACAGAGGGGCTTAAACAGAGTGGCTGAAACACAGGGGCTGAAACAGAGGGCGAGAAACAGAGGGGCTGAAACAGAGGGCGAGAAACAGAGGAGCTGAATCAGAGGGGCTGAAACAGAGGGGCTGAAACAGAGGGGCTGAATCAGAGGGGCTGAAACAGAGTGCGAAAAACAGAGGGGCTGAAACAGAGGGCGAGAAACAGAGGGGCTGAAACAGAGGTTCTGAAACAGAGGGGCTGAATCAGAGGGGCTGATTCAGAGGGGCTGAAACAGAGGGGCTGAATCAGCGGAGCTGAAACAGAGGGCGAGAAACTGAGGGGCTGAAACAGAGGGCGAGAAACAGAGGGGCAGAAACAGAGGGGCTGAAACAGAGGGGCAGAAACAGAGGGGCTGAAACAGCGGGCGAGAAACAGAGGGGCTGAAACAGAGGGCGAGAAACAAAGGGGCTGATTCAGAGGTGCTGAAACAGAGGGGCTGAATCAGTGGAGCTGAAACAGAGGGCGAGAAGCTCAGGGGCTTAAACAGAGGGCGAGAAACAGAGGGGCAGAAACAGAGGGCGAGAAACAGATGGGCTGAAACAGAGGGGCTGAAACAGAGGGCGAGAAACAGAGTGGCTGAAACAGAGGGGCTGAAACAGAGTGGCTGAAACAGAGGGGCTGAATCAGAGGGGCTGAAACAGAGTGCGAGAAACAGAGGGGCTGAAACAGAGGGCGAGAAACAGAGGGGCTGAAACAGAGGGGCTGAAACAGAGGGGCTGAATCAGAGGGGCTGATTCAGAGGGGCTGAAACAGAGGGGCTGAATCAGCGGAGCTGAAACAGAGGGCGAGAAACTGAGGGGCTGAAACAGATGGCGAGAAACAGAGGGGCAGAAACAGAGGGCGAGAAACAGATGGGTTGAAACAGAGGGGCTGAAACAGAGGGCGAGAAACAGAGGGGCTGAAACAGAGGGCTAGAAACAGAGGGGCTGAAACAGAGGGCCTGAAACAGAGGGGCTGAAACAGAAGGGCTGAAACAGAGGGGCTGAAACAGAGGGCGAGAAACAGAGGGGTTGAATCAGATGGGGTGAATCAAAGGGGCTGAAACAGAGGGGCTGAAACAGAGGGCGAGAAACAGAGGGGCTGAAACGGAGGGCGAGAAACAGTGGGCGAGAAACAGAGGGGCTGAAACAAAGGGGCTGAAACAGAGGGACTGAAACAGAGGGGCTGATACAGAGGGCGAGAAACAGAGGGGCTGAAACAGAGGGCGAAAAACAGAGGGTCTGAAACAGAGGGGCTGAAACAGAGGGGCTGAAACAGAGGGGCTGAAACAGAGGGGCTGAAACAGAGGGCGACAAACAGAGAGGCTGAAACAGAGGGCGAGAGACAGAGGGGCTGAAACAGAGGGGCTGAAACAGAGGGGCTGAAACAGAGGGGCTGAAACAGAGGGCGAGAAACAGAGAGGCTGAAACAGAGGGCGAGAAACAGAGGGCGAGAAACAGAGGGGCTGAAACAGAGGGACTGAAACAGAGGGGCTGAAACAGAGGGGCTGAAACAGAGGGCGAGAAACAGAGGGGCTGAATCAGAGGGGCTAAATCAGAGGTGCTGAATCAGAGGGGCTGAAACAGAGGGGCTGAATCAGAGGGGCTGAAACAGAGGGTGAGAAACAGAGGGGCTGAAACAGAGGGCTAGAAACAGAGCGGCTGAAACAGAGGGGCTGAAACAGAATGGTTGAAACAGAGGGGCTGAATCAGAGGGGCTGATTCACAGGGGCTGAAACAGAGGGGCTGAATCAGCGGGGCTGAAACAGAGGGCGAGAAACAGAGGGGCTGAAACAGTGGGCGAGAGACAGAGGGGCAGAAACAGAGGGCGAGAAACAGAGGGGCTGAAACAGAGGGGCTGAAACAGAGGGCGAGAAACAGAGGGGCTGAAACAGAGGGCGAGAAACAGAGGGGCTGAAACAGAGGGGCTGAAATAGAGGGGCTGAAACAGAGGGGCTGAAACAGTGGTTCTGAAACAGAGGGGGAGAAACAGAGGGGCTGAAACAGAGGGCGAGAAACAAGGGCTGAAACACAGGGCGAGAAACAGAGGGGCTGAAACAGAGGGCGAGAAACAGAGGGGCTGAAACAGACGGGCTGAAACAGAGGGGCTGAAAAAGAGGGCGAAAAACAGAGGGGCTGAAACAGAGGGCGCGAAACAGAGGGGCTGAAACAGAGGGGCTGAAACAGAGGGGCTGAAACAGAGTGGCTGAAACACAGGGCGAGAAACAGAGGGGCTGAAACAGAGGGCGAGAAACAGAGGGGCTGAAACAGAGGGGCTGAAACAGAGGGGCTGAAATAGAGGGGCTGAAACAGAGGGCGAGAAACAGAGATGCTGAAACAGAGGGTGAGAAACAGAGGGGCTGAAACAGAGGGTGAGAAACAGAGGGGCTGAAACAGAGGGCGAGAAACAGAGGGGCTGAAACAGAGGGGATGAAACTGAGGGGCTGAAACAGAGGGGCTGAAACACAGGGCGAGAAACAGAGGGGCTGAAACAGAGGGCGAGAAACAGAGGGGCTGAAACAGAGGGCGAGAAACAGATGGCGAGAAACAGAGGGCGAGAAACAGAGGGGCTGAAACAGAGGGGGTGAAACAGAGGGCGAGAAGCAGAGGGGCTGAAACAGACGGCGAGAAACAGAGGGGCTGAAACAGAGGGGCTGAATGAGTGGGGCTGTATCAGAGTGGCTTAATCAGAGGGGCTGAAACAGAGGGTGAGAAACGGAGGGGCTGAAACAGAGGGGCTGAAACAGAGGGGCTGAAACAGAGGGTGAGAAACAGAGGGGCTGAAACAGAGGGCGAGAAACAGAGGGGCTGAAACAGAGGGTGAGAAACAGAGGGGCTGAAACAGAGGGGCAGAAACAGAGGGGCTGAAACAGAGGGGCTGATTCAGAGGGGCTGATTCAGAGGGGCTGAAACAGAGGGGCTGAATCAGCGGGGCTGAAACAGAGGGCCAGAAACAGAGGGGCTGAAACAGAGGGCGAGAGACAGAGGGGCAGAAACAGAGGGCGTGAAACAGAGGGGCTGAAACAGAGGGGCTGAAACAGAGGGCAAGAAACAGAAGGGCTGAAACAGAGGGCGAGAAACAGATGGATTGAAACAGAGGGGCTGAAACAGAGGGCGAGAAACAGAGGGGCTGAAACAGAGGGCTAGAAACAGAGGGGCTGAAACAGAGGGGCTGAAACAGTGGGGCTGAAACAGAGGGCGAGAAACAGAGGGGCTGAAACAGAGGGCGAGAAACAGAGGGGCTGAAACAGAGGGGCTGAATCAGCGGGGCTGAAACAGAGGGCCAGAAACAGAGGGGCTGAAACAGAGGGCGAGAGACAGAGGGGCAGAAACAGAGGGCGTGAAACAGAGGGGCTGAAACAGAGGGGCTGAAACAGTGGGGCTGAAACAGAGGGCGAGAAACAGATGGGCTGAAACAGAGGGCGAGAAACAGAGGGGCTGAAACAGAGGGTGAGAAACAGAGGGGCTGAAACAGACGGGCTGAAACAGAGGGGCTGAATCAGAGGGGCTGATTCAGAGGGGCTGATTCAGAGGGGCTGAAACAGAGGGGCTGAATCAGAGGGGCTGAAACAGAGGGCGAGAAACAGAGGGGCTGAAACAGAGGGTCTGAAACAGAGGTGCTGAAACAGAGAGGCTGAAACAGAGGGGCTGAAACAGAGGGGCTGAAACAGAGGGGCTGAATCAGAGGGGCTGAAACAGAGGGGGAGAAACAGAGGGGCTGAAACAGAGGGCGAGAAACAGAGGGGCTGAAACAGAGGGGCTGGAACAGAGGGGCTGAAACAGAGGGGCTGAATCAGTGGGGCGGGAAACAGAGGGGCTGAAACAGACGGCGAGAAACAGAGGTGCTGAAACAGAGGGCGAGAAACAGAGGGGCTGAAACAGAGGGGCTGAATGAGTGGGTCTGAATCAGAGGGGCTGAAACAGAGGGGCTGAAACAGAGAGCGAGAAACAAAGGGTCTGAAACAGCGGGCGAGAAACAGAGGGCGAGAAAGGGAGTGGCTGAAACAGAGGGCGAAAAACAGAGGGGCTGAAACAGAGAGCGAGAAACAGAGGGTGAGAAACAGCGGGCGAGAAACAGAGGGGATGAAACAGAGGGGCTGAAACAGAGGGGCTGAAACAGAGGGGCTGAATCAGAGGGGCTGAAACAGAGGGCCTGAATCAGAGGAGCTGAAACAGAGGGCGAGAAACAGAGGGGCTGAAACAGAGGGCGAGAAACAGAGGGGCTGAAACAGAGGGTGAGAAACAGAGGGCGAGAAACAGAGGGGCTGAAACAGAGGGCGAGATACAGAGGGCGAGAAACAGAGGGGCTGAAACTGAGGGCGAGAAACAGAGGGCGAGAAACAGAGGGACTGAAACAGAGGGGCTGAAACAGAGGGGCTGAAACAGTGGGCGAGAAACAGAGGGGCTGAAACAGAGTGCGAGAAAGAGAGGGGCTGAAACAGAGGGGCTGAAACAGAGGGGCTGAAACAGAAGGGCTGAAACAGAGGGCGAGAAATAGAGGGGCTGAAACAGAGGGCGAGAAACAGAGGGGCTGAAACAGAGGGAGAGAAACAGAGGGGCTGAAACAGAGGGGCTGAAACAGAGGGGCTGTAACAGAGGGCGTGAAACAGAGGGGCTGAAACAGAGGGCGAGAAACAGAGGGGCTGAAACAGAGGGCGAGAAACAGAGGGGCTGAAACAGAGGGGCTGAAACAGAGGGCGAGAAACAGAGAGGCTGAAACAGAGGGCGAGAAACAGAGGGGCTGAAACAGAGGGCGAGATACAGAGGGGGAGAAACAGAGGGACTGAAACAGAGTGGCTGAAACACAGGGTCTGAAACAGAGGGGCTGAAACAGACGGGCTGAAACAGAGGGGCTGAATCACAGGGGCTGATTCAGAGGGGCTGATTCAGAGGGACTGAAACAGAGGGGCTGAATCAGAGGGGCTGAAACAGAGGGCGAGAAACAGAGGGGCTGAAACAGAGGGCGAGAAACAGAGGTGCTGAAACAGAGAGGCTGAAACAGAGGGGCTGAAACAGAGGGGCTGAAACAGAGGGGCTGAATCAGAGGGGATGAAACAGAGGGGGAGAAACAGAGGGGCTGAAACAGAGGGCGAGAAACAGAGGGGCTGAAACAGAGGGGCTGGAACAGAGGGGCTGAAACAGAGGGGCTGAATCAGTGGGGCGGGAAACAGAGGGGCTGAAACAGACGGCGAGAAACAGAGGTGCTGAAACAGAGGGCGAGAAACAGAGGGGCTGAAACAGAGGGGCTGAATGAGTGGGTCTGAATCAGAGGGGCTGAAACAGAGGGGCTGAAACAGAGAGCGAGAAACAAAGGGTCTGAAACAGCGGGCGAGAAACAGAGGGCGAGAAACAGAGGGGCTGAAACAGAGGGGCTGAAACAGACGGGCTGAAACAGAGAGCCTGAAACAGAGGGCGAGAAAGGGAGTGGCTGAAACAGAGGGCGAAAAACAGAGGGGCTGAAACAGAGAGCGAGAAACAGAGGGTGAGAAACAGCGGGCGAGAAACAGAGGGGATGAAACAGAGGGGCTGAAACAGAGGGGCTGAAACAGAAGGGCTGAAACAGAGGGCGAGAAACAGATGGATTGAAACAGAGGGGCTGAAACAGAGGGCGAGAAACAGAGGGGCTGAAACAGAGGGCTAGAAACAGAGGGGCTGAAACAGAGGGGCTGAAACAGTGGGGCTGAAACAGAGGGCGAGAAACAGAGGGGCTGAAACAGAGGGCGAGAAACAGAGGGGCTGAAACAGAGGGGCTGAATCAGCGGGGCTGAAACAGAGGGCCAGAAACAGAGGGGCTGAAACAGAGGGCGAGAGACAGAGGGGCAGAAACAGAGGGCGTGAAACAGAGGGGCTGAAACAGAGGGGCTGAAACAGTGGGGCTGAAACAGAGGGCGAGAAACAGATGGGCTGAAACAGAGGGCGAGAAACAGAGGGGCTGAAACAGAGGGTGAGAAACAGAGGGGCTGAAACAGACGGGCTGAAACAGAGGGGCTGAATCAGAGGGGCTGATTCAGAGGGGCTGATTCAGAGGGGCTGAAACAGAGGGGCTGAATCAGAGGGGCTGAAACAGAGGGCGAGAAACAGAGGGGCTGAAACAGAGGGTCTGAAACAGAGGTGCTGAAACAGAGAGGCTGAAACAGAGGGGCTGAAACAGAGGGGCTGAAACAGAGGGGCTGAATCAGAGGGGCTGAAACAGAGGGGGAGAAACAGAGGGGCTGAAACAGAGGGCGAGAAACAGAGGGGCTGAAACAGAGGGGCTGGAACAGAGGGGCTGAAACAGAGGGGCTGAATCAGTGGGGCGGGAAACAGAGGGGCTGAAACAGACGGCGAGAAACAGAGGTGCTGAAACAGAGGGCGAGAAACAGAGGGGCTGAAACAGAGGGGCTGAATGAGTGGGTCTGAATCAGAGGGGCTGAAACAGAGGGGCTGAAACAGAGAGCGAGAAACAAAGGGTCTGAAACAGCGGGCGAGAAACAGAGGGCGAGAAAGGGAGTGGCTGAAACAGAGGGCGAAAAACAGAGGGGCTGAAACAGAGAGCGAGAAACAGAGGGTGAGAAACAGCGGGCGAGAAACAGAGGGGATGAAACAGAGGGGCTGAAACAGAGGGGCTGAAACAGAGGGGCTGAATCAGAGGGGCTGAAACAGAGGGCCTGAATCAGAGGAGCTGAAACAGAGGGCGAGAAACAGAGGGGCTGAAACAGAGGGCGAGAAACAGAGGGGCTGAAACAGAGGGTGAGAAACAGAGGGCGAGAAACAGAGGGGCTGAAACAGAGGGCGAGATACAGAGGGCGAGAAACAGAGGGCGAGAAACAGAGGGGCTGAAACTGAGGGCGAGAAACAGAGGGCGAGAAACAGAGGGACTGAAACAGAGGGGCTGAAACAGAGGGGCTGAAACAGTGGGCGAGAAACAGAGGGGCTGAAACAGAGTGCGAGAAAGAGAGGGGCTGAAACAGAGGGGCTGAAACAGAGGGGCTGAAACAGAAGGGCTGAAACAGAGGGCGAGAAATAGAGGGGCTGAAACAGAGGGCGAGAAACAGAGGGGCTGAAACAGAGGGAGAGAAACAGAGGGGCTGAAACAGAGGGGCTGAAACAGAGGGGCTGTAACAGAGGGCGTGAAACAGAGGGGCTGAAACAGAGGGCGAGAAACAGAGGGGCTGAAACAGAGGGCGAGAAACAGAGGGGCTGAAACAGAGGGGCTGAAACAGAGGGCGAGAAACAGAGAGGCTGAAACAGAGGGCGAGAAACAGAGGGGCTGAAACAGAGGGCGAGATACAGAGGGGGAGAAACAGAGGGACTGAAACAGAGTGGCTGAAACACAGGGTCTGAAACAGAGGGGCTGAAACAGACGGGCTGAAACAGAGGGGCTGAATCACAGGGGCTGATTCAGAGGGGCTGATTCAGAGGGACTGAAACAGAGGGGCTGAATCAGAGGGGCTGAAACAGAGGGCGAGAAACAGAGGGGCTGAAACAGAGGGCGAGAAACAGAGGTGCTGAAACAGAGAGGCTGAAACAGAGGGGCTGAAACAGAGGGGCTGAAACAGAGGGGCTGAATCAGAGGGGATGAAACAGAGGGGGAGAAACAGAGGGGCTGAAACAGAGGGCGAGAAACAGAGGGGCTGAAACAGAGGGGCTGGAACAGAGGGGCTGAAACAGAGGGGCTGAATCAGTGGGGCGGGAAACAGAGGGGCTGAAACAGACGGCGAGAAACAGAGGTGCTGAAACAGAGGGCGAGAAACAGAGGGGCTGAAACAGAGGGGCTGAATGAGTGGGTCTGAATCAGAGGGGCTGAAACAGAGGGGCTGAAACAGAGAGCGAGAAACAAAGGGTCTGAAACAGCGGGCGAGAAACAGAGGGCGAGAAACAGAGGGGCTGAAACAGAGGGGCTGAAACAGACGGGCTGAAACAGAGAGCCTGAAACAGAGGGCGAGAAAGGGAGTGGCTGAAACAGAGGGCGAAAAACAGAGGGGCTGAAACAGAGAGCGAGAAACAGAGGGTGAGAAACAGCGGGCGAGAAACAGAGGGGATGAAACAGAGGGGCTGAAACAGAGGGGCTGAAACAGAGGGGCTGAATCAGAGGGGCTGAAACAGAGGGCCTGAATCAGAGGAGCTGAAACAGAGGGCGAGAAACAGAGGGGCTGAAACAGAGGGCGAGAAACAGAGGGGCTGAAACAGAGGGGCTGAAACTGAGGGCGAGAAACAGAGGGGCTGAAACAGAGGGCGAGATACAGAGGGCGAGAAACAGAGGGCGAGAAACAGAGGGGCTGAAACTGAGGGCGAGAAACAGAGGGCGAGAAACAGAGGGACTGAAACAGAGGGGCTGAAACAGAGGGGCTGAAGCAGTGGGCGAGAAACAGAGGGGCTGAAACAGAGTGCGAGAAAGAGAGGGGCTGAAACAGAGGGCGAGAAACAGAGGGGCTGAAACAGAGGGAGAGAAACAGAGGGGCTGAAACAGAGGGGCTGAAACAGAGGGCGAGAAACAGAGGGGCTCAAACAGAGGGCGAGAAACAGAGGGGCTGAAACAGAGGGCGAAAAACAGAGGGGCTGAATCAGAGTGGCTGAAACAGAGGGGCTGAAACAGAGGGGCTGAATCAGAGGGGCTGAAACAGAGTGCGAGAAACAGAGGGGCTGAAACAGAGGGCGAGAAACAGAGGGGCTGAAACAGAGGGGCTGAAACAGAGGGGCTGAATCAGAGGGGCTGATTCAGAGGGGCTGAAACAGAGGGGCTGAATCAGCGGAGCTGAAACAGAGGGCGAGAAACAGAGGGGCTGAAACATAGGGGCTGGAACAGAGGGGCTGAAACAGAGGGGCTGAATCAGTGGGGTGGGAAACAGAGGGGCTGAAACAGACGGCGAGAAACAGAGGTGCTGAAACAGAGGGCGAGAAACAGAGGGGCTGAAACAGAGGGGCTGAATGAGTGGGTCTGAATCAGAGGGGCTGAAACAGAGGGGCTGAAACAGAGAGCGAGAAACAAAGGGTCTGAAACAGCGGGCGGGAAACAGAGGGCGAGAAACAGAGGGGCTGAAACAGAGGGTCTGAAACAGACGGGCTGAAACAGAGAGCCTGAAACAGAGGGCGAGAAAGGGAGTGGCTGAAACAGAGGGCGAAAAACAGAGGGGCTGAAACAGAGAGCGAGAAACAGAGGGTGAGAAACAGCGGGCGAGAAACAGAGGGGATGAAACAGAGGGGCTGAAACAGAGGGGCTGAAACAGAGGGGCTGAAACAGACGGGCTGAAACAGAGCCTGAAACAGAGGGCGAGAAAGGGAGTGGCTGAAACAGAGGGCGAAAAACAGAGGGGCTGAAACAGAGAGCGAGAAACAGAGGGTGAGAAACAGCGGGCGAGAAACAGAGGGGATGAAACAGAGGGGCTGAAACAGAGGGGCTGAAACAGAGGGGCTGAATCAGAGGGGCTGAAACAGAGGGCCTGAATCAGAGGAGCTGAAACAGAGGGCGAGAAACAGAGGGGCTGAAACAGAGGGCGAGAAACAGAGGGGCTGAAACAGAGGGGCTGAAACAGAGTGCGAGAAAGAGAGGGGCTGAAACAGAGGGGCTGAAACAGAGGGGCTGAAACAGAAGGGCTGAAACAGAGGGCGAGAAATAGAGGGGCTGAAACAGAGGGCGAGAAACAGAGGGGCTGAAACAGAGGGAGAGAAACAGAGGGGCTGAAACAGAGGGGCTGAAACAGAGGGGCTGTAACAGAGGGCGTGAAACAGAGGGGCTGAAACAGAGGGCGAGAAACAGAGGGGCTGAAACAGAGGGCGAGAAACAGAGGGGCTGAAACAGAGGGGCTGAAACAGAGGGCGAGAAACAGAGAGGCTGAAACAGAGGGCGAGAAACAGAGGGGCTGAAACAGAGGGCGAGATACAGAGGGGGAGAAACAGAGGGACTGAAACAGAGTGGCTGAAACACAGGGTCTGAAACAGAGGGGCTGAAACAGACGGGCTGAAACAGAGGGGCTGAATCACAGGGGCTGATTCAGAGGGGCTGATTCAGAGGGACTGAAACAGAGGGGCTGAATCAGAGGGGCTGAAACAGAGGGCGAGAAACAGAGGGGCTGAAACAGAGGGCGAGAAACAGAGGTGCTGAAACAGAGAGGCTGAAACAGAGGGGCTGAAACAGAGGGGCTGAAACAGAGGGGCTGAATCAGAGGGGATGAAACAGAGGGGGAGAAACAGACGGGCTGAAACAGAGGGCGAGAAACAGAGGGGCTGAAACAGAGGGGCTGGAACAGAGGGGCTGAAACAGAGGGGCTGAATCAGTGGGGCGGGAAACAGAGGGGCTGAAACAGACGGCGAGAAACAGAGGTGCTGAAACAGAGGGCGAGAAACAGAGGGGCTGAAACAGAGGGGCTGAATGAGTGGGTCTGAATCAGAGGGGCTGAAACAGAGGGGCTGAAACAGAGAGCGAGAAACAAAGGGTCTGAAACAGCGGGCGAGAAACAGAGGGCGAGAAACAGAGGGGCTGAAACAGAGGGGCTGAAACAGACGGGCTGAAACAGAGAGCCTGAAACAGAGGGCGAGAAAGGGAGTGGCTGAAACAGAGGGCGAAAAACAGAGGGGCTGAAACAGAGAGCGAGAAACAGAGGGTGAGAAACAGCGGGCGAGAAACAGAGGGGATGAAACAGAGGGGCTGAAACAGAGGGGCTGAAACAGAGGGGCTGAATCAGAGGGGCTGAAACAGAGGGCCTGAATCAGAGGAGCTGAAACAGAGGGCGAGAAACAGAGGGGCTGAAACAGAGGGCGAGAAACAGAGGGGCTGAAACAGAGGGGCTGAAACTGAGGGCGAGAAACAGAGGGGCTGAAACAGAGGGCGAGATACAGAGGGCGAGAAACAGAGGGCGAGAAACAGAGGGGCTGAAACTGAGGGCGAGAAACAGAGGGCGAGAAACAGAGGGACTGAAACAGAGGGGCTGAAACAGAGGGGCTGAAGCAGTGGGCGAGAAACAGAGGGGCTGAAACAGAGTGCGAGAAAGAGAGGGGCTGAAACAGAGGGCGAGAAACAGAGGGGCTGAAACAGAGGGAGAGAAACAGAGGGGCTGAAACAGAGGGGCTGAAACAGAGGGCGAGAAACAGAGGGGCTCAAACAGAGGGCGAGAAACAGAGGGGCTGAAACAGAGGGCGAAAAACAGAGGGGCTGAATCAGAGTGGCTGAAACAGAGGGGCTGAAACAGAGGGGCTGAATCAGAGGGGCTGAAACAGAGTGCGAGAAACAGAGGGGCTGAAACAGAGGGCGAGAAACAGAGGGGCTGAAACAGAGGGGCTGAAACAGAGGGGCTGAATCAGAGGGGCTGATTCAGAGGGGCTGAAACAGAGGGGCTGAATCAGCGGAGCTGAAACAGAGGGCGAGAAACAGAGGGGCTGAAACATAGGGGCTGGAACAGAGGGGCTGAAACAGAGGGGCTGAATCAGTGGGGTGGGAAACAGAGGGGCTGAAACAGACGGCGAGAAACAGAGGTGCTGAAACAGAGGGCGAGAAACAGAGGGGCTGAAACAGAGGGGCTGAATGAGTGGGTCTGAATCAGAGGGGCTGAAACAGAGGGGCTGAAACAGAGAGCGAGAAACAAAGGGTCTGAAACAGCGGGCGGGAAACAGAGGGCGAGAAACAGAGGGGCTGAAACAGAGGGTCTGAAACAGACGGGCTGAAACAGAGAGCCTGAAACAGAGGGCGAGAAAGGGAGTGGCTGAAACAGAGGGCGAAAAACAGAGGGGCTGAAACAGAGAGCGAGAAACAGAGGGTGAGAAACAGCGGGCGAGAAACAGAGGGGATGAAACAGAGGGGCTGAAACAGAGGGGCTGAAACAGAGGGGCTGAAACAGACGGGCTGAAACAGAGCCTGAAACAGAGGGCGAGAAAGGGAGTGGCTGAAACAGAGGGCGAAAAACAGAGGGGCTGAAACAGAGAGCGAGAAACAGAGGGTGAGAAACAGCGGGCGAGAAACAGAGGGGATGAAACAGAGGGGCTGAAACAGAGGGGCTGAAACAGAGGGGCTGAATCAGAGGGGCTGAAACAGAGGGCCTGAATCAGAGGAGCTGAAACAGAGGGCGAGAAACAGAGGGGCTGAAACAGAGGGCGAGAAACAGAGGGGCTGAAACAGAGGGGCTGAAACAAAGGGCGAGAAACAGAGAGGCTGAAACAGAGGGCGAGAAACAGAGGGGCTGAAACAGAGGGCGAGATACAGAGGGCGAGAAACAGAGGGCGAGAAACAGAGGGGCTGAAACTGAGGGCGAGAAACAGAGGCGTAGAAACAGAGGGACTGAAACAGAGGGGCTGAAACAGAGGGGCTGAAACAGTGGGCGAGAAACAGAGGGGCTGAAACAGAGGGCGAGAAAGAGAGGGGCTGAAACAGAGGGGCTGAAACAGAGGGGCTGAAACAGAGGGCGAGAAATAGAGGGGCTGAAACAGAGGGCGAGAAACAGAGGGGCTGAAACAGAGGGAGAGAAACAGAGGGGCTGAAACAGAGGGGCTGAAACAGAGGGGCTGTAACAGAGGGCGTGAAACAGAGGGGCTGAAACAGAGGGCGAGAAACAGAGGGGCTGAAACAGAGGGCGAGAAACAGAGGGGCTGAAACAGAGGGGCTGAAACAGAGGGCGAGAAACAGAGAGGCTGAAACAGAGGGCGAGAAACAGAGGGGCTGAAACAGAGGGCGAGATACAGAGGGGGAGAAACAGAGGGACTGAAACAGAGTGGCTGAAACACAGGGTCTGAAACAGAGGGCGAGAAACAGAGGGGCTCAAACAGAGGGCGAGAAACAGAGGGGCTGAAACAGAGGGCGAAAAACAGAGGGGCTGAATCAGAGTGGCTGAAACAGAGGGGCTGAAACAGAGGGGCTGAATCAGAGGGGCTGAAACAGAGTGCGAGAAACAGAGGGGCTGAAACAGAGGGCGAGAAACAGAGGGGCTGAAACAGAGGGGCTGAAACAGAGGGGCTGAATCAGAGGGGCTGATTCAGAGGGGCTGAAACAGAGGGGCTGAATCAGCGGAGCTGAAACAGAGGGCGAGAAACAGAGGGGCTGAAACAGAGGGGCTGGAACAGAGGGGCTGAAACAGAGGGGCTGAATCAGTGGGGCGGGAAACAGAGGGGCTGAAACAGACGGCGAGAAACAGAGGTGCTGAAACAGAGGGCGAGAAACAGAGGGGCTGAAACAGAGGGGCTGAAACAGAGGGCGAGAAACAGAGGGGTTGAATCAGATGGGGTGAATCAAAGGGGCTGAAACAGAAGGGCTGAAACAGAGGGGCTGAAACAGAGGGCGAGAAACAGAGGGGTTGAATCAGATGGGGTGAATCAAAGGGGCTGAAACAGAGGGGCTGAAACAGAGGGCGAGAAACAGAGGGGCTGAAACAGACGGGCTGAAACAGAGAGCCTGAAACAGAGGGCGAGAAAGGGAGTGGCTGAAACAGAGGGCGAAAAACAGAGGGGCTGAAACAGAGAGCGAGAAACAGAGGTTGAGAAACAGCGGGCGAGAAACAGAGGGGATGAAACAGAGGGGCTGAAACAGAGGGGCTGAAACAGAGGGGCTGAATCAGAGGGGCTGAAACAGAGGGCCTGAATCAGAGGAGCTGAAACAGAGGGCGAGAAACAGAGGGGCTGAAACAGAGGGCGAGAAACAGAGGGGCTGAAACAGAGGGGCTGAAACAAAGGGCGAGAAACAGAGAGGCTGAAACAGAGGGCGAGAAACAGAGGGGCTGAAACAGAGGGCGAGATACAGAGGGCGAGAAACAGAGGGCGAGAAACAGAGGGGCTGAAACTGAGGGCGAGAAACAGAGGCGTAGAAACAGAGGGACTGAAACAGAGGGGCTGAAACAGTGGGGCTGAAACAGTGGGCGAGAAACAGAGGGGCTGAAACAGAGGGCGAGAAAGAGAGGGGCTGAAACAGAGGGGCTGAAACAGAGGGGCTGAAACAGAAGGGCTGAAACAGAGGGCGAGAAATAGAGGGGCTGAAACAGAGGGCGAGAAACAGAGGGGCTGAAACAGAGGGAGAGAAACAGAGGGGCTGAAACAGAGGGGCTGAAACAGAGGGGCTGTAACAGAGGGCGTGAAACAGAGGGGCTGAAACAGAGGGCGAGAAACAGAGGGGCTGAAACAGAGGGCGAGAAACAGAGGGGCTGAAACAGAGGGGCTGAAACAGAGGGCGAGAAACAGAGAGGCTGAAACAGAGGGCGAGAAACAGAGGGGCTGAAACAGAGGGCGAGATACAGAGGGGGAGAAACAGAGGGACTGAAACAGAGTGGCTGAAACACAGGGGCTGTAACAGAGGGCGTGAAACAGAGGGGCTCAAACAGAGGGCGAGAAACAGAGGGGCTGAAACAGAGGGCGAAAAACAGAGGGGCTGAATCAGAGTGGCTGAAACAGAGGGGCTGAAACAGAGGGCGAGAAACAGAGGGGCTGAAACAGAGTGCGAGAAACAGAGGGGCTGAAACAGAGGGCGAGAAACAGAGGGGCTGAAACAGAGGGGCTGAAACAGAGGGGCTGAATCAGAGGGGCTGATTCAGAGGGGCTGAAACAGAGGGGCTGAATCAGCGGAGCTGAAACAGAGGGCGAGAAACTGAGGGGCTGAAACAGAGGGCGAGAAACAGAGGGGCAGAAACAGAGGGCGAGAAACAGATGGGTTGAAACAGAGGGGCTGAAACAGAGGGCGAGAAACAGAGGGGCTGAAACAGAGGGCTAGAAACAGAGGGGCTGAAACAGAGGGCCTGAAACAGAGGGGCTGAAACAGAAGGGCTGAAACAGAGTGGCTGAAACAGAGAGCGAGAAACAGAGGGGTTGAATCAGATGGGGTGAATCAAAGGGGCTGAAACAGAGGGGCTGAAACAGAGGGCGAGAAACAGAGGGGCTGAAACGGAGGGCGAGAAACAGTGGGCGAGAAACATAGGGGCTGAAACAAAGGGGCTGAAACAGAGGGACTGAAACAGAGGGGCTGATACAGAGGGCGAGAAACAGAGGGGCTGAAACAGAGAGCGAGAAACAGAGGGGCTGAAACAGAGGGCGAAAAACAGAGGGTCTGAAACAGAGGGGCTGAAACAGAGGGGCTGAAACAGAGGGGCTGAAACAGAGGGGCTGAAACAGAGGGCGACAAACAGAGAGGCTGAAACAGAGGGCGAGTAACAGAGGGGCTGAAACAGAGGGGCTGAAACAGAGGGGCTGAAACAGAGGGGCTGAAACAGAGGGCGAGAAACAGAGAGGCTGAAACAGAGGGCGAGAAACAGAGGGCGAGAAACAGAGGGCGAGAAACAGAGGGGCTGAAACAGAGGGACTGAAACAGAGGGGCTGAAACAGAGGGGCTGAAACAGAGGGCGATAAACAGAGGGGCTGAATCAGAGGGGCTAAATCAGAGGGGCTGAATCAGAGGGGCTGAAACAGAGGGGCTGAATCAGAGGGGCTGAAACAGAGGGTGAGAAACAGAGGGGCTGAAACAGAGGGCTAGAAACAGAGCGGCTGAAACAGAGGGGCTGAAACAGAATGGTTGAAACAGAGGGGCTGAATCAGAGGGGCTGATTTACAGGGGCTGAAACAGAGGGGCTGAATCAGCGGGGCTGAAACAGAGGGCGAGAAACAGAGGGGCTGAAACAGTGGGCGAGAGACAGAGGGGCAGAAACAGAGGGCGAGAAACAGAGGGGCCTAAGCAGAGGGGCTGAAACAGAGGGCGAGAAACAGAGAGGCTGAAACAGAGGGCGAGAAACAGAGGGGCTGAAACAGAGGGGCTGAAATAGAGGGGCTGAAACAGAGGGGCTGAAACAGTGGTGCTGAAACAGAGGGGGAGAAACAGAGGGGCTGAAACAGAGGGCGAGAAACAAGGGCTGAAACACAGGGCGAGAAACAGAGGGGCTGAAACAGAGGGCGAGAAACAGAGGGGCTGAAACAGACGGGCTGAAACAGAGGGGCTGAAAAAGAGGGCGAAAAACAGAAGGGCTGAAACAGAGGGCGCGAAACAGAGGGGCTGAAACAGAGGGGCTGAAACAGAGGGGCTGAAACAGAGTGGCTGAAACACAGGGCGAGAAACAGAGGGGCTGAAACAGAGGGCGAGAAACAGAGGGGCTGAAACAGAGGGGCTGGAACAGAGGGGCTGAAATAGAGGGGCTGAAACAGAGGGCGAGAAACAGAGATGCTGAAACAGAGGGCGAGAAACAGAGGGGCTGAAACAGAGGGCGAGAAACAGAGGGGCTGAAACAGAGGGCGAGAAACAGAGGGGCTGAAACAGAGGGGATGAAACTGAGGGGCTGAAACAGAGGGGCTGAAACACAGGGCGAGAAACAGAGGGGCTGAAACAGAGGGCGAGAAACAGAGGGGCTGAAACAGAGGGGGTGAAACAGATGGCGAGAAGCAGAGGGGCTGAAACAGAGGGCGAGAAACAGAGGGGCTGAAACAGAGGGGCTGAATGAGTGGGGCTGTATCAGAGTGGCTGAATCAGAGGGGCTGAAACAGAGGGTGAGAAACGGAGGGGCTGAAACAGAGGGGCTGAAACAGAGGGGCTGAAACAGAGGGCGAGAAACAGAGGGGCTGAAACAGAGGGCGAGAAACAGAGGGGCTGAAACAGAGGGCGAGAAACAGAGGGGCTGAAACAGAGGGGCAGAAACAGAGGGGCTGAAACAGAGGGGCTGATTCAGAGGGGCTGATTCAGAGGGGCTGAAACAGAGGGGCTGAATCAGCGGGGCTGAAACAGAGGGCCAGAAACAGAGGGGCTGAAACAGAGGGCGAGAGACAGAGGGGCAGAAACAGAGGGCGTGAAACAGAGGGGCTGAAACAGAGGGGCTGAAACAGAGGGCAAGAAACAGAAGGGCTGAAACAGAGGGCGAGAAACAGATGGATTGAAACAGAGGGGCTGAAACAGAGGGCGAGAAACAGAGGGGCTGAAACAGAGGGCTAGAAACAGAGGGGCTGAAACAGAGGGGCTGAAACAGTGGGGCTGAAACAGAGGGCGAGAAACAGAGGGGCTGAAACAGAGGGCGAGAAAAAGAGGGGCTGAAACAGAGGGGCTGAATCAGCGGGGCTGAAACAGAGGGCCAGAAACAGAGGGGCTGAAACAGAGGGCGAGAGACAGAGGGGCTGAAACAGAGAGACTGAAACAGTGGGGCTGAAACAGAGGGCGAGAAACAGAGATGCTGAAACAGAGGGCGAGAAACAGAGTGGCTGAAACAGACGGGCTGAAACAGAGGGGCTGAAAAAGAGGGCGAAAAACAGAGGGGCTGAAACAGAGGGCGAGAAACAGAGGGGCTGAAACAGAGGGTCTGAAACAGAGGTGCTGAAACAGAGAGGCTGAAACAGAGGGGCTGAAACAGAGGGGCTGAAACAGAGGGGCTGAATCAGAGGGGCTGAAACAGAGGGGGAGAAACAGAGGGGCTGAAACAGAGGGCGAGAAACAGAGGGGCTGAAACAGAGGGGCTGGAACAGAGGGGCTGAAACAGAGGGGCTGAATCAGTGGGGCGGGAAACAGAGGGGCTGAATCAGAGGGGCTGAAACAGAGGGGCTGAAACAGAGGGGCTCAAACAGAGGGGCTGAAACAGAGGGCGAGAAACAGAGGGGCTGAAACAGAGGGGCGGGAAACGGAGGGGCTGAATCAGAGGGTCTGAATGAGTGGGGTTGAATCAGAGGGGCTGAATCAGAGGGGCTGAAACAGAGGGTGAGAAACAGAGGGGCTGAAACAGAGGGGCTAAAAGAGAGGGCGAGAAACAGAGGGGTTGAATCAGAGGGGCTAAATCAGAGGGGCTGAATCAGAGGGGCTGAAACAGAGGGGCTGAATCAGTGGGGCTGAAACAGAGGGGCTGAAACAGAGGGGCTGAAACCGGGGGGCTGAAACAGAGGGGCTGAAACAGTGGGGATGAAACTGAGGGCGAGAAACAGAGGGGCTGAAACAGAGGGCGAGAAACAGAGGGGCTGAAACAGAGGGCGTGAAACAGTGGGGCTGATTCAGAGGTGCAGAAACAGAGGGGCTGAATCAGCGGAGCTGAAACAGAGGGCGAGAAGCTGAGGGGCTTAAACAGAGGGCGAGAAACAGAGGGGCAGAAACAGAGGGCGAGAAACAGATGGGCTGAAACAGAGGGGCTGAAACAGAGGGCGAGAAACAGAGCGGCTGAAACAGACGGCTAGAAACAGAGGGGCTGAAACAGAGGGGCTGAAACAGTGGGGCTCAAACAAAGGGCGAGAAACAGAGGGGCTGAAACAGAGGGCGAGAAACAGAGGGGCTGAAACAGAGGGCGAGAAACAGAGGGGCTGAATCAGAGCGGCTGAAACAGAGGGTCTGAAACAGAGGGGCTGAATCAGAGGGCCTGAAACAGAGGGCGAGAAACATTGGGGCTGAAACAGAGGGCGAGAAACAGAGGGGCTGAAACAGAGGGGCTGAAACAGAGGGGCTGAATCAGAGGGGCTGATTCAGAGGGCGAGAAACAGAGGGGCTGAAACAGACGGCTAGAAACAGAGGGGCTGAAACAGAGGGGCTGAAACAGTGGGGCTCAAACAAAGGGCGAGAAACAGGGGGGCTGAAACAGAGGGCGAGAAACAGAGGGACTGAAACAGAGGGCGAGAAACATATGGATTGAAACAGAGGGGCTGAAACAGAGGGCTAGATACAGAGAGGCTAAAACAGAGGGGCTGAAACAGAGGGGCTGAAACAGAAGGGCTGAAACAGAGGGGCTGAAACAGAGGGCGAGAAACAGAGGGTTTGAATCAGAGGGGCTGAATCAGAGGGGCTGAAACAGAGGGGCTGAAACAGAGGGCGAGAAACAGAGGGGCTGAAACGGAGGGCGAGAAACAGTGGGCGAGAAACAGAGGGGCTGAAACAAAGGGGCTGAAACAGAGGGACTGAAAGAGAGGGTACTGATACAGAGGGCGAGAAACAGAAGGGCTGAAACAGAGGGCAAGAAACAGAGGGGCTGAAACAGAGGGCGAGAAACAGAGGGGCTGAAACAGAGGGGCTGAAAAAGAGGGCGAGAAACAGATAGGCTGAAACAGAGGGCGAGAAACAGAGGTGCTGAAACAGAGGCCGAGAAACAGAGGGGCTGAAACAGAGGGCGAAAAACATAGGGGCTGAAACAGAGGGGCTGAAACAGAGGGGCTGAAACAGAGGGTGAGAAACAGAGGGGCTGAAACAGAGGGGCTGAAACATAGGGGCTGAAACAGAGGGCGAGAAACAGAGGGGCTGAAACAGAGGGTGAGAAACAGAGGGGCTGAAACAGAGGGCGAGAAACAGAGGGGCTGAAACAGAGGGGCTGAAACAGAGGGCGAGAAACAGAGATGCTGAAACAGAGTGCGAGAAACAGAGGGGCTGAAACAGAGGGCGAGAAACAGAGGGGCTGAAACAGAGGGCGAGAAACAGAGGGGCTGAAACAGAGGGGCAGAAACTGAGGGGCTGAAACAGAGGGGCTGAAACACAGGGCGAGAAACAGAGGGGCTGAAACAGAGGGCGAGAAACAGAGGGGCTGAAACAGAGGGCGAGAAACAGAGGGCGAGAAACAGAGGGACTGAAACAGAGGGGCTGAAACAGAGGGGCTGAAACAGAGGGCGAGAAACAGAGGGGCTGAAACAGAGGGCGAGAAACAGAGGGGCTGAAACACAGGGGCTGAATGAGTGGGGCTGAATCAGAGGGGCTGATTCAGAGGGGCTGAAACAGAGGGTGAGAAACAGAGCGGCTGAAACAGAGGGGCTGAAACAGAGGGGCTGAAACAGAGGGCGAGAAACAGAGGGGCTGAAACAGAGGGCGAGAAACAGAGAGGCTGAAACAGAGGGGCTGAAACTGAGGGACTGAAACAGAGGGCGAGAAACAGAGGGGCTGAAACTGAGGGTGAGAAACAGAGGGGCTGAAACAGAGGGGCTGAAACAGAGGGGCTGAAACAGAGGGCGAGAAACAGAGGGGCTGAAACAGAGGGCGAGAAACAGAGGGGCTGAAACAGAGGGGCTGAAACAGAGTAGCTGAAATAGAGGGGCTGAAACAGAGGGCGAGAAACAGAGATGCTGAAACAGAGGGCGAGAAACAGAGGGGCTGAAACAGAGGGCGAGAAACAGAGGGGCTGAAACAGAGGGGCTGAATCAGAGGGGCTGAAACAGAGGGTGAGAAACGGAGGGGCTGAAACAGAGGGGCTGAAACAGAGGGGCTGAAACAGAGGGCGAGAAACAGAGGGGCTGAAACAGAGGGCGAGAAACAGAGATGCTGAAACAGAGGGCGAGAAACAGAGGGGCTGAAACTGAGGGTGAGAAACAGAGGGGCTGAAACAGAGGGCGAGAAACAGAGGGGCTGAAACAGAGGGGCAGAAACAGAGGGGCTGAAACAGAGGGGCTGATTCAGAGGGGCTGATTCAGAGGGGCTGAAACAGAGGGGCTGAATCAGCGGGGCTGAAACAGAGGGCCAGAAACAGAGGGGCTGAAACAGAGGGCGAGAGACAGAGGGGCAGAAACAGAGGGGCTGAAACAGAGGGGCTGAAACAGAGGGGCTGAAACTGAGGGGCTGAAACAGAGGGGATGAAACACAGGGCGAGAAACAGAGGGGCTGAAACAGAGGGCGAGAAACAGAGGGGCTGAAACAGAGGGCGAGAAACAGAGGGCGAGAAACAGAGGGGCTGAAACAGAGGGTGAGAAACGGAGGGGCTGAAACAGAGGGGCTGAATCAGAGGGGCTGAAACAGAGGGTGAGAAACGGAGGGGCTGAAACAGAGGGGCTGAAACAGAGGGGCTGAAACAGAGGGGCTGAATCAGAGGGGCTGAAACAGAGGGTGAGAAACGGAGGGGCTGAAACAGAGGGGCTGAAACAGAGGGGCTGAAACAGAGGGCGAGAAACAGAGGGGCTGAAACAGAGGGCGAGAAACAGAGGGGCTGAAACAGAGGGCGAGAAACAGAGGGGCTGAAACAGAGGGGCAGAAACAGAGGGGCTGAAACAGAGGGGCAGAAACAGAGGGGCTGATTCAGAGGGGCTGAAACAGAGGGGCTGAATCAGAGGGGCTGAAACAGAGGGCGAGAAACAGAGGTGCTGAAAATGATGGCGAGAAACAGAGGCGCTGAAACAGAGGGCGAGAAACAGAGGGTGAGAAACAGAGGGCGAGAAACAGAGGGGCTGAAACAGAGGGCGAGAAACAGAGGGAATGAAACAGAGGGGCTGAAACAGAGGGGCTGAAACAGAGGGGCTGAATCAGAGGGGCTGAAACAGAGGGCGAGAAACAGAGGGGCTGAAACAGAGGGCGAGAAACAAAGGGGCTGAAACAGAGGGGCTGAAACAGAGGGGCTGAATCAGAGGGGCTGATTCAGAGGGGCTGAATCAGAGGGGCTGAAACAGAGGGCGAGAAACAGAGGGGCTGAAACAGAGGGCGAGAAACAGAGGGGCTGAAACAGAGGGGCTGAAACAGAAGGGCTGAAACAGAGTGGCTGAAACAGATGGGCTGAAACAGAGGGGCTGGAACAGAGGGCGAGAAACAGTGGGGCTGAAACAGAGGGCGAGAAACAGAGGGGCTGAAACAGAGGGGCTGAATCAGAGGGGCTGAAACAGAGGGGCTGAATCAAAGGGGCTGAATCAGTGGGGCTGAATCAGAGGGGCTGAAACAGAGGGCGAGAAACAGAGGGGCTGAAACAGAGGGCGAGAAACAGAGGGGCTGAATCAGAGGGGATGAATCAGAGGGGCTGAAACAGAGGGCGAGAAACAAACAGCCGATACAGCAGGCGAGAAACTGAGGGCGAGAAACAGAGGGGCTGAAACAGAGGGCGAGAAACAGAGGGTGAGAAACAGAGGGCGAGAAACAGAGGGGATTAAACAGAGGGGCTGAAACAGAGGGGCTGAAACAGAGGGGCTGAATCAGAGGGGCTGAAACAGAGGGCGAGAAACAGAGGATCTGAAACAGAGGGCGAGAAACAGAGGGGCTGAAACAGAGGGCGAGAAACAGAGGGTGAGAAACAGAGGGCGAGAAACAGAGGGTGAGAAACAGAGGGCGAGAAACAGAGGGGATGAAACAGAGGGGCTGAAACAGAGGGGCTGAAACAGAGGGGCTGAATCAGAGGGGCTGAAACAGAGGGCGAGAAACAGAGGGGCTGAAACAGAGGGCGAGAAACAGAGGGGCTGAAACAGAGGGGCTGAAACAGAGGGGCTAAAACCGAGGGGCTGAAACAGAGGGCGAGAAACAGAGGGGCTGAAACAGAGGGGCTGAAACAGAGGGGCTAAATCAGAGGGGCAGAAACAGAGGGCGGGAAACAGAGAGGCTGAAACAGAGGGCGAGAAACAGAGGTGCTGAAACAGAGGGGCTGAAACAGAGGGGCTGAAACAGAAGGGCTGAAACAGAGGGGCTGAAACAGAGGGCGAGAAACAGAGGGGCTGAAACAGAGGGCGAGAAACAGAGGGGCTGCAACAGAGGGGCTGAAACAGAGGGGCTGATACAGAGGGCGTGAAACAGAGGGGCTGAAACAGAGGGGCTGAAACAGAGGGGCTGATACAGAGGGCGTGAAACAGAGGGGCTGAAACAGAGGGCGAGAAGAAGAGGGGCTGAAACAGAGGGCGAGAAACAGAGGGGCTGAAACAGAGGGTCTGAAACAGAGGGGCTGAAACAGAGGGACTGAAACAGAGGGCGAGAAACAGAGAGGCTGAAACAGAGGGCGAGAAACAGAGTGGCTGAAACAGAGGGCGAGAAACAGAGGGGCTGAGACAGAGGGCGAGAAACAGAGTGGCTGAAACAGTGGGGCTGAAACAGAGGGCGAGAAACAGAGCGGCTGAAACAGAGGGCGAGAAACAGAGGGGCTGAAACAGAGGGCGAGAAACAGATGGCGAGAAACAGAGGGACTGAAACAGAGGGACTGAAACAGAGGGGGTTAAACAGAGGGCGAGAAACAGAGGGGCTGAAACAGAGGGGCTGAATGAGTAGGTCTGAATCAGAGGGGCTGAATCAGAGGGGCTGAAACAGAGGGTGAGAAACAGAGGGGCTGAATGAGTGGGGTTCAATCAGAGGGGCTGAATCAGAGGGGCTGAAACAGAGGGTGAGAAACAGATGGGCTGAACAGAGGGCGATAAACAGAGGGGCTGAATCAGAGGGGCTAAATCAGAGGGGCTGAATCAGAGGGGCTGAAACAGGGGCTGAATCAGAGGGGCTGAAACAGAGGGCGAGAAACAGAGGGGCTGAAACAGAGGGGCTGAAACAGAGTGGCTGAAACAGAGGGGCTGAAACAGAGGGGCTGGAACAGAGGGGGAGAATCAGAGGGGCTGAAACAGAGGCGATGAATCAGAGGGGCTGAAACAGAGGGCGAGAATCAGAGGGGCTGAAACAGAGGGCGAGAAACAGAGGGTGAGAAACAGAGGGCGAGAAACAGATGGTGAGAAACAGAGGGCGAGAAACAGAGGGTGAGAAACAGAGGGCGAGAAACAGAGGGGATGAAACAGAGGGGCTGAAACAGAGGAGCTGAAACAGAGGGGCTGAATCAGAGGGGCTGAAACAGAGGGCGAGAAACAGAGGGTCTGAAACAGAGGGCGAGAAACAGAGGGGCTGAAACAGAGGGTGAGAAACAGAGGGCGAGAAACAGAGGGTGAGAAACAGAGGGCGAGAAACAGAGGGGATGAAACAGAGGGGCTGAAACAGAGGGGCTGAAACAGAGGGGCTGAAACAGAGGGCGAGAAACAGAGGGGCTGAAACAGAGGGCGAGAAACAGAGGGGCTGAATCAGAGGGGATGAAACAGAGGGGCTGAAACAGAGGGAGAGAAACAGAGGGGCTGAAACAGAGGGCGAGAAACAGAGGGGCTGAATCAGAGGGGCTGAATCAGAGGGGCTGAAACAGAGGGGCTGAAACAGAGGGCGAGAAACAAACGGGCTGAAACAGCAGGCGAGAAACAGAGGGCGAGAAACAGAGGGGCTGAAACAGAGGGGCTGAAACAGACTGGCTCAAACAGAGTGCCTGAAATAGAGGGCGAGAAACAGAGGGCGAGAAACAGAGGGTGAGAAACAGAGGGCGAGAAACAGAGGGTGAGAAACAGAGGGCGAGAAACAGAGGGTGAGAAACAGAGGGCCAGAAACAGAGGGGATGAAACAGAGGGGCTGAGACAGAGGGGCTGAAACAGAGGGGCTGAATCAGAGAGGCAGAAACAGAGAGCGAGAAACAGAGGGGCTGAAACAGAGGGCGAGAAACAGAGGGGCTGAAACAGAGGGCGAGAAACAGAGTGGCTGAAACAGAGGGCCTGAAACAGAGGGGCTGAAACAGAGGGGCTGAAACAGAGGGCGAGAAACAGAGGGGCTGAAGCAGAGGGCGAGAAACAGAGGGGCTGAAACAGAGGGGGAGAAACAGAGGGCGAGAAACAGAGGGTGAGAAACAGAGGGCCAGAAACAGAGGGTGAGAAACAGAGGGCGAGAAACAGAGGGGATGAAACAGAGGGGCTGAAACAGAGGGGCTGAAACAGAGGGGCTGAATCAGAGGGGCTGAAACAGAGGGCGAGAAACAGAGGGGCTGAAACAGAGGGCGAGAAACAGAGGGGCTGAAACAGAGGGGCTGAAACAGTGTGGCTGAAACAGAGGGGCTGAAACAGAGGGCGAGAAATAGAGGGGCTGAAACAGAGGGCGAGAAAAAGAGGGGCTGAAACAGAGGGGCTGAACCAGAGGGGCTGAAACAGAGGGGCTTAAACAGAGGTCGAGAAACAGAGGGGCTGAAACAGAGGGCGAGAAACAGAGGGGCTGAAACAGAGGGGGAGAAACAGAGGGCGAGAAACAGCGGGACTGAAACAGAGGGGCTGAAACAGAGGGGCTGAAACAATGGGCGAGAAACAGAGGGGCTGAAACAGAGGGCGAGGAACAGAGGGTCTGAAACAGAGGGGCTGAAACAGAGGGGCTGAAGCAGAGGGGCTGAAACAGAGGGGCTGAATCAGAGGGGCTGAAACAGAAGGCGAGAAACAGAGGGGCTGAAACAGAGGGGCTGAAACAGAGGGCGAGAAACAGAGGGGCTGAAACAGAGGGCGAGAAACAGAGGTGCTGAAACAGAGGGGCTGAAACAGAGGGGCTGAAACAGAAGGGCTGAAACAGAGGGGCTGAAACAGAGGGCGAGAAACAGAGGGGCTGAATCAGAGGGGCTGAAACAGAGGGGCTGAAACAGAGGGTGCGAAACAGAGGGGCTGAAACAGAGGGGCTGAATCAAAGGGGCTGAAACAGAGGGGCTGAAAAAGAGGGCGAGAAACAGAGGGGCTGAAACAGAGGGCGAGAAACAGAGGGGCTGAAACAGAGGGCGAGAAACAGAGGGGCTGAATCAGAGGGGCTGAATCAGAGTGGCTGAAACAGAGGGGCTGAAACAGAGGGCGAGAAACAGAGGGGCTGAAACAGAGGGCGAGAAACAGACGGGCTGAAACAGAGGGGCTGAAACAGAGGGTCTGAAACAGAGGGGCTGAAACAGAGGGCGAGAAACAGAGGGGCTGAAAAAGAGGGCGAGAAACAGAGGTGCTGAAACAGAGGGGCTGAAACAGAGGGGCTAAAACAGAGGGACTGAAACAGAGGGCGAGAAACAGAGAGGCTGAAACAGAGGGCGAGAAACAGAGGGGCTGAAACAGAGGGCGAGAAACAGAGGGTGTGAAACAGAGGGGCTGAAACAGAGGGCGAGAAACAGAGCGGCTGAAACAGAGGACGAGAAACAGAGGAACTGAAACAGAGGGGCTGAATGAGTAGGGCTGAATCAGAGGGCGAGATACAGAGGGGCTGAAACAGAGGGCGAGAAACAGAGGGACTGAAACAGAGGGACTGAAACAGAGGGGCTGAAACAGAGGGCGAGATACAGAGGGGCTGAAACAGAGGGCGAGAAACAGAGGGGCTGAAACAGAGGGGCTGAATGAGTGGGGCTGAATCAGAGGGGCTGAATCAGAGGGGCTGAAACAGAGGGTGAGAAACAGAGGGGCTGAAACAGAGGTGCTGAAACAGATAGGCTGAAACAGAGGGCGAGAAACAGAGGGGCTGAATCAGAGGGGCTAAACCAGAGGGGCTGAATCAGAGGGGCTGAAACAGAGGGGCTGAATCAGAGGGGCTGAAACAGAGGGGCTGAATCAAAAGGGGCTGAATCAGAGGGGCTGAATCAGAAGGGCTGAAACAGAGGGCGAGAAACAGAGGGGCTGAAACAGAGGGCGAGAATCAGAGGGGCTGAAACAGAGGGTCTGAAACAGAGGGGCTAAAACAGAGGGGCTGAAACAGAGGGCGAGAAACAGAGGGGCTGAAACAGAGGGGATGAAACAGAGGGGCTAAATCAGAGGGGCAGAAACAGAGGGCGAGAAACAGAGAGGCTGAAACAGAGGGCGAGAAACAGAGGGGCTGAAACAGAGGGGCTGAAGCAGAGGGGCTGAAACAGAGGGGCTGAATCAGAGGGGCTGAAACAGAAGGCGAGAAACAGAGGGGCTGAAACAGAGGACGAGAAACAGAGGGGCTGAAACAGAGGGGCTGAAACAGAGGGCGAGAAACAGAGGGGCTGAAACAGTGGGCGAGAAACAGAGGTGCTGAAACAGAGGGGCTGAAACAGAGGGGCTGAAACAGAAGGGCTGAAACAGAGGGGCTGAAACAGAGGGCGAGAAACAGAGGGGCTGAATCAGAGGGGCTGAAACAGAGGGTGCGAAACAGAGGGGCTGAAACAGAGGGGCTGAATCAAAAGGGCTGAAACAGAGGGGCTGAAAAAGAGGGCGAGAAACAGAGGGGCTGAATCAGAGGGGCTGAAACAGAGGGTGCGAAACAGAGGGGCTGAAACAGAGGGGCTGAATCAAAGGGGCTGAAACAGAGGGGCTGAAACAGAGGGCGAGAAACAGAGGGGCTGAATCAGAGGGGCTGAATCAGAGGGGCTGAAACAGAAGGGCTGAAACAGAGGGGCTGAAACAGAGGGCGAGAAACAAACGGGCTGAAACAGCAGGCGAGAAACAGAGGGCGAGAAACAGAGGGGCTGAAACAGAGGGGCTGAAACAGACGGGCTGAAACAGAGTGCCTGAAATAGAGGGCGAGAAACAGAGGGGCTGAAACAGAGGGCGAAAAACAGAGGGGCTGAAACAGAGGGCGAGAAACAGAGTTAGAGAAACAGAGGGCGTGAAACAGAGGTTGAGAAACAGAGTGCGAGAAACAGAGGGGATGAAACAGAGGGGCTGAAACAGAGGGGCTGAAACAGAGGGGCTGAATCAGAGGGGCTGAAACAGAGGGCGAGAAACAGAGGGGCTGAAACAGAGGGCGAGGAACAGAGGGGCTAAAACAGAGGGCGAGAAACAGAGGGTGAGAAACAGAGGGCGAGAAACAGAGGGTGAGAAACAGAGGGCGAGAAACAGAGGGGATGAAACAGAGGGGCTGAAACAGAGGGGCTGAAACAGAGGGGCTGAATCAGAGGGGCTGAAACAGAGGGCGAGAAACAGAGGGGCTGAAACATAGGGAGAGAAACAGAGGGGCTGAAACAGAGGGCGAGAAACAGACGGGCTGAAACAGAGGGGCTGAAACAGAGGGTCTGAAACAGAGGGGCTGAAACAGAGGGCGAGAAACAGAGTGGCTGAAACAGAGGGGCTGAAAAAGAGGGCGAGAAGCAGAGGGGCTGAAACAGAGGGAGAGAAACAGAGGGGCTGAAACAGAGGGCGAGAAACAGAGGGGCTGAATCAGAGGGGCTGAATCAGAGGGGCTGAAACAGAGGGGCTGAAACAGAGGGCGAGAAACAAACGGGCTGAAACAGCAGGCGAGAAACAGAGGGCGAGAAAAGAGGGGCTGAAACAGAGGGGCTGAAACAGACTGGCTCAAACAGAGTGCCTGAAATAGAGGGCGAGAAACAGAGGGCGAGAAACAGAGGGTGAGAAACAGAGGGCGAGAAACAGAGGGTGAGAAACAGAGGGCGAGAAACAGAGGGTGAGAAACAGAGGGCGAGAAACAGAGTGGCTGAAACAGAGGGCCTGAAACAGAGGGGCTGAAACAGAGGGGCTGAAACAGAGGGCGAGAAACAGAGGGGCTGAAGCAGAGGGCGAGAAACAGAGGGTGAGAAACAGAGGGTGAGAAACAGAGGGCCAGAAACAGAGGGTGAGAAACAGAGGGCGAGAAACAGAGGGGATGAAACAGAGGGGCTGAAACAGAGGGGCTGAAACAGAGGGGCTGAATCAGAGGGGCTGAAACAGAGGGCGAGAAACAGAGGGGCTGAAACAGAGGGCGAGAAACAGAGGGGCTGAAACAGAGGGGCTGAAACAGTGTGGCTGACAAAGAGGGGCTGAAACAGAGGGCGAGAAATAGAGGGGCTGAAACAGAGGGCGAGAAAAAGAGGGGCTGAAACAGAGGGGCTGAAACAGAGGGGCTTAAACAGAGGTCGAGAAACAGAGGGGCTGAAACAGAGGGCGAGAGACAGAGTGGCTGAAACAGAGGGGGAGAAACAGTGGGCGAGAAACAGCGGGACTGAAACAGAGGGGCTGAAACAGAGGGGCTGAAACAATGGGCGAGAAACAGAGGGGCTGAAACAGAGGGCGAGGAACAGAGGGTCTGAAACAGAGGGGCTGAAACAGAGGGGCTGAAACAGAGGGGCTGAAACAGAGGGGCTGAATCAGAGGGGCTGAAACAGAAGGCGAGAAACAGAGTTGCTGAAACAGAGGGGCTGAAACAGAAGGGCTGAAACAGAGGGGCTGAAACAGAGGGCGAGAAACAGAGGGGCTCAATCAGAGGGGCTGAAACAGAGGGGCTGAAACAGAGGGTGCGAAACAGAGGGGCTGAAACAGAGGGGCTGAATCAAAGGGGCTGAAACAGAGGGGCTGAAAAAGAGGGCGAGAAACAGAGGGGCTGAAACAGAGGGCGAGAAACAGAGGGGCTGAAACAGAGGGCGAGAAACAGAGGGGCTGAATCAGAGGGGCTGAATCAGAGTGGCTGAAACAGAGGGGCTGAAACAGAGGGGCTGAAACAGAGGGCGAGAAACAGAGGGGCTGAAACAGAGGGGCTGAAACAGAGGGACTGAAACAGAGGGGCTGAATCAGAGGGGCTGAAACAGAGGGCGAGAAACAGAGGGGCTGAAACATAGGGCGAGAAACAGAGGGGCTGAAACAGAGGGCGAGAAACAGACGGGCTGAAACAGAGGGGCTGAAACAGAGGGTCTGAAACAGAGGGGCTGAAACAGAGGGCGAGAAACAGAGTGGCTGAAACAGAGGGGCTGAAAAAGAGGGCGAGAAGCAGAGGGGCTGAAACAGAGGGAGAGAAACAGAGGGGCTGAAACAGAGGGCGAGAAACAGAGGGGCTGAATCAGAGGGGCTGAATCAGAGGGGCTGAAACAGAGGGGCTGAAACAGAGGGCGAGAAACAAACGGGCTGAAACAGCAGGCGAGAAACAGAGGGCGAGAAAAGAGGGGCTGAAACAGAGGGGCTGAAACAGACTGGCTCAAACAGAGTGCCTGAAATAGAGGGCGAGAAACAGAGGGCGAGAAACAGAGGGTGAGAAACAGAGGGCGAGAAACAGAGGGTGAGAAACAGAGGGCGAGAAACAGAGGGTGAGAAACAGAGGGCGAGAAACAGAGGGCCAGAAACAGAGGGGCTGAAACAGAGGGGCTGAAACAGAGGGCGAGAAACAGAGGGGCTGAAGCAGAGGGCGAGAAACAGAGGGGCTGAAACAGAGGGGGAGAAACAGAGGGCGAGAAACAGAGGTTGAGAAACAGAGGGCCAGAAACAGAGGGTGAGAAACAGAGGGCGAGAAACAGAGGGGATGAAACAGAGGGGCTGAAACAGAGGGGCTGAAACAGAGGGGCTGAATCAGAGGGGCTGAAACAGAGGGCGAGAAACAGAGGGGCTGAAACAGAGGGCGAGAAACAGAGGGGCTGAAACAGAGGGGCTGAAACAGTGTGGCTGAAACAGAGGGGCTGAAACAGAGGGCGAGAAATAGAGGGACTGAAACAGAGGGGCTAAACCAGAGGGGCTGAATCAGAGGGGCTGAAACAGAGGGGCTGAATCAGAGGGGCTGAAACAGAGGGCGAGAAACAGAGGGGCTGAAACAGAGGGGCTGAAACAGAGTGGCTGAAACAGAGGGGCTGAAACAGAGGGGCTGGAACAGAGGGGGAGAAACAGAGGGGCTGAAACAGAGGCGCTGAATCAGAGGGGCTGAAACAGAGGGCGACAAACAGAGGGGCTTAAACAGAGGGCGAGAAACAAAGGGGCTGAAACAGAGGGGCTGAAACAGAGGGGCTGAATCAGAGGGGCTGATTCAGAGGGGCTGATTCAGAGGGGCTGAAACAGAGGGCGAGAAACAGAGGGGCTGAAACAGAGGTAGAGAAACAGAGGGGCTGAAACAGAGGGCGAGAAACAGCGGGGCTGAAACAGAGGGGCTGAAACAGAGGGGCTGAAACAGATGGGCTGAAACAGATGGGCTGAAACAGAGGGGCTGGAACAGGGGGCGAGAAACAGTGGGGCTGAAACAATGGGCGAGAAACAGAGGGGCTGAAACAGAGGGGCTGAATCAGAGGGGCTGAAACAGAGGGGCTGAATCAAAAGGGGCTGAATCAGAGGGGCTGAATCAGAAGGGCTGAAACAGAGGGCGAGAAACAGAGGGGCTGAAACAGAGGGCGAGAATCAGAGGGGCTGAAACAGAGGGTCTGAAACAGAGGGGCTAAAACAGAGGGGCTGAAACAGAGGGCGAGAAACAGAGGGGCTGAAACAGAGGGGATGAAACAGAGGGGCTAAATCAGAGGGGCAGAAACAGAGGGCGAGAAACAGAGAGGCTGAAACAGAGGGCGAGAAACAGAGGGGCTGAAACAGAGGGGCTGAAGCAGAGGGGCTGAAACAGAGGGGCTGAATCAGAGGGGCTGAAACAGAAGGCGAGAAACAGAGGGGCTGAAACAGAGGACGAGAAACAGAGGGGCTGAAACAGAGGGGCTGAAACAGAGGGCGAGAAACAGAGGGGCTGAAACAGTGGGCGAGAAACAGAGGTGCTGAAACAGAGGGGCTGAAACAGAGGGGCTGAAACAGAAGGGCTGAAACAGAGGGGCTGAAACAGAGGGCGAGAAACAGAGGGGCTGAATCAGAGGGGCTGAAACAGAGGGTGCGAAACAGAGGGGCTGAAACAGAGGGGCTGAATCAAAGGGGCTGAAACAGAGGGGCTGAAAAAGAGGGCGAGAAACAGAGGGGCTGAAACAGAGGGAGAGAAACAGAGGGGCTGAAACAGAGGGCGAGAAACAGAGGGGCTGAATCAGAGGGGCTGAATCAGAGGGGCTGAAACAGAAGGGCTGAAACAGAGGGGCTGAAACAGAGGGCGAGAAACAAACGGGCTGAAACAGCAGGCGAGAAACAGAGGGCGAGAAACAGAGGGGCTGAAACAGAGGGGCTGAAACAGACGGGCTGAAACAGAGTGCCTGAAATAGAGGGCGAGAAACAGAGGGGCTGAAACAGAGGGCGAAAAACAGAGGGGCTGAAACAGAGGGCGAGAAACAGAGTTAGAGAAACAGAGGGCGTGAAACAGAGGTTGAGAAACAGAGTGCGAGAAACAGAGGGGATGAAACAGAGGGGCTGAAACAGAGGGGCTGAAACAGAGGGGCTGAATCAGAGGGGCTGAAACAGAGGGCGAGAAACAGAGGGGCTGAAACAGAGGGCGAGGAACAGAGGGGCTAAAACAGAGGGCGAGAAACAGAGGGTGAGAAACAGAGGGCGAGAAACAGAGGGTGAGAAACAGAGGGCGAGAAACAGAGGGGATGAAACAGAGGGGCTGAAACAGAGGGGCTGAAACAGAGGGGCTGAATCAGAGGGGCTGAAACAGAGGGCGAGAAACAGAGGGGCTGAAACATAGGGAGAGAAACAGAGGGGCTGAAACAGAGGGCGAGAAACAGACGGGCTGAAACAGAGGGGCTGAAACAGAGGGTCTGAAACAGAGGGGCTGAAACAGAGGGCGAGAAACAGAGTGGCTGAAACAGAGGGGCTGAAAAAGAGGGCGAGAAGCAGAGGGGCTGAAACAGAGGGAGAGAAACAGAGGGGCTGAAACAGAGGGCGAGAAACAGAGGGGCTGAATCAGAGGGGCTGAATCAGAGGGGCTGAAACAGAGGGGCTGAAACAGAGGGCGAGAAACAAACGGGCTGAAACAGCAGGCGAGAAACAGAGGGCGAGAAAAGAGGGGCTGAAACAGAGGGGCTGAAACAGACTGGCTCAAACAGAGTGCCTGAAATAGAGGGCGAGAAACAGAGGGCGAGAAACAGAGGGTGAGAAACAGAGGGCGAGAAACAGAGGGTGAGAAACAGAGGGCGAGAAACAGAGGGTGAGAAACAGAGGGCGAGAAACAGAGTGGCTGAAACAGAGGGCCTGAAACAGAGGGGCTGAAACAGAGGGGCTGAAACAGAGGGCGAGAAACAGAGGGGCTGAAGCAGAGGGCGAGAAACAGAGGGGCTGAAACAGAGGGGGAGAAACAGAGGGCGAGAAACAGAGGGTGAGAAACAGAGGGCCAGAAACAGAGGGTGAGAAACAGAGGGCGAGAAACAGAGGGGATGAAACAGAGGGGCTGAAACAGAGGGGCTGAAACAGAGGGGCTGAATCAGAGGGGCTGAAACAGAGGGCGAGAAACAGAGGGGCTGAAACAGAGGGCGAGAAACAGAGGGGCTGAAACAGAGGGGCTGAAACAGTGTGGCTGAAAAAGAGGGGCTGAAACAGAGGGCGAGAAATAGAGGGGCTGAAACAGAGGGCGAGAAAAAGAGGGGCTGAAACAGAGGGGCTGAAACAGAGGGGCTTAAACAGAGGTCGAGAAACAGAGGGGCTGAAACAGAGGGCGAGAGACAGAGGGGCTGAAACAGAGGGGGAGAAACAGTGGGCGAGAAACAGCGGGATTGAAACAGAGGGGCTGAAACAATGTGCGAGAAACAGAGGGGCTGAAACAGAGGGCGAGGAACAGAGGGTCTGAAACAGAGGGGCTGAAACAGAGGGGCTGAAACAGAGGGGCTGAAACAGAGGGGCTGAATCAGAGGGGCTGAAACAGAAGGCGAGAAACAGAGTTGCTGAAACAGAGGGGCTGAAACAGAAGGGCTGAAACAGAGGGGCTGAAACAGAGGGCGAGAAACAGAGGGGCTCAATCAGAGGGGCTGAAACAGAGGGGCTGAAACAGAGGGTGCGAAACAGAGGGGCTGAAACAGAGGGGCTGAATCAAAGGGGCTGAAACAGAGGGGCTGAAAAAGAGGGCGAGAAACAGAGGGGCTGAAACAGAGGGCGAAATACAGAGGGGCTGAAACAGAGGGCGAGAAACAGAGGGGCTGAATCAGAGGGGCTGAATCAGAGTGGCTGAAACAGAGGGGCTGAAACAGAGGGCGAGAAACAAACGGGCTGAAACAGCAGGCGAGAAACAGAGGGCGAGAAACAGAGGGGCTGAAACAGAGGGCGAGAAACAGAGGGGCTGAAACAGAGGGGGAGAAACAGAGGGCGAGAAACAGCGGGACTGAAACAGAGGCGCTGAAACAGAGGGGCTGAAACAGAGGGCGAGAAACAGAGGGGCTGAAACAGAGGGCGAGAAACAGAGGGGCTGAAACAGAGGGGCTGAAACAGAGGGGCTGAAACAGAGGGCGAGAAACAGAGGGGCTGAAACAGAGGGCGAGAAACAGAGAGGCTGAATCAGAGGGGCTGAAACAGAGGGCGAGAAACAGAGGGGCTGAAACAGAGGGCGAGAAACAGAGGGGCTGAAACAGAGGGTGAGAAACAGAGGGGCTGAAACAGTGGGGCTGAAACAGAGTGGCTGAATCAGAGGGGCTGATTCAGAGGGCGAGAAACAGAGAGGCTGAAACATAGGGCGAAAAACAAAGGGGCTGAAACAGAGGGCGAGGAACAGAGGGGCTGAAACAGAGGGGGAGAAACAGAGGGCGAGAAACAGAGGGTGAGAAACAGAGGGCCAGAAACAGAGGGTGAGAAACAGAGGGCGAGAAACAGAGGGGATGAAACAGAGGGGCTGAAACAGAGGGGCTGAAACAGAGGGGCTGAATCAGAGGGGCTGAAACAGAGGGCGAGAAACAGAGGGGCTGAAACAGAGGGCGAGAAACAGAGGGGCTGAAACAGAGGGGCTGAAACAGTGTGGCTGAAAAAGAGGGGCTGAAACAGAGGGCGAGAAATAGAGGGGCTGAAACAGAGGGCGAGAAAAAGAGGGGCTGAAACAGAGGGGCTGAAACAGAGGGGCTTAAACAGAGGTCGAGAAACAGAGGGGCTGAAACAGAGGGCGAGAGACAGAGGGGCTGAAACAGAGGGGGAGAAACAGTGGGCGAGAAACAGCGGGACTGAAACAGAGGGGCTGAAACAGAGGGGCTGAAACAATGGGCGAGAAACAGAGGGGCTGAAACAGAGGGCGAGGAACAGAGGGTCTGAAACAGAGGGGCTGAAACAGAGGGGCTGAAACAGAGGGGCTGAAACAGAGGGGCTGAATCAGAGGGGCTGAAACAGAAGGCGAGAAACAGAGTTGCTGAAACAGAGGGGCTGAAACAGAAGGGCTGAAACAGAGGGGCTGAAACAGAGGGCGAGAAACAGAGGGGCTCAATCAGAGGGGCTGAAACAGAGGGGCTGAAACAGAGGGTGCGAAACAGAGGGGCTGAAACAGAGGGGCTGAATCAAAGGGGCTGAAACAGAGGGGCTGAAAAAGAGGGCGAGAAACAGAGGGGCTGAAACAGAGGGCGAGAAACAGAGGGGCTGAAACAGAGGGCGAGAAACAGAGGGGCTGAATCAGAGGGGCTGAATCAGAGTGGCTGAAACAGAGGGGCTGAAACAGAGGGCGAGAAACAAACGGGCTGAAACAGCAGGCGAGAAACAGAGGGCGAGAAACAGAGGGGCTGAAACAGAGGGCGAGAAACAGAGGGGCTGAAACAGAGGGGGAGAAACAGAGGGCGAGAAACAGAGGGGCTCAATCAGAGGGGCTGAAACAGAGGGGCTGAAACAGAGGGTGCGAAACAGAGGGGCTGAAACAGAGGGGCTGAATCAAAGGGGCTGAAACAGAGGGGCTGAAAAAGAGGGCGAGAAACAGAGGGGCTGAAACAGAGGGCGAGAAACAGAGGGGCTGAAACAGAGGGCGAGAAACAGAGGGGCTGAATCAGAGGGGCTGAATCAGAGTGGCTGAAACAGAGGGGCTGAAACAGAGGGCGAGAAACAAACGGGCTGAAACAGCAGGCGAGAAACAGAGGGCGAGAAACAGAGGGGCTGAAACAGAGGGCGAGAAACAAAGGGGCTGAAACAGAGGGGGAGAAACAGAGGGCGAGAAACAGCGGGACTGAAACAGAGGCGCTGAAACAGAGGGGCTGAAACAGAGGGCGAGAAACAGAGGGGCTGAAACAGAGGGCGAGAAACAGAGGGGCTGAAACAGAGGGGCTGAAACAGAGGGGCTGAAACAGAGGGCGAGAAACAGAGGGGCTGAAACAGAGGTCGAGAAACAGAGAGGCTGAATCAGAGGGGCTGAAACAGAGGGCGAGAAACAGAGGGGCTGAAACAGAGGGCGAGAAACAGAGGGGCTGAAACAGAGGGTGAAAAACAGAGGGGCTGAAACAGTGGGGCTGAAACAGAGTGGCTGAATCAGAGGGGCTGATTCAGAGGGCGAGAAACAGAGAGGCTGAAACATAGGGCGAAAAACAAAGGGGCTGAAACAGAGGGCGATAAACAGAGGGGCTGAAACAGAGGGGCTGAAACAGAATGGCTGAAACAGAGGGGCTGAAACAGTGGGCGAGAAACAGAGTGGCTGAATCAGAGGGGCTGAATCAGAGGGGCTGAAACAGAGGGGCTGAAGCAGAGGGCGAGAAACAAAGGGCGAGAAACAGAGGGGCTGAAACAGAGGGGCTGAAACAGAGGGGCTGAAACAGAGGGGCTGATACAGAGGGCGATAAACAGAGGGGCTGAAACAGACGGCGAGAAAGAGAGGGGATGAAACAGAGGGCGAGAAACAGAGGGGCTGAAACAGAGGGGCTGAAACAGAGGGCCTGAAACAGAGGGGCTGAAACAGAGGGCGAGAGACAGAGGGGCTGAAACAGAGGGCGAGAAACAGAGGGCGAGAAACAGAGGGACTGAAACAGAGGGGCTGAAACAGAGGGGCTGAAACAGAGGGCGACAAACAGAGGGGCTGAAACAGAGGGCGAGAAACAGAGGGATTCTGAAACCGAGGGGCTGAATCAGAGGGGCTGAAGCAGAGGGGCTGAAACAGAGGGCGAGAAACAGAGGGGCTGAAACAGAGGGCGAGGAACAGAGGGGCTGAAACAGAGGGCGAGAAACAGAGGGGCTGAAACAGAGCGGCTGAAACAGAGGGGCTGAAACAGAGGGGCTGAATCAGAGGGGCTGATTCAGAGGGGATGAAACAGAGGGGCTGAATCAGCGGGGCTGAAACAGAGGGCGAGAAACAGAGGGGCTGAAACAGAGGGCGAGAGACAGAGTGGCAGAAACAGAGGGCGAGAAACAGATGGTCTGAAACAGAGGGGCTGAAACAGAGGGCGAGAAACAGAGGGGCTGAAACAGAGGGGCTGAAACATTGGGGCTGAAACAGAGGGTGAGAAACAGAGGGGCTGAAACAGAGGGCGTGAAACTGAGTGGCTGAAACAGACGGGCTGAAATAGAGGGGCTGAAAAAGAGGGCAAAAAACAGAGGGGCTGAAACAGAGGGCGAGAAACAGTGGAGCTGAAACAGAGGGTCTGAAACTGAGGGGCTGAAACAGAGGGGCTGGAACAGAGGGGGAGAAACAGAGGGGCAGAAACAGAGGGGCTGAATCAGAGGGGCTGAAACAGAGGGCGAGAAACATAGGGGCTGAATCAGAGTGCGAGAAACAGAGGGGCTGAAACAGAGGGGCTGAATCAGAGGGGCTGATTCAGAGGGGATGAAACAGAGGGGCTGAATCAGCGGGACTGAAACAGAGGGCGAGAAACAGTGGGGCTGAAACAGAGGGCGAGAGACAGAGGGGCAGAACCAGAGGGCGAGAAACAGAGGGGCTGAAACAGAGGGGCTGAAACAGAGGGCGAGAAACAGAGGGGCTGAAACAGAGGGCGAGAAACAGAGGGGCTGAAACAGAGGGGCTGAAACAGTGGGGCTGAAACAGAGGGCGAGAAACAGAGGGGCTGAAACAGTGGGCGAGAAACAGAGGGGCTGAAACAGAGGGCGAGAAACAGAGGGGCTGAATCAGTGGGGCTGAAACAGAGGGTGAGAAACAGAGGGGCTGAATCGGAGGGCGAGAAACTGAGTGGCTGAAACAGACGGGCTGAAACAGAGGGGCTGAAAAAGAGGGCGAAAAACAGAGGGGCTGAAACAGAGGGCGAGAAACAGAGGAGCTGAAACAGAGGGGCTGAAACAGAGGGGCTGAAACAGAGGGGCTGGAACAGTGGGGGAGAAACAGAGGGGCAGGAACAGAGGGCGAGAAACAGAGGGGCTGAATCAGTGGGGCTGAAACAGAGGGTGAGAAACAGAGGGGCTGAATCGGAGGGCGAGAAACTGAGTGTCTGAAACAGACGGGCTGAAACAGATGGGCTGAAAAAGAGGGCGCAAAACAGAGGGGCTGAAACAGAGGGCGAGAAACAGAGGAGCTGAAACAGAGGGGCTGAAACAGAGGGGCTGAAACAGAGGGGCTGGAACAGTGGGGGAGAAACAGAGGGGCAGGAACAGAGGGGCTGAATCAGAGGGGCTGAAACAGAGTGCGAGAAACATAGGGGCTGAAACAGAGGGCGAGAAACAGAGGGGCTGAAACAGAGGGGCTGAAACAGAGGGGCTGAAACAGCGGAGCTGAATCAGAGGGGCTGAATCAGAGGGGCTGAATCAGAGGGGCTGAAACAGAGGGCGAGAAACAGAGGGGCTGAAACAGAGGGCGAGAAACAGAGGGGCTGAAACAGAGGGGCTGAAACAGTGGGGCTGAAACAGAGGGCGAGAAACAGAGGGGCTGAATCGGAGGGCGAGAAACTGAGTGGCTGAAACAGACGGGCTGAAACAGAGGGGCTGAAAAAGAGGGCGAAAAACAGAGGGGCTGAAACAGAGGGCGAGAAACAGAGGAGCTGAAACAGAGGGGCTGAAACAGAGGGGCTGAAACAGAGGGGCTGGAACAGTGGGGGAGAACCAGAGGGGCAGGAACAGAGGGCGAGAAACAGAGGGGCTGAATCAGTGGGGCTGAAACAGAGGGTGAGAAACAGAGGGGCTGAATCGGAGGGCGAGAAACTGAGTGGCTGAAACAGACGGGCTGAAACAGATGGGCTGAAAAAGAGGGCGCAAAACAGAGGGGCTGAAACAGAGGGCGAGAAACAGAGGAGCTGAAACAGAGGGGCTGAAACAGAGGGGCTGAAACAGAGGGGCTGGAACAGTGGGGGAGAAACAGAGGGGCAGGAACAGAGGGGCTGAATCAGAGGGGCTGAAACAGAGTGCGAGAAACATAGGGGCTGAAACAGAGGGCGAGAAACAGAGGGGCTGAAACAGAGGGGCTGAAACAGAGGGGCTGAAACAGCGGAGCTGAATCAGAGGGGCTGAATCAGAGGGGCTGAATCAGAGGGGCTGAAACAGAGGGCGAGAAACAGAGGGGCTGAAACAGAGGGCGAGAAACAGAGGGGCTGAAACAGAGGGGCTGAAACAGTGGGGCTGAAACAGAGGGCGAGAAACAGAGGGGCTGAAACAGTGGGCGAGAAACAGAGGGGCTGAAACAGAGGGCGAGAAACAGAGGGGCTGAATCAGTGGGGCTGAAACAGAGGGTGAGAAACAGAGGGGCTGAATCGGAGGGCGAGAAACTGAGTGGCTGAAACAGACGGGCTGAAACAGAGGGGCTGAAAAAGAGGGCGAAAAACAGAGGGGCTGAAACAGAGGGCGAGAAACAGAGGAGCTGAAACAGAGGGGCTGAAACAGAGGGGCTGAAACAGAGGGGCTGGAACAGTGGGGGAGAAACAGAGGGGCAGGAACAGAGGGGCTGAATCAGAGGGGCTGAAACAGAGTGCGAGAAACATAGGGGCTGAAACAGAGGGCAAGAAACAGCGGAGCTGAATCAGAGGGGCTGAATCAGAGGGGCTGAATCAGAGGGGCTGAAACAGAGGGCGAGAAACAGAGGGGCTGAAACAGAGGGGCTGAAACAGAGGTGCTAAATCAGAGGGGCAGAAACAGAGGGCGAGAAACAGAGGGGCTGAAACAGAGGGCGAGAAACAGAGGGGCTGAAACAGAGGGGCTGAAACAGAGGGCGAGAAACAGAGGGGCTGAAAAGAGGGCGAGACACAGAGGGGCTGAAACAGAGGGCGAGAAACAGAAGGGCTGAAACAGAGGGGCTGAAACAGAAGGGCTGAAACAGAGGGGCTGAAAGAGAGGGCGAGAAACAGAGGGGCTGAATCAGAGGGGCTGAATCAGAGGGGCTGAAACAGAGGGGCTGAAACAGAGGGCGAGAAACAGAGGGCGAGAAAAAGAGGAACTGAAACAGAGGGACTGAAACAGAGGGGCTGAAACAGAGGGCGAGAAACAGAGGGGCTGAAACAGAGGCGAGAAACAGAAGGGCTGAAACAGAGGGGCTGAATGAGTGGGGCTGAATCAGAGAGGCTGAATCAGAGGGTCTGAAACAAAGGGTGAGAAAGAGAGGGCTGAAACTGAGGGGCTGAAACAGATGGGCTGCAACAGTGGGCGAGAAACAGAGGGGCTGAATCAGAGGTGCTAAATCAGAGGGGCTGGATCAGAGGGACTGAAACAGAGGGGCTGAATCAGAGGGGCTGAAACAGAGGGCGAGAAACAGAAGGGCTGAAACAGAGGGCGAGAAACAGAGGGGCTGAAACAGAGGGGCTGAAACAGAGGGGCTGAATCAGAGGGGCTGATTCAGAGGTGCTGAAACAGAGGGGCTGAATCAGCGGGGCTGAAACAGAGGGCGAGAAACAGAGGGGCTGAAAAGAGGGGCTGAAACAGAGGGCGAGAAACAGAGGGGCTGAAACAGAGGGCGAGAAACAGAGGGGCTGAAACAGAGGGCGAGAAACAGAGGGGCTGAAACAGAGGGGCTGAAACAGAGGGGCTGAAAAAGAGGGGCTGAAACAGAGGGCGAGAAACAGAGGGGCTGAAACAGAGGGCGAGAAACAGAGGGGCTGAAACAGAGGGCGAGAAACAGAGGGGCTGAAACAGAGGGCGAGAAACAGAGGGGCTGAAACAGAGGGGCTGAAACAGAGGGGCTGAAACAGTGTTTCTGAAACAGAAGGGCTGAAACAGAGGGGCTCAAACAGAGGGCGAGAAACAGAGGGGCTGAATCAGAGGGGCTGAATCAGAGGGGCTGAAACTGAGGGTGTGAAACAGAGGGCGAGAAACAGAGGGGCTGAAACAGAGGGGCTGAAACAGAGGGGCTGAAAAAGACGGGCTGAAACAGAGGGCTGAAACAGAGGGCGAGAAACAGAGAGGCTGAAACAGAGGGCGAGAAACAGAGGGGCTGAAAAAGAGGGCAAGAAACAGAGGGACTGAAACAGAGGGCGAGAAACAGAGGGGCTGTAACAGAAGGGCTGAAACAGAGGGCGAGAAACAGAGGGTCTGAAACAGAGGGGCTGAATCAGAGGGGCTGAAACAGAGGGGCTGAAGCAGAGGGCGAGAATCAGAGGGGCTGAAACATAGGGCGAGATACAGAGGGCGAGAAACAGAGGGGCTGAAACAGAGGGCGAGAAACAGATGGGCTGAAACAGAGGGCGAGAAACAGAGGGGCTGAAACAGAGGGGCTGAAACAGAGGGGCTGAAACAGAGGGGCTGAAACAGAGGGCGAGAAACAGAGAGGCTGAATCAGAGGGCGAGAAACAAAGGGGCTGAAACAAAGGGCGATAAACAGAGGGGCTGAAACAGAGGGAGAGAAACAGAGGGCTGAAACAGCGGGGCTGAAACAGAGGGGCTGAAACAGAGGGTCTGAAACAGAGGGCGAGAAACAGAGGGGCTGAAACAGAGGGCGAGAAACAGAGGTGCTGGAACAGAGGGCGAGAAACAGAGGGCGAGAAACAGAGGGACTGAAACAGAGGGGCTGAAACAGAGGGGCTGAAACAGAGGGCGAGAAACAGAGGGGCTGAAACAGAGGGCGAGAAACAGAGGGATTCTGAAACCGAGGGGCTGAATCAGAGGGGCTGAAACAGAGGGGCTGAAACAGAGGGCGAGAAACAGAGGGGCTGAAACAGATGGCGAGGAACAGAGGGGCTGAAACAGAGGGGCTGAAACAGAGGGGCTGAATCTGAGGGGCTGAAACAGAGGGGCTGAAACAGAGGGGCTGAATCAGAGGGGCTGATTCAGAGGGGATGAAACAGAGGGGCTGAATCAGCGGGGCTGAAACAGAGGGCGAGAAACAGAGGGGCTGAAACAGAGGGCAAGAGACAGAGGGGCAGAATCAGAGGGCGAGAAACAGAGGGGCTGAACAGAGGGGCTGAAACAGAGGGCGAGAATCAGAGGGGCTGAAACATAGGGCGAGATACAGAGGGCGAGAAACAGAGGGGCTGAAACAGAGGGCGAGAAACAGATGGGCTGAAACAGAGGGCGAGAAACAGAGGGGCTGAAACAGAGGGGCTGAAACAGAGGGGCTGAAACAGAGGGGCTGAAACAGAGGGCGAGAAACAGAGGGCTGAATCAGAGGGCGAGAAACAAAGGGGCTGAAACAAAGGGCGATAAACAGAGGGGCTGAAACAGAGGGAGAGAAACAGAGGGCTGAAACAGCGGGGCTGAAACAGAGGGGCTGAAACAGAGGGTCTGAAACAGAGGGCGAGAAACAGAGGGGCTGAAACAGAGGGCGAGAAACAGAGGTGCTGGAACAGAGGGCGAGAAACAGAGGGCGAGAAACAGAGGGACTGAAACAGAGGGGCTGAAACAGAGGGGCTGAAACAGAGGGCGAGAAACAGAGGGGCTGAAACAGAGGGCGAGAAACAGAGGGATTCTGAAACCGAGGGGCTGAATCAGAGGGGCTGAAACAGAGGGGCTGAAACAGAGGGCGAGAAACAGAGGGGCTGAAACAGATGGCGAGGAACAGAGGGGCTGAAACAGAGGGCAAGAAACAGAGGGGCTGAAACAGAGCGGCTGAAACAGAGGGGCTGAAACAGAGGGGCTGAATCAGAGGGGCTGATTCAGAGGGGATGAAACAGAGGGGCTGAATCAGCGGGGCTGAAACAGAGGGCGAGAAACAGAGGGGCTGAAACAGAGGGCAAGAGACAGAGGGGCAGAATCAGATGGCGAGAAACAGAGGGGGCTGAAACAGAGGGGCTGAAACAGAGGGCGAGAAACAGAGGGGCTGAAACAGAGGGCGAGAAACAGAGGGGCTGAAACAGAGGGCGACAAACAGAGGGGCTGAATCAGAGGGGCTGAAACAGAGGGTGAGAAACAGAGGGTCTGAAACAGAGGGCGAGAAACTGAGTGGCTGAAACAGACGGGCTGAAACAGAGGGGCGGAAAAAGAGGGCGAAAAACAGAGGGGCTGAAACAGAGGGCGAGAAACAGAGGAGCTGAAACAGAGGGGCTGAAACAGAGGGGCTGAAACAGAGGGGCTGGAACAGTGGGGGAGAAACAGAGGGGCAGGAACAGAGGGCGAGAAACAGAGGGGCTGAATCAGTGGGGCTGAAACAGAGGGTGAGAAACAGAGGGGCTGAATCGGAGGGCGAGAAACTGAGTGGCTGAAACAGACGGGCTGAAACAGAGGGGCTGAAAAAGAGGGCGAGAAACAGAGGGGCTGAAACAGAGGGCGAGAAACAGAGGAGCTGAAACAGAGGGGCTGAAACAGAGGGGCTGAAACAGAGGGGCTGGAACAGTGGGGGAGAAACAGAGGGGCAGGAACAGAGGGGCTGAATCAGAGGGGCTGAAACAGAGTGCGAGAAACATAGGGGCTGAAACAGAGGGCGAGAAACAAAGGAGCTGAAACAGAGGGGCTGAAACAGAGGGGCTGAAACAGCGGAGCTGAATCAGAGGGGCTGAATCAGAGGGGCTGAATCAGAGGGGCTGAAACAGAGGGCGAGAAACAGAGGGGCTGAAACAGAGGGCGAGAAACAGAGGGGCTGAAACAGAGGGGCTGAAACAGTGGGGCTGAAACAGAGGGCGAGAAACAGAGGGGCTGAAACAGTGGGCGAGAAACAGAGGGCTGAAACAGAGGGCGAGAAACAGAGGGGCTGAATCAGTGGGGCTGAAACAGAGGGTGAGAAACAGAGGGGCTGAATCGGAGGGCGAGAAACTGAGTGGCTGAAACAGACGGGCTGAAACAGAGGGGCTGAAAAAGAGGGCGAAAAACAGAGGGGCTGAAACAGAGGGCGAGAAACAGAGGAGCTGAAACAGAGGGGCTGAAACAGAGGGGCTGAAACAGAGGGGCTGGAACAGTGGGGGAGAAACAGAGGGGCAGGAACAGAGGGGCTGAATCAGAGGGGCTGAAACAGAGTGCGAGAAACATAGGGGCTGAAACAGAGGGCAAGAAACAGCGGAGCTGAATCAGAGGGGCTGAATCAGAGGGGCTGAATCAGAGGGGCTGAAACAGAGGGCGAGAAACAGAGGGGCTGAAACAGAGGGGCTGAAACAGAGGTGCTAAATCAGAGGGGCAGAAACAGAGGGCGAGAAACAGAGGGGCTGAAACAGAGGGCGAGAAACAGAGGGGCTGAAACAGAGGGGCTGAAACAGAGGGCGAGAAACAGAGGGGCTGAAACAGAGGGCGAGACACAGAGGGGCTGAAACAGAGGGCGAGAAACAGAAGGGCTGAAACAGAGGGGCTGAAACAGAAGGGCTGAATCAGAGGGGCTGAAACAGAGGGCGAGAAACAGAGGGGCTGAATCAGAGGGGGTGAATCAGAGGGGCTGAAACAGAGGGGCTGAAACAGAGGGCGAGAAACAGAGGGCGAGAAAAAGAGGAACTGAAACAGAGGGACTGAAACAGAGGGGCTGAAACAGAGGGCGAGAAACAGAGGGGCTGAAACAGAGGGCGAGAAACAGAAGGGCTGAAACAGAGGGGCTGAACGAGTGGGGCTGAATCAGAGAGGCTGAATCAGAGGGGCTGAAACAAAGGGTGAGAAAGAGAGGGGCTGAAACTGAGTGGTGAAACAGATGGGCTGCAACAGTGGGCGAGAAACAGAGGGGCTGAATCAGAGGTGCTAAATCAGAGGGGCTGGATCAGAGGGACTGAAACAGAGGGGCTGAATCAGAGGGCTGAAACAGAGGGCGAGAAACAGAAGGGCTGAAACAGAGGGCGAGAAACAGAGGGGCTGAAACAGAGGGGCTGAAACAGAGGGCTGAATCAGAGGGGCTGATTCAGAGGTGCTGAAACAGAGGGGCTGAATCAGCGGGGCTGAAACAGAGGGCGAGAAACAGAGGGGCTGAAAAAGAGGGGCTGAAACAGAGGGCGAGAAACAGAGGGGCTGAAACAGAGGGCGAGAAACAGAGGGGCTGAAACAGAGGGCGAGAAACAGAGGGGCTGAAACAGAGGGGCTGAAACAGAGGGGCTGAAAAAGAGGGGCTGAAACAGAGGGCGAGAAACAGAGGGGCTGAAACAGAGGGCGAGAAACAGAGGGGCTGAAACAGAGGGCGAGAAACAGAGGGGCTGAAACAGAGGGGCTGAAACAGAGTTTCTGAAACAGAAGGGCTGAAACAGAGGGGCTCAAACAGAGGGCGAGAAACAGAGGGGCTGAATCAGAGGGGCTGAATCAGAGGGGCTGAAACAGAGGGTGTGAAACAGAATGCGAGAAACAGAGGGGCTGAAACAGAGGGGCTGAAACAGAGGGGCTGAAAAAGAGGGCGAAAAACAGAGGGGATGAAACAGAGGGCGAGAAACAGAGGAGCTGAAACAGAAGGGCAGAAACAGAGGGGCTGAAACAGAGGGGCTGGAACAGAGGGGGAGAAACCGAGGGGCAGAAACAGAGGGGCTGAATCAGAGGGGCTGAAACAGAGTGCGAGAAACATAGGGGCTGAAACAGAGGGCGAGAAACAGAGGGGCTGAAACAGAGCACATGAAACAGAGGGGCTGAATCAGAGGGGCTGAATCAGAGGGGCTGAATCAGAGGGGCTGAAACAATGGGCGAGAAACAGAGGGGCTGAAACAGAGGGGCTGAAACAGAGGGGCTAAATCAGAGGGGCAGAAACAGAGGGCGAGAAACAGAGGGGCTGAAACAGAGGGCGAGAAACAGAGGGGCTGAAACAGAGGGGCTGAAACAGAGGGCGAGAAACAGAGGGGCTGAAACAGAGGGCGAGACACAGAGGGGCTGAAACAGAGGGCGTAAAACAGAGGGGCTGAAACAGAGTTTCTGAAACAGAAGTGCTGAAACAGAGGGGTTCAAACAGAGGGCGTGAAACAGAGGGGCTGAATCAGAGGGGCTGAAACAGAGGGGCTCAAACAGAGGGCGAGAAACAGAGGGGCTGAAACAGAGTGCGAGAAACAGAGGGCGAGAAACAGAGGGGCTGAAACAGAGGGCGAGAAACAGAGGGGCTGAAACAGAGGGGCTGAATCAGAGGGCGTGAAACAGAGGGGCTGAAACAGAGGGCGAGAAACAGAGGGGCTGAAACAGAGGGCGAGAAACAGAGGGGCTGAAACAGACGGGCTGAAACAGAGGGGCTGAAACAGAGGGCGAGAAACAGAGAGGCTGAAACAGAGTGCGAGAAACAGAGGGGCTGAAAAAGAGGGCAAGAAACAGAGGGGCTGAAACAGAGGGCGAGAAACAGAGGGGCTGTAACAGAAGGGCTGAAACAGAGGGCGAGAAACAGAGGGTCTGAAACAGAGGGGCTGAATCAGAGGGGCTGAAACAGAGGGGCTGAAGCAGAGGGCGAGAATCAGAGGGGCTGAAACATAGGGCGAGATACAGAGGGCGAGAAACAGAGGGGCTGAAACAGAGGGCGAGAAACAGAGGGGCTGAAACAGAGGGGCTGAAACAGAGGGTCTGAAACAGAGGGGCTGAAACAGAGGGCGAGAAACAGAGAGGCTGAATCAGAGGGCGAGAAACAAAGGGGCTGAAACAAAGGGCGATAAACAGAGGGGCTGAAACAGAGGGAGAGAAACAGAGGGCTGAAACAGCGGGGCTGAAACAGAGGGGCTGAAACAGAGGGTCTGAAACAGAGGGCGAGAAACAGAGGGGCTGAAACAGAGGGCGAGAAACAGAGGTGCTGGAACAGAGGGCGAGAAACAGAGGGCGAGAAACAGAGGGACTGAAACAGAGGGGCTGAAACAGAGGGGCTGAAACAGAGGGCGAGAAACAGAGGGGCTGAAACAGATGGCGAGGAACAGAGGGGCTGAAACAGAGGGCAAGAAACAGAGGGGCTGAAACAGAGCGGCTGAAACAGAGGGGCTGAAACAGAGGGGCTGAATCAGAGGGGCTGATTCAGAGGGGATGAAACAGAGGGGCTGAATCAGCGGGGCTGAAACAGAGGGCGAGAAACAGAGGGGCTGAAACAGAGGGCAAGAGACAGAGGGGCAGAATCAGAGGGCGAGAAACAGAGGGGCTGAAACAGAGGGGCTGAAACAGAGGGCGAGAAACAGAGGGGCTGAAACAGAGGGCGAGAAACAGAGGGTCTGAAACAGAGGGCGAGAAACTGAGTGGCTGAAACAGACGGGCTGAAACAGAGGGGCTGAAAAAGAGGGCGAAAAACAGAGGGGCTGAAACAGAGGGCGAGAAACAGAGGAGCTGAAACAGAGGGGCTGAAACAGAGGGGCTGAAACAGAGGGGCTGGAACAGTGGGGGAGAAACAGAGGGGCAGGAACAGAGGGGCTGAATCAGAGGGGCTGAAACAGAGTGCGAGAAACATAGGGGCTGAAACAGAGGGCAAGAAACAGCGGAGCTGAATCAGAGGGGCTGAATCAGAGGGGCTGAATCAGAGGGGCTGAAACAGAGGGCGAGAAACAGAGGGGCTGAAACAGAGGGGCTGAAACAGAGGTGCTAAATCAGAGGGGCAGAAACAGAGGGCGAGAAACAGAGGGGCTGAAACAGAGGGCGAGAAACAGAGGGGCTGAAACAGAGGGGCTGAAACAGAGGGCGAGAAACAGAGGGGCTGAAACAGAGGGCGAGACACAGAGGGGCTGAAACAGAGGGCGAGAAACAGAAGGGCTGAAACAGAGGGGCTGAAACAGAAGGGCTGAAACAGAGGGGCTGAAAGAGAGGGCGAGAAACAGAGGGGCTGAATCAGAGGGGCTGAATCAGAGGGGCTGAAACAGAGGGGCTGAAACAGAGGGCGAGAAACAGAGGGCGAGAAAAAGAGGAACTGAAACAGAGGGACTGAAACAGAGGGGCTGAAACAGAGGGCGAGAAACAGAGGGGCTGAAACAGAGGGCGAGAAACAGAGGGGCTGGAACAGAGGGGGAGAAACCGAGGGGCAGAAACAGAGGGGCTGAATCAGAGGGGCTGAAACAGAGGGCGAGAAACAGAGGGGCTGAATCAGAGGTGCAAAATCAGAGGGGCTGGATCAGAGGGACTGAAACAGAGGGGCTGAATCAGAGGGGCTGAAACAGAGGGCGAGAAACAGAAGGGCTGAAACAGAGGGCGAGAAACAGAGGGGCTGAAACAGAGGGGCTGAAACAGAGGGGCTGAATCAGAGGGGCTGATTCAGAGGTGCTGAAACAGAGGGGCTGAATCAGCGGGGCTGAAACAGAGGGCGAGAAACAGAGGGGCTGAAAAAGAGGGGCTGAAACAGAGGGCGAGAAACAGAGTGGCTGAAACAGAGGGCGAGAAACAGAGGGGCTGAAACAGAGGGCGAGAAACAGAGGGGCTGAAACAGAGGGGCTGAAACAGAGGGGCTGAAAAAGAGGGGCTGAAACAGAGGGCGAGAAACAGAGGGGCTGAAACAGAGGGCGAGAAACAGAGGGGCTGAAACAGAGGGCGAGAAACAGAGGGGCTGAAACAGAGGGGCTGAAACAGAGTTTCTGAAACAGAAGGGCTGAAACAGAGGGGCTCAAACAGAGGGCGAGAAACAGAGGGGCTGAATCAGAGGGGCTGAATCAGAGGGCTGAAACAGAGGGTGTGAAACAGAATGCGAGAAACAGAGGGGCTGAAACAGAGGGGCTGAAACAGAGGGGCTGAAAAAGAGGGCGAAAAACAGAGGGGATGAAACAGAGGGCGAGAAACAGAGGAGCTGAAACAGAAGGGCAGAAACAGAGGGGCTGAAACAGAGGGGCTGGAACAGAGGGGGAGAAACCGAGGGGCAGAAACAGAGGGGCTGAATCAGAGGGGCTGAAACAGAGTGCGAGAAACATAGAGGCTGAAACAGAGGGCGAGAAACAGAGGGGCTGAAACAGAGCACATGAAACAGAGGGGCTGAATCAGAGGGGCTGAATCAGAGGGGCTGAATCAGAGGGGCTGAAACAATGGGCGAGAAACAGAGGGGCTGAAACAGAGGGGCTGAAACAGAGGGGCTAAATCAGAGGGGCAGAAACAGAGGGCGAGAAACAGAGGGGCTGAAACAGAGGGCGAGAAACAGAGGGGCTGAAACAGAGGGGCTGAAACAGAGGGCGAGAAACAGAGGGGCTGAAACAGAGGGCGAGACACAGAGGGGCTGAAACAGAGGGCGTAAAACAGAGGGGCTGAAACAGAGTTTCTGAAACAGAAGTGCTGAAACAGAGGGGTTCAAACAGAGGGCGTGAAACAGAGGGGCTGAATCAGAGGGGCTGAAACAGAGGGGCTCAAACAGAGGGCGAGAAACAGAGGGGCTGAAACAGAGTGCGAGAAACAGAGGGCGAGAAACAGAGGGGCTGAAACAGAGGGCGAGAAACAGAGGGGCTGAAACAGAGGGGCTGAATCAGAGGGCGTGAAACAGAGGGGCTGAAACAGAGGGCGAGAACAGAGGGGCTGAAACAGAGGGCGAGAAACAGAGGGGCTGAAACAGACGGGCTGAAACAGAGGGGCTGAAACAGAGGGCGAGAAACAGAGAGGCTGAAACAGAGTGCGAGAAACAGAGGGGCTGAAAAAGAGGGCAAGAAACAGAGGGGCTGAAACAGAGGGCGAGAAACAGAGGGGCTGTAACAGAAGGGCTGAAACAGAGGGCGAGAAACAGAGGGTCTGAAACAGAGGGGCTGAATCAGAGGGGCTGAAACAGAGGGCTGAAGCAGAGGGCGAGAATCAGAGGGGCTGAAACATAGGGCGAGATACAGAGGGCGAGAAACAGAGGGGCTGAAACAGAGGGCGAGAAACAGAGGGGCTGAAACAGAGGGGCTGAAACAGAGGGTCTGAAACAGAGGGGCTGAAACAGAGGGCGAGAAACAGAGAGGCTGAATCAGAGGGCGAGAAACAAAGGGGCTGAAACAAAGGGCGATAAACAGAGGGGCTGAAACAGAGGGAGAGAAACAGAGGGCTGAAACAGCGGGGCTGAAACAGAGGGGCTGAAACAGAGGGTCTGAAACAGAGGGCGAGAAACAGAGGGCTGAAACAGAGGGCGAGAAACAGAGGTGCTGGAACAGAGGGCGAGAAACAGAGGGCGAGAAACAGAGGGACTGAAACAGAGGGGCTGAAACAGAGGGGCTGAAACAGAGGGCGAGAAACAGAGGGGCTGAAACAGATGGCGAGGAACAGAGGGGCTGAAACAGAGGGCAAGAAACAGAGGGGCTGAAACAGAGCGGCTGAAACAGAGGGGCTGAAACAGAGGGGCTGAATCAGAGGGGCTGATTCAGAGGGGATGAAACAGAGGGGCTGAATCAGCGGGGCTGAAACAGAGGGCGAGAAACAGAGGGGCTGAAACAGAGGGCAAGAGACAGAGGGGCAGAATCAGAGGGCGAGAAACAGAGGGGCTGAAACAGAGGGGCTGAAACAGAGGGCGAGAAACAGAGGGGCTGAAACAGAGGGCGAGAAACAGAGGGGCTGAAACAGAGGGCGAGAAACTGAGTGGCTGAAACAGACGGGCTGAAACAGAGGGGCTGAAAAAGAGGGCGAAAAACAGAGGGGCTGAAACAGAGGGCGAGAAACAGAGGAGCTGAAACAGAGGGGCTGAAACAGAGGGGCTGAAACAGAGGGGCTGGAACAGTGGGGGAGAAACAGAGGGGCAGGAACAGAGGGGCTGAATCAGAGGGGCTGAAACAGAGTGCGAGAAACATAGGGGCTGAAACAGAGGGCAAGAAACAGCGGAGCTGAATCAGAGGGGCTGAATCAGAGGGGCTGAATCAGAGGGGCTGAAACAGAGGGCGAGAAACAGAGGGGCTGAAACAGAGGGGCTGAAACAGAGGTGCTAAATCAGAGGGGCAGAAACAGAGGGCGAGAAACAGAGGGGCTGAAACAGAGGGCGAGAAACAGAGGGGCTGAAACAGAGGGGCTGAAACAGAGGGCGAGAAACAGAGGGGCTGAAACAGAGGGCGAGACACAGAGGGGCTGAAACAGAGGGCGAGAAACAGAAGGGCTGAAACAGAGGGGCTGAAACAGAAGGGCTGAAACAGAGGGGCTGAAACAGAGGGCGAGAAACAGAGGGGCTGAATCAGAGGGGCTGAATCAGAGGGGCTGAAACAGAGGGGCTGAAACAGAGGGCGAGAAACAGAGGGCGAGAAAAAGAGGAACTGAAACAGAGGGACTGAAACAGAGGGGCTGAAACAGAGGGCGAGAAACAGAGGGGCTGAAACAGAGGGCGAGAAACAGAGGGGCTGGAACAGAGGGGGAGAAACCGAGGGGCAGAAACAGAGGGGCTGAATCAGAGGGGCTGAAACAGAGTGCGAGAAACATAGGGGCTGAAACAGAGGGCGAGAAACAGAGGGGCTGAAACAGAGCACATGAAACAGAGGGGCTGAATCAGAGGGGCTGAATCAGAGGGGCTGAATCAGAGGGGCTGAAACAGAGGGCGAGAAACAGAGGGGCTGAAACAGAGGGGCTGAAACAGAGGGGCTAAATCAGAGGGGCAGAAACAGAGGGCGCGAAACAGAGGGGCTGAAACAGAGGGCGAGAAACAGAGGGGCTGAAACAGAGGGGCTGAAACAGAGGGCGAGAAACAGAGGGGCTGAAACAGAGGGCGAGACACAGAGGGGCTGAAACAGAGGGCGTAAAACAGAGGGGCTGAAACAGAGTTTCTGAAACAGAAGTGCTGAAACAGAGGGGTTCAAACAGAGGGCGTGAAACAGAGGGGCTGAATCAGAGGGGCTGAAACAGAGGGGCTCAAACAGAGGGCGAGAAACAGAGGGGCTGAAACAGAGTGCGAGAAACAGAGGGCGAGAAACAGAGGGGCTGAAACAGAGGGCGAGAAACAGAGGGGCTGAAACAGAGGGGCTGAATCAGAGGGCGTGAAACAGAGGGGCTGAAACAGAGTGCGAGAAACAGAGGGGCTGAAACAGAGGGCGAGAAACAGAGGGGCTGAAACAGACGGGCTGAAACAGAGGGGCTGAAACAGAGGGCGAGAAACAGAGAGGCTGAAACAGAGTGCGAGAAACAGAGGGGCTGAAAAAGAGGGCAAGAAACAGAGGGGCTGAAACAGAGGGCGAGAAACAGAGGGGCTGTAACAGAAGGGCTGAAACAGAGGGCGAGAAACAGAGGGTCTGAAACAGAGGGGCTGAATCAGAGGGGCTGAAACAGAGGGGCTGAAGCAGAGGGCGAGAATCAGAGGGGCTGAAACATAGGGCGAGATACAGAGGGCGAGAAACAGAGGGGCTGAAACAGAGGGCGAGAAACAGATGGGCTGAAACAGAGGGCGAGAAACAGAGGGGCTGAAACAGAGGGGCTGAAACAGAGGGGCTGAAACAGAGGGGCTGAAACAGAGGGCGAGAAACAGAGAGGTTGAATCAGAGGGCGAGAAACAAAGGGGCTGAAACAAAGGGCGATAAACAGAGGGGCTGAAACAGAGGGAGAGAAACAGAGGGCTGAAACAGCGGGGCTGAAACAGAGGGGCTGAAACAGAGGGTCTGAAACAGAGGGCGAGAAACAGAGGGGCTGAAACAGAGGGGCTGAAACAGAGGGGCTGAAACAGAGAGGCTGAAACAGAGGGGCTGTAACAGAGGGGCTGGAACAGAGGGGGAGAAACAGAGGGGATGAAACAGAGGGCGACAAACAGAGGGGCTGAAACAGAGGGCGAGAAACAGAGGGATTCTGAAACCGAGGGGCTGAATCAGAGGGGCTGAAGCAGAGGGGCTGAAACAGAGGGCGAGAAACAGAGGGGCTGAAACAGAGGGCGAGGAACAGAGGGGCTGAAACAGAGGGCGAGAAACAGAGGGGCTGAAACAGAGCGGCTGAAACAGAGGGGCTGAAACAGAGGGGCTGAATCAGAGGGGCTGATTCAGAGGGGATGAAACAGAGGGGCTGAATCAGAGGGGCTGGAACAGTGGGGGAGAAACAGAGGGGCAGGAACAGAGGGGCTGAATCAGAGGGGCTGAAACAGAGTGCGAGAAACATAGGGGCTGAAACAGAGGGCAAGAAACAGCGGAGCTGAATCAGAGGGGCTGAATCAGAGGGGCTGAATCAGAGGGGCTGAAACAGAGGGCGAGAAACAGAGGGGCTGAAACAGAGGGGCTGAAACAGAGGTGCTAAATCAGAGGGGCAGAAACAGAGGGCGAGAAACAGAGGGGCTGAAACAGAGGGCGAGAAACAGAGGGGCTGAAACAGAGGGGCTGAAACAGAGGGCGAGAAACAGAGGGGCTGAAACAGAGGGCGAGACACAGAGGGGCTGAAACAGAGGGCGAGAAACAGAAGGGCTGAAACAGAGGGGCTGAAACAGAAGGGCTGAATCAGAGGGGCTGAAACAGAGGGCGAGAAACAGAGGGGCTGAATCAGAGGGGGTGAATCAGAGGGGCTGAAACAGAGGGGCTGAAACAGAGGGCGAGAAACAGAGGGCGAGAAAAAGAGGAACTGAAACAGAGGGACTGAAACAGAGGGGCTGAAACAGAGGGCGAGAAACAGAGGGGCTGAAACAGAGGGCGAGAAACAGAAGGGCTGAAACAGAGGGGCTGAACGAGTGGGGCTGAATCAGAGAGGCTGAATCAGAGGGGCTGAAACAAAGGGTGAGAAAGAGAGGGGCTGAAACTGAGTGGCTGAAACAGATGGGCTGCAACAGTGGGCGAGAAACAGAGGGGCTGAATCAGAGGTGCTAAATCAGAGGGGCTGGATCAGAGGGACTGAAACAGAGGGGCTGAATCAGAGGGGCTGAAACAGAGGGCGAGAAACAGAAGGGCTGAAACAGAGGGCGAGAAACAGAGGGGCTGAAACAGAGGGGCTGAAACAGAGGGGCTGAATCAGAGGGGCTGATTCAGAGGTGCTGAAACAGAGGGGCTGAATCAGCGGGGCTGAAACAGAGGGCGAGAAACAGAGGGGCTGAAAAAGAGGGGCTGAAACAGAGGGCGAGAAACAGAGGGGCTGAAACAGAGGGCGAGAAACAGAGGGGCTGAAACAGAGGGCGAGAAACAGAGGGGCTGAAACAGAGGGGCTGAAACAGAGGGGCTGAAAAAGAGGGGCTGAAACAGAGGGCGAGAAACAGAGGGGCTGAAACAGAGGGCGAGAAACAGAGGGGCTGAAACAGAGGGCGAGAAACAGAGGGGCTGAAACAGAGGGGCTGAAACAGAGTTTCTGAAACAGAAGGGCTGAAACAGAGGGGCTCAAACAGAGGGCGAGAAACAGAGGGGCTGAATCAGAGGGGCTGAATCAGAGGGGCTGAAACAGAGGGTGTGAAACAGAATGCGAGAAACAGAGGGGCTGAAACAGAGGGGCTGAAACAGAGGGGCTGAAAAAGAGGGCGAAAAACAGAGGGGATGAAACAGAGGGCGAGAAACAGAGGAGCTGAAACAGAAGGGCAGAAACAGAGGGGCTGAAACAGAGGGGCTGGAACAGAGGGGGAGAAACCGAGGGGCAGAAACAGAGGGGCTGAATCAGAGGGGCTGAAACAGAGTGCGAGAAACATAGGGGCTGAAACAGAGGGCGAGAAACAGAGGGGCTGAAACAGAGCACATGAAACAGAGGGGCTGAATCAGAGGGGCTGAATCAGAGGGGCTGAAACAATGGGCGAGAAACAGAGGGGCTGAAACAGAGGGGCTGAAACAGAGGGGCTAAATCAGAGGGGCAGAAACAGAGGGCGAGAAACAGAGGGGCTGAAACAGAGGGCGAGAAACAGAGGGGCTGAAACAGAGGGGCTGAAACAGAGGGCGAGAAACAGAGGGGCTGAAACAGAGGGCGAGACACAGAGGGGCTGAAACAGAGGGCGTAAAACAGAGGGGCTGAAACAGAGTTTCTGAAACAGAAGTGCTGAAACAGAGGGGTTCAAACAGAGGGCGTGAAACAGAGGGGCTGAATCAGAGGGGCTGAAACAGAGGGGCTCAAACAGAGGGCGAGAAACAGAGGGGCTGAAACAGAGTGCGAGAAACAGAGGGCGAGAAACAGAGGGGCTGAAACAGAGGGCGAGAAACAGAGGGGCTGAAACAGAGGGGCTGAATCAGAGGGCGTGAAACAGAGGGGCTGAAACAGAGGGCGAGAAACAGAGGGGCTGAAACAGAGGGCGAGAAACAGAGGGGCTGAAACAGACGGGCTGAAACAGAGGGGCTGAAACAGAGGGCGAGAAACAGAGAGGCTGAAACAGAGTGCGAGAAACAGAGGGGCTGAAAAAGAGGGCAAGAAACAGAGGGGCTGAAACAGAGGGCGAGAAACAGAGGGGCTGTAACAGAAGGGCTGAAACAGAGGGCGAGAAACAGAGGGTCTGAAACAGAGGGGCTGAATCAGAGGGGCTGAAACAGAGGGGCTGAAGCAGAGGGCGAGAATCAGAGGGGCTGAAACATAGGGCGAGATACAGAGGGCGAGAAACAGAGGGGCTGAAACAGAGGGCGAGAAACAGAGGGGCTGAAACAGAGGGGCTGAAACAGAGGGTCTGAAACAGAGGGGCTGAAACAGAGGGCGAGAAACAGAGAGGCTGAATCAGAGGGCGAGAAACAAAGGGGCTGAAACAAAGGGCGATAAACAGAGGGGCTGAAACAGAGGGAGAGAAACAGAGGGCTGAAACAGCGGGGCTGAAACAGAGGGGCTGAAACAGAGGGTCTGAAACAGAGGGCGAGAAACAGAGGGGCTGAAACAGAGGGCGAGAAACAGAGGTGCTGGAACAGAGGGCGAGAAACAGAGGGCGAGAAACAGAGGGACTGAAACAGAGGGGCTGAAACAGAGGGGCTGAAACAGAGGGCGAGAAACAGAGGGGCTGAAACAGATGGCGAGGAACAGAGGGGCTGAAACAGAGGGCAAGAAACAGAGGGGCTGAAACAGAGCGGCTGAAACAGAGGGGCTGAAACAGAGGGGCTGAATCAGAGGGGCTGATTCAGAGGGGATGAAACAGAGGGGCTGAATCAGCGGGGCTGAAACAGAGGGCGAGAAACAGAGGGGCTGAAACAGAGGGCAAGAGACAGAGGGGCAGAATCAGAGGGCGAGAAACAGAGGGGCTGAAACAGAGGGGCTGAAACAGAGGGCGAGAAACAGAGGGGCTGAAACAGAGGGCGAGAAACAGAGGGTCTGAAACAGAGGGCGAGAAACTGAGTGGCTGAAACAGACGGGCTGAAACAGAGGGGCTGAAAAAGAGGGCGAAAAACAGAGGGGCTGAAACAGAGGGCGAGAAACAGAGGAGCTGAAACAGAGGGGCTGAAACAGAGGGGCTGAAACAGAGGGGCTGGAACAGTGGGGGAGAAACAGAGGGGCAGGAACAGAGGGGCTGAATCAGAGGGGCTGAAACAGAGTGCGAGAAACATAGGGGCTGAAACAGAGGGCAAGAAACAGCGGAGCTGAATCAGAGGGGCTGAATCAGAGGGGCTGAATCAGAGGGGCTGAAACAGAGGGCGAGAAACAGAGGGGCTGAAACAGAGGGGCTGAAACAGAGGTGCTAAATCAGAGGGGCAGAAACAGAGGGCGAGAAACAGAGGGGCTGAAACAGAGGGCGAGAAACAGAGGGGCTGAAACAGAGGGGCTGAAACAGAGGGCGAGAAACAGAGGGGCTGAAACAGAGGGCGAGACACAGAGGGGCTGAAACAGAGGGCGAGAAACAGAAGGGCTGAAACAGAGGGGCTGAAACAGAAGGGCTGAAACAGAGGGGCTGAAACAGAGGGCGAGAAACAGAGGGGCTGAATCAGAGGGGCTGAATCAGAGGGGCTGAAACAGAGGGGCTGAAACAGAGGGCGAGAAACAGAGGGCGAGAAAAAGAGGAACTGAAACAGAGGGACTGAAACAGAGGGGCTGAAACAGAGGGCGAGAAACAGAGGGGCTGAAACAGAGGGCGAGAAACAGAGGGGCTGGAACAGAGGGGGAGAAACCGAGGGGCAGAAACAGAGGGGCTGAATCAGAGGGGCTGAAACAGAGTGCGAGAAACATAGGGGCTGAAACAGAGGGCGAGAAACAGAGGGGCTGAAACAGAGCACAAGAAACAGAGGGGCTGAATCAGAGGGGCTGAATCAGAGGGGCTGAATCAGAGGGGCTGAAACAGAGGGCGAGAAACAGAGGGGCTGAAACAGAGGGGCTGAAACAGAGGGGCTAAATCAGAGGGGCAGAAACAGAGGGCGCGAAACAGAGGGGCTGAAACAGAGGGCGAGAAACAGAGGGGCTGAAACAGAGGGGCTGAAACAGAGGGCGAGAAACAGAGGGGCTGAAACAGAGGGCGAGACACAGAGGGGCTGAAACAGAGGGCGTAAAACAGAGGGGCTGAAACAGAGTTTCTGAAACAGAAGTGCTGAAACAGAGGGGTTCAAACAGAGGGCGTGAAACAGAGGGGCTGAATCAGAGGGGCTGAAACAGAGGGGCTCAAACAGAGGGCGAGAAACAGAGGGGCTGAAACAGAGTGCGAGAAACAGAGGGCGAGAAACAGAGGGGCTGAAACAGAGGGCGAGAAACAGAGGGGCTGAAACAGAGGGGCTGAATCAGAGGGCGTGAAACAGAGGGGCTGAAACAGAGTGCGAGAAACAGAGGGGCTGAAACAGAGGGCGAGAAACAGAGGGGCTGAAACAGACGGGCTGAAACAGAGGGGCTGAAACAGAGGGCGAGAAACAGAGAGGCTGAAAAAGAGGGCAAGAAACAGAGGGGCTGAATCAGAGGGCGTGAAACAGAGGGGCTGAAACAGAGTGCGAGAAACAGAGGGGCTGAAACAGAGGGCGAGAAACAGAGGGGCTGAAACAGACGGGCTGAAACAGAGGGGCTGAAACAGAGTGCGAGAAACAGAGGGGCTGAAAAAGAGGGCAAGAAACAGAGGGGCTGAAACAGAGGGCGAGAAACAGAGGGGCTGTAACAGAAGGGCTGAAACAGAGGGCGAGAAACAGAGGGTCTGAAACAGAGGGGCTGAATCAGAGGGGCTGAAACAGAGGGGCTGAAGCAGAGGGCGAGAATCAGAGGGGCTGAAACATAGGGCGAGATACAGAGGGCGAGAAACAGAGGGGCTGAAACAGAGGGCGAGAAACAGATGGGCTGAAACAGAGGGCGAGAAACAGAGGGGCTGAAACAGAGGGGCTGAAACAGAGGGGCTGAAACAGAGGGGCTGAAACAGAGGGCGAGAAACAGAGAGGCTGAATCAGAGGGCGAGAAACAAAGGGGCTGAAACAAAGGGCGATAAACAGAGGGGCTGAAACAGAGGGAGAGAAACAGAGGGCTGAAACAGCGGGGCTGAAACAGAGGGGCTGAAACAGAGGGTCTGAAACAGAGGGCGAGAAACAGAGGGGCTGAAACAGAGGGCGAGAAACAGAGGTGCTGGAACAGAGGGCGAGAAACAGAGGGCGAGAAACAGAGGGACTGAATCAGAGGGGCTGAAACAGAGGGGCTGAAACAGAGGGCGAGAAACAGAGGGGCTGAAACAGAGGGCGAGAAACAGAGGGATTCTGAAACCGAGGGGCTGAATCAGAGGGGCTGAAACAGAGGGCGAGAAACAGAGGGGCTGAAACAGATGGCGAGGAACAGAGGGGCTGAAACAGAGGGGCTGAAAAAGAGGGCGAAAAACAGAGGGGCTGAAACAGAGGGCGAGAAACAGAGGAGCTGAAACAGAGGGGCTGAAACAGAGGGGCTGAAACAGAGGGGCTGGAACAGAGGGGGAGAAACCGAGGGGCAGAAACAGAGGGGCTGAATCAGAGGGGCTGAAACAGAGGGCGAGAAACATAGGGGCTGAAACAGAGGGCGAGAAACAGAGGGGCTGAAACAGAGCACATGAAACAGAGGGGCTGAATCAGAGGGGCTGAATCAGAGGGGCTGAATCAGAGGGGCTGAAACAGAGGGCGAGAAACAGAGGGGCTGAAACAGAGGGGCTGAAACAGAGGGGCTAAATCAGAGGGGCAGAAACAGAGGGCGAGAAACAGAGGGGCTGAAACAGAGGGCGAGAAACAGAGGGGCTGAAACAGAGGGGCTGAAACAGAGGGCGAGAAACAGAGGGGCTGAAACAGAGGGCGAGACACAGAGGGGCTGAAACAGAGGGCGTAAAACAGAGGGGCTGAAACAGAGTTTCTGAAACAGAAGTGCTGAAACAGAGGGGTTCAAACAGAGGGCGTGAAACAGAGGGGCTGAATCAGAGGGGCTGAAACAGAGGGGCTCAAACAGAGGGCGAGAAACAGAGGGGCTGAAACAGAGTGCGAGAAACAGAGGGTGAGAAACAGAGGGGCTGAAACAGAGGGCGAGAAACAGAGGGGCTGAAACAGAGGGGCTGAATCAGAGGGCGTGAAACAGAGGGGCTGAAACAGAGGGCGAGAAACAGAGGGGATGAAACAGAGGGCGAGAAACAGAGGGGCTGAAACAGACGGGCTGAAACAGAGGGGCTGAAACAGAGGGCGAGAAACAGAGAGGCTGAAACAGAGGGCGAGAAACAGAGGGGCTGAAAAAGAGGGCAAGAAACAGAGGGACTGAAACAGAGGGCGAGAAACAGAGGGGCTGTAACAGAAGGGCTGAAACAGAGGGCGAGAAACAGAGGGTCTGAAACAGAGGGGCTGAATCAGAGGGGCTGAAACAGAGGGGCTGAAGCAGAGGGCGAGAATCAGAGGGGCTGAAACATAGGGCGAGATACAGAGGGCGAGAAACAGAGGGGCTGAAACAGAGGGCGAGAAACAGATGGGCTGAAACAGAGGGCGAGAAACAGAGGGGCTGAAACAGAGGGGCTGAAACAGAGGGGCTGAAACAGAGGGGCTGAAACAGAGGGCGAGAAACAGAGAGGCTGAATCAGAGGGCGAGAAACAAAGGGGCTGAAACAAAGGGCGATAAACAGAGGGGCTGAAACAGAGGGAGAGAAACAGAGGGCTGAAACAGCGGGGCTGAAACAGAGGGGCTGAAACAGAGGGTCTGAAACAGAGGGCGAGAAACAGAGGGGCTGAAACAGAGGGCGAGAAACAGAGGTGCTGGAACAGAGGGCGAGAAACAGAGGGCGAGAAACAGAGGGACTGAAACAGAGGGGCTGAAACAGAGGGGCTGAAACAGAGGGCGAGAAACAGAGGGGCTGAAACAGAGGGCGAGAAACAGAGAGGCTGAATCAGAGGGCGAGAAACAAAGGGGCTGAAACAAAGGGCGATAAACAGAGGGGCTGAAACAGAGGGAGAGAAACAGAGGGCTGAAACAGCGGGGCTGAAACAGAGGGGCTGAAACAGAGGGTCTGAAACAGAGGGCGAGAAACAGAGGGGCTGAAACAGAGGGCGAGAAACAGAGGTGCTGGAACAGAGGGCGAGAAACAGAGGGCGAGAAACAGAGGGACTGAAACAGAGGGGCTGAAACAGAGGGGCTGAAACAGAGGGCGAGAAACAGAGGGGCTGAAACAGAGGGCGAGAAACAGAGGGATTCTGAAACCGAGGGGCTGAATCAGAGGGGCTGAAACAGAGGGGCTGAAACAGAGGGCGAGAAACAGAGGGGCTGAAACAGATGGCGAGGAACAGAGGGGCTGAAACAGAGGGCAAGAAACAGAGGGGCTGAAACAGAGCGGCTGAAACAGAGGGGCTGAAACAGAGGGGCTGAATCAGAGGGGCTGATTCAGAGGGGATGAAACAGAGGGGCTGAATCAGCGGGGCTGAAACAGAGGGCGAGAAACAGAGGGGCTGAAACAGAGGGCAAGAGACAGAGGGGCAGAATCAGAGGGCGAGAAACAGAGGGGCTGAATCAGAGGGGCTGAAACAGAGGGCGAGAATCAGAGGGGCTGAAACATAGGGCGAGATACAGAGGGCGAGAAACAGAGGGGCTGAAACAGAGGGCGAGAAACAGATGGGCTGAAACAGAGGGCGAGAAACAGAGGGGCTGAAACAGAGGGGCTGAAACAGAGGGGCTGAAACAGAGGGGCTGAAACAGAGGGCGAGAAACAGAGGGGCTGAATCAGAGGGCGAGAAACAAAGGGGCTGAAACAAAGGGCGATAAACAGAGGGGCTGAAACAGAGGGAGAGAAACAGAGGGCTGAAACAGCGGGGCTGAAACAGAGGGGCTGAAACAGAGGGTCTGAAACAGAGGGCGAGAAACAGAGGGGCTGAAACAGAGGGCGAGAAACAGAGGTGCTGGAACAGAGGGCGAGAAACAGAGGGCGAGAAACAGAGGGACTGAAACAGAGGGGCTGAAACAGAGGGCGAGAAACAGAGGAGCTGAAACAGAGGGGCTGAAACTGAGGGGCTGAAACAGAGGGGCTGGAACAGTGGGGGAGAAACAGAGGGGCAGGAACAGAGGGCGAGAAACAGAGGGGCTGAATCAGTGGGGCTGAAACAGAGGGTGAGAAACAGAGGGGCTGAATCGGAGGGCGAGAAACTGAGTGGCTGAAACAGACGGGCTGAAACAGAGGGGCTGAAAAAGAGGGCGAGAAACAGAGGGGCTGAAACAGAGGGCGAGAAACAGAGGAGCTGAAACAGAGGGGCTGAAACAGAGGGGCTGAAACAGAGGGGCTGGAACAGTGGGGGAGAAACAGAGGGGCAGGAACAGAGGGGCTGAATCAGAGGGGCTGAAACAGAGTGCGAGAAACATAGGGGCTGAAACAGAGGGCGAGAAACAAAGGAGCTGAAACAGAGGGGCTGAAACAGAGGGGCTGAAACAGCGGAGCTGAATCAGAGGGGCTGAATCAGAGGGGCTGAATCAGAGGGGCTGAAACAGAGGGCGAGAAACAGAGGGGCTGAAACAGAGGGCGAGAAACAGAGGGGCTGAAACAGAGGGGCTGAAACAGTGGGGCTGAAACAGAGGGCGAGAAACAGAGGGGCTGAAACAGTGGGCGAGAAACAGAGGGGCTGAAACAGAGGGCGAGAAACAGAGGGGCTGAATCAGTGGGGCTGAAACAGAGGGTGAGAAACAGAGGGGCTGAATCGGAGGGCGAGAAACTGAGTGGCTGAAACAGACGGGCTGAAACAGAGGGGCTGAAAAAGAGGGCGAAAAACAGAGGGGCTGAAACAGAGGGCGAGAAACAGAGGAGCTGAAACAGAGGGGCTGAAACAGAGGGGCTGAAACAGAGGGGCTGGAACAGTGGGGGAGAAACAGAGGGGCAGGAACAGAGGGGCTGAATCAGAGGGGCTGAAACAGAGTGCGAGAAACATAGGGGCTGAAACAGAGGGCAAGAAACAGCGGAGCTGAATCAGAGGGGCTGAATCAGAGGGGCTGAATCAGAGGGGCTGAAACAGAGGGCGAGAAACAGAGGGGCTGAAACAGAGGGGCTGAAACAGAGGTGCTAAATCAGAGGGGCAGAAACAGAGGGCGAGAAACAGAGGGGCTGAAACAGAGGGCGAGAAACAGAGGGGCTGAAACAGAGGGGCTGAAACAGAGGGCGAGAAACAGAGGGGCTGAAACAGAGGGCGAGACACAGAGGGGCTGAAACAGAGGGCGAGAAACAGAAGGGCTGAAACAGAGGGGCTGAAACAGAAGGGCTGAATCAGAGGGGCTGAAACAGAGGGCGAGAAACAGAGGGGCTGAATCAGAGGGGGTGAATCAGAGGGGCTGAAACAGAGGGGCTGAAACAGAGGGCGAGAAACAGAGGGCGAGAAAAAGAGGAACTGAAACAGAGGGACTGAAACAGAGGGGCTGAAACAGAGGGCGAGAAACAGAGGGGCTGAAACAGAGGGCGAGAAACAGAAGGGCTGAAACAGAGGGGCTGAACGAGTGGGGCTGAATCAGAGAGGCTGAATCAGAGGGGCTGAAACAAAGGGTGAGAAAGAGAGGGGCTGAAACTGAGTGGCTGAAACAGATGGGCTGCAACAGTGGGCGAGAAACAGAGGGGCTGAATCAGAGGTGCTAAATCAGAGGGGCTGGATCAGAGGGACTGAAACAGAGGGGCTGAATCAGAGGGGCTGAAACAGAGGGCGAGAAACAGAAGGGCTGAAACAGAGGGCGAGAAACAGAGGGGCTGAAACAGAGGGGCTGAAACAGAGGGGCTGAATCAGAGGGGCTGATTCAGAGGTGCTGAAACAGAGGGGCTGAATCAGCGGGGCTGAAACAGAGGGCGAGAAACAGAGGGGCTGAAAAAGAGGGGCTGAAACAGAGGGCGAGAAACAGAGGGGCTGAAACAGAGGGCGAGAAACAGAGGGGCTGAAACAGAGGGCGAGAAACAGAGGGGCTGAAACAGAGGGGCTGAAACAGAGGGGCTGAAAAAGAGGGGCTGAAACAGAGGGCGAGAAACAGAGGGGCTGAAACAGAGGGCGAGAAACAGAGGGGCTGAAACAGAGGGCGAGAAACAGAGGGGCTGAAACAGAGGGGCTGAAACAGAGTTTCTGAAACAGAAGGGCTGAAACAGAGGGGCTCAAACAGAGGGCGAGAAACAGAGGGGCTGAATCAGAGGGGCTGAATCATAGGGGCTGAAACAGAGGGTGTGAAACAGAATGCGAGAAACAGAGGGGCTGAAACAGAGGGGCTGAAACAGAGGGGCTGAAAAAGAGGGCGAAAAACAGAGGGGATGAAACAGAGGGCGAGAAACAGAGGAGCTGAAACAGAAGGGCAGAAACAGAGGGGCTGAAACAGAGGGGCTGGAACAGAGGGGGAGAAACCGAGGGGCAGAAACAGAGGGGCTGAATCAGAGGGGCTGAAACAGAGTGCGAGAAACATAGGGGCTGAAACAGAGGGCGAGAAACAGAGGGGCTGAAACAGAGCACATGAAACAGAGGGGCTGAATCAGAGGGGCTGAATCAGAGGGGCTGAATCAGAGGGGCTGAAACAATGGGCGAGAAACAGAGGGGCTGAAACAGAGGGGCTGAAACAGAGGGGCTAAATCAGAGGGGCAGAAACAGAGGGCGAGAAACAGAGGGGCTGAAACAGAGGGCGAGAAACAGAGGGGCTGAAACAGAGGGGCTGAAACAGAGGGCGAGAAACAGAGGGGCTGAAACAGAGGGCGAGACACAGAGGGGCTGAAACAGAGGGCGTAAAACAGAGGGGCTGAAACAGAGTTTCTGAAACAGAAGTGCTGAAACAGAGGGGTTCAAACAGAGGGCGTGAAACAGAGGGGCTGAATCAGAGGGGCTGAAACAGAGGGGCTCAAACAGAGGGCGAGAAACAGAGGGGCTGAAACAGAGTGCGAGAAACAGAGGGCGAGAAACAGAGGGGCTGAAACAGAGGGCGAGAAACAGAGGGGCTGAAACAGAGGGGCTGAATCAGAGGGCGTGAAACAGAGGGGCTGAAACAGAGGGCGAGAAACAGAGGGGCTGAAACAGAGGGCGAGAAACAGAGGGGCTGAAACAGACGGGCTGAAACAGAGGGGCTGAAACAGAGGGCGAGAAACAGAGAGGCTGAAACAGAGTGCGAGAAACAGAGGGGCTGAAAAAGAGGGCAAGAAACAGAGGGGCTGAAACAGAGGGCGAGAAACAGAGGGGCTGTAACAGAAGGGCTGAAACAGAGGGCGAGAAACAGAGGGTCTGAAACAGAGGGGCTGAATCAGAGGGGCTGAAACAGAGGGGCTGAAGCAGAGGGCGAGAATCAGAGGGGCTGAAACATAGGGCGAGATACAGAGGGCGAGAAACAGAGGGGCTGAAACAGAGGGCGAGAAACAGAGGGGCTGAAACAGAGGGGCTGAAACAGAGGGTCTGAAACAGAGGGGCTGAAACAGAGGGCGAGAAACAGAGAGGCTGAATCAGAGGGCGAGAAACAAAGGGGCTGAAACAAAGGGCGATAAACAGAGGGGCTGAAACAGAGGGAGAGAAACAGAGGGCTGAAACAGCGGGGCTGAAACAGAGGGGCTGAAACAGAGGGTCTGAAACAGAGGGCGAGAAACAGAGGGGCTGAAACAGAGGGCGAGAAACAGAGGTGCTGGAACAGAGGGCGAGAAACAGAGGGCGAGAAACAGAGGGACTGAAACAGAGGGGCTGAAACAGAGGGGCTGAAACAGAGGGCGAGAAACAGAGGGGCTGAAACAGATGGCGAGGAACAGAGGGGCTGAAACAGAGGGCAAGAAACAGAGGGGCTGAAACAGAGCGGCTGAAACAGAGGGGCTGAAACAGAGGGGCTGAATCAGAGGGGCTGATTCAGAGGGGATGAAACAGAGGGGCTGAATCAGCGGGGCTGAAACAGAGGGCGAGAAACAGAGGGGCTGAAACAGAGGGCAAGAGACAGAGGGGCAGAATCAGAGGGCGAGAAACAGAGGGGCTGAAACAGAGGGGCTGAAACAGAGGGCGAGAAACAGAGGGGCTGAAACAGAGGGCGAGAAACAGAGGGTCTGAAACAGAGGGCGAAAAACTGAGTGGCTGAAACAGACGGGCTGAAACAGAGGGGCTGAAAAAGAGGGCGAAAAACAGAGGGGCTGAAACAGAGGGCGAGAAACAGAGGAGCTGAAACAGAGGGGCTGAAACAGAGGGGCTGAAACAGAGGGGCTGGAACAGTGGGGGAGAAACAGAGGGGCAGGAACAGAGGGGCTGAATCAGAGGGGCTGAAACAGAGTGCGAGAAACATAGGGGCTGAAACAGAGGGCAAGAAACAGCGGAGCTGAATCAGAGGGGCTGAATCAGAGGGGCTGAATCAGAGGGGCTGAAACAGAGGGCGAGAAACAGAGGGGCTGAAACAGAGGGGCTGAAACAGAGGTGCTAAATCAGAGGGGCAGAAACAGAGGGCGAGAAACAGAGGGGCTGAAACAGAGGGCGAGAAACAGAGGGGCTGAAACAGAGGGGCTGAAACAGAGGGCGAGAAACAGAGGGGCTGAAACAGAGGGCGAGACACAGAGGGGCTGAAACAGAGGGCGAGAAACAGAAGGGCTGAAACAGAGGGGCTGAAACAGAAGGGCTGAAACAGAGGGGCTGAAACAGAGGGCGAGAAACAGAGGGGCTGAATCAGAGGGGCTGAATCAGAGGGGCTGAAACAGAGGGGCTGAAACAGAGGGCGAGAAACAGAGGGCGAGAAAAAGAGGAACTGAAACAGAGGGACTGAAACAGAGGGGCTGAAACAGAGGGCGAGAAACAGAGGGGCTGAAACAGAGGGCGAGAAACAGAGGGGCTGGAACAGAGGGGGAGAAACCGAGGGGCAGAAACAGAGGGGCTGAATCAGAGGGGCTGAAACAGAGTGCGAGAAACATAGGGGCTGAAACAGAGGGCGAGAAACAGAGGGGCTGAAACAGAGCACATGAAACAGAGGGGCTGAATCAGAGGGGCTGAATCAGAGGGGCTGAATCAGAGGGGCTGAAACAGAGGGCGAGAAACAGAGGGGCTGAAACAGAGGGGCTGAAACAGAGGGGCTAAATCAGAGGGGCAGAAACAGAGGGCGAGAAACAGAGGGGCTGAAACAGAGGGCGAGAAACAGAGGGGCTGAAACAGAGGGGCTGAAACAGAGGGCGAGAAACAGAGGGGCTGAAACAGAGGGCGAGACACAGAGGGGCTGAAACAGAGGGCGTAAAACAGAGGGGCTGAAACAGAGTTTCTGAAACAGAAGTGCTGAAACAGAGGGGTTCAAACAGAGGGCGTGAAACAGAGGGGCTGAATCAGAGGGGCTGAAACAGAGGGGCTCAAACAGAGGGCGAGAAACAGAGGGGCTGAAACAGAGTGCGAGAAACAGAGGGCGAGAAACAGAGGGGCTGAAACAGAGGGCGAGAAACAGAGGGGCTGAAACAGAGGGGCTGAATCAGAGGGCGTGAAACAGAGGGGCTGAAACAGAGTGCGAGAAACAGAGGGGCTGAAACAGAGGGCGAGAAACAGAGGGGCTGAAACAGACGGGCTGAAACAGAGGGGCTGAAACAGAGGGCGAGAAACAGAGAGGCTGAAACAGAGTGCGAGAAACAGAGGGGCTGAAAAAGAGGGCAAGAAACAGAGGGGCTGAAACAGAGGGCGAGAAACAGAGGGGCTGTAACAGAAGGGCTGAAACAGAGGGCGAGAAACAGAGGGTCTGAAACAGAGGGGCTGAATCAGAGGGGCTGAAACAGAGGGGCTGAAGCAGAGGGCGAGAATCAGAGGGGCTGAAACATAGGGCGAGATACAGAGGGCGAGAAACAGAGGGGCTGAAACAGAGGGCGAGAAACAGATGGGCTGAAACAGAGGGCGAGAAACAGAGGGGCTGAAACAGAGGGGCTGAAACAGAGGGGCTGAAACAGAGGGGCTGAAACAGAGGGCGAGAAACAGAGAGGCTGAATCAGAGGGCGAGAAACAAAGGGGCTGAAACAAAGGGCGATAAACAGAGGGGCTGAAACAGAGGGAGAGAAACAGAGGGCTGAAACAGCGGGGCTGAAACAGAGGGGCTGAAACAGAGGGTCTGAAACAGAGGGCGAGAAACAGAGGGGCTGAAACAGAGGGCGAGAAACAGAGGTGCTGGAACAGAGGGCGAGAAACAGAGGGCGAGAAACAGAGGGACTGAATCAGAGGGGCTGAAACAGAGGGGCTGAAACAGAGGGCGAGAAACAGAGGGGCTGAAACAGAGGGCGAGAAACAGAGGGATTCTGAAACCGAGGGGCTGAATCAGAGGGGCTGAAACAGAGGGCGAGAAACAGAGGGGCTGAAACAGATGGCGAGGAACAGAGGGGCTGAAACAGAGGGGCTGAAAAAGAGGGCGAAAAACAGAGGGGCTGAAACAGAGGGCGAGAAACAGAGGAGCTGAAACAGAGGGGCTGAAACAGAGGGGCTGAAACAGAGGGGCTGGAACAGAGGGGGAGAAACCGAGGGGCAGAAACAGAGGGGCTGAATCAGAGGGGCTGAAACAGAGGGCGAGAAACATAGGGGCTGAAACAGAGGGCGAGAAACAGAGGGGCTGAAACAGAGCACATGAAACAGAGGGGCTGAATCAGAGGGGCTGAATCAGAGGGGCTGAATCAGAGGGGCTGAAACAGAGGGCGAGAAACAGAGGGGCTGAAACAGAGGGGCTGAAACAGAGGGGCTAAATCAGAGGGGCAGAAACAGAGGGCGAGAAACAGAGGGGCTGAAACAGAGGGCGAGAAACAGAGGGGCTGAAACAGAGGGGCTGAAACAGAGGGCGAGAAACAGAGGGGCTGAAACAGAGGGCGAGACACAGAGGGGCTGAAACAGAGGGCGTAAAACAGAGGGGCTGAAACAGAGTTTCTGAAACAGAAGTGCTGAAACAGAGGGGTTCAAACAGAGGGCGTGAAACAGAGGGGCTGAATCAGAGGGGCTGAAACAGAGGGGCTCAAACAGAGGGCGAGAAACAGAGGGGCTGAAACAGAGTGCGAGAAACAGAGGGTGAGAAACAGAGGGGCTGAAACAGAGGGCGAGAAACAGAGGGGCTGAAACAGAGGGGCTGAATCAGAGGGCGTGAAACAGAGGGGCTGAAACAGAGGGCGAGAAACAGAGGGGATGAAACAGAGGGCGAGAAACAGAGGGGCTGAAACAGACGGGCTGAAACAGAGGGGCTGAAACAGAGGGCGAGAAACAGAGAGGCTGAAACAGAGGGCGAGAAACAGAGGGGCTGAAAAAGAGGGCAAGAAACAGAGGGACTGAAACAGAGGGCGAGAAACAGAGGGGCTGTAACAGAAGGGCTGAAACAGAGGGCGAGAAACAGAGGGTCTGAAACAGAGGGGCTGAATCAGAGGGGCTGAAACAGAGGGGCTGAAGCAGAGGGCGAGAATCAGAGGGGCTGAAACATAGGGCGAGATACAGAGGGCGAGAAACAGAGGGGCTGAAACAGAGGGCGAGAAACAGATGGGCTGAAACAGAGGGCGAGAAACAGAGGGGCTGAAACAGAGGGGCTGAAACAGAGGGGCTGAAACAGAGGGGCTGAAACAGAGGGCGAGAAACAGAGAGGCTGAATCAGAGGGCGAGAAACAAAGGGGCTGAAACAAAGGGCGATAAACAGAGGGGCTGAAACAGAGGGAGAGAAACAGAGGGCTGAAACAGCGGGGCTGAAACAGAGGGGCTGAAACAGAGGGTCTGAAACAGAGGGCGAGAAACAGAGGGGCTGAAACAGAGGGCGAGAAACAGAGGTGCTGGAACAGAGGGCGAGAAACAGAGGGCGAGAAACAGAGGGACTGAAACAGAGGGGCTGAAACAGAGGGGCTGAAACAGAGGGCGAGAAACAGAGGGGCTGAAACAGAGGGCGAGAAACAGAGAGGCTGAATCAGAGGGCGAGAAACAAAGGGGCTGAAACAAAGGGCGATAAACAGAGGGGCTGAAACAGAGGGAGAGAAACAGAGGGCTGAAACAGCGGGGCTGAAACAGAGGGGCTGAAACAGAGGGTCTGAAACAGAGGGCGAGAAACAGAGGGGCTGAAACAGAGGGCGAGAAACAGAGTTGCTGGAACAGAGGGCGAGAAACAGAGGGCGAGAAACAGAGGGACTGAAACAGAGGGGCTGAAACAGAGGGGCTGAAACAGAGGGCGAGAAACAGAGGGGCTGAAACAGAGGGCGAGAAACAGAGGGATTCTGAAACCGAGGGGCTGAATCAGAGGGGCTGAAACAGAGGGCGAGAAACAGAGGGCGAGAAACAGAGGGGCTGAAACAGATGGCGAGGAACAGAGGGGCTGAAACAGAGGGCAAGAAACAGAGGGGCTGAAACAGAGCGGTTGAAACAGAGGGGCTGAAACAGAGGGGCTGAATCAGAGGGGCTGATTCAGAGGGGATGAAACAGAGGGGCTGAATCAGCGGGGCTGAAACAGAGGGCGAGAAACAGAGGGGCTGAAACAGAGGGCAAGAGACAGAGGGGCAGAATCAGAGGGCGAGAAACAGAGGGGCTGAATCAGAGGGGCTGAAACAGAGGGCGAGAATCAGAGGGGCTGAAACATAGGGCGAGATACAGAGGGCGAGAAACAGAGGGGCTGAAACAGAGGGCGAGAAACAGATGGGCTGAAACAGAGGGCGAGAAACAGAGGGGCTGAAACAGAGGGGCTGAAACAGAGGGGCTGAAACAGAGGGGCTGAAACAGAGGGCGAGAAACAGAGGGGCTGAATCAGAGGGCGAGAAACAAAGGGGCTGAAACAAAGGGCGATAAACAGAGGGGCTGAAACAGAGGGAGAGAAACAGAGGGCTGAAACAGCGGGGCTGAAACAGAGGGGCTGAAACAGAGGGTCTGAAACAGAGGGCGAGAAACAGAGGGGCTGAAACAGAGGGCGAGAAACAGAGGTGCTGGAACAGAGGGCGAGAAACAGAGGGCGAGAAACAGAGGGACTGAAACAGAGGGGCTGAAACAGAGGGGCTGAAACAGAGGGCGAGAAACAGAGGGGCTGAAACAGAGGGCGAGAAACAGAGGGATTCTGAAACCGAGGGGCTGAATCAGAGGGGCTGAAACAGAGGGGCTGAAACAGAGGGCGAGAAACAGAGGGGCTGAAACAGATGGCGAGGAACAGAGGGGCTGAAACAGAGGGCAAGAAACAGAGGGGCTGAAACAGAGCGGCTGAAACAGAGGGGCTGAAACAGAGGGGCTGAATCAGAGGGGCTGATTCAGAGGGGATGAAACAGAGGGGCTGAATCAGCGGGGCTGAAACAGAGGGCGAGAAACAGAGGGGCTGAAACAGAGGGCAAGAGACAGAGGGGCAGAATCAGAGGGCGAGAAACAGAGGGGCTGAAACAGAGGGGCTGAAACAGAGGGCGAGAAACAGAGGGGCTGAAACAGAGGGCGAGAAACAGAGGGGCTGAAACAGAGGGCGACAAACAGAGGGGCTGAATCAGAGGGGCTGAAACAGAGGGTGAGAAACAGAGGGTCTGAAACAGAGGGCGAGAAACTGAGTGGCTGAAACAGACGGGCTGAAACAGAGGGGCGGAAAAAGAGGGCGAAAAACAGAGGGGCTGAAACAGAGGGCGAGAAACAGAGGAGCTGAAACAGAGGGGCTGAAACAGAGGGGCTGAAACAGAGGGGCTGGAACAGTGGGGGAGAAACAGAGGGGCAGGAACAGAGGGCGAGAAACAGAGGGGCTGAATCAGTGGGGCTGAAACAGAGGGTGAGAAACAGAGGGGCTGAATCGGAGGGCGAGAAACTGAGTGGCTGAAACAGACGGGCTGAAACAGAGGGGCTGAAAAAGAGGGCGAGAAACAGAGGGGCTGAAACAGAGGGCGAGAAACAGAGGAGCTGAAACAGAGGGGCTGAAACAGAGGGGCTGAAACAGAGGGGCTGGAACAGTGGGGGAGAAACAGAGGGGCAGGAACAGAGGGGCTGAATCAGAGGGGCTGAAACAGAGTGCGAGAAACATAGGGGCTGAAACAGAGGGCGAGAAACAAAGGAGCTGAAACAGAGGGGCTGAAACAGAGGGGCTGAAACAGCGGAGCTGAATCAGAGGGGCTGAATCAGAGGGGCTGAATCAGAGGGGCTGAAACAGAGGGTGAGAAACAGAGGGGCTGAAACAGAGGGCGAGAAACAGAGGGGCTGAAACAGAGGGGCTGAAACAGTGGGGCTGAAACAGAGGGCGAGAAACAGAGGGGCTGAAACAGTGGGCGAGAAACAGAGGGGCTGAAACAGAGGGCGAGAAACAGAGGGGCTGAATCAGTGGGGCTGAAACAGAGGGTGAGAAACAGAGGGGCTGAATCGGAGGGCGAGAAACTGAGTGGCTGAAACAGACGGGCTGAAACAGAGGGGCTGAAAAAGAGGGCGAGAAACAGAGGAGCTGAAACAGAGGGGCTGAAACAGAGGGGCTGGAACAGTGGGGGAGAAACAGAGGGGCAGGAACAGAGGGGCTGAATCAGAGGGGCTGAAACAGAGTGCGAGAAACATAGGGGCTGAAACAGAGGGCAAGAAACAGCGGAGCTGAATCAGAGGGGCTGAATCAGAGGGGCTGAATCAGAGGGGCTGAAACAGAGGGCGAGAAACAGAGGGGCTGAAACAGAGGGGCTGAAACAGAGGTGCTAAATCAGAGGGGCAGAAACAGAGGGCGAGAAACAGAGGGGCTGAAACAGAGGGCGAGAAACAGAGGGGCTGAAACAGAGGGGCTGAAACAGAGGGCGAGAAACAGAGGGGCTGAAACAGAGGGCGAGACACAGAGGGGCTGAAACAGAGGGCGAGAAACAGAAGGGCTGAAACAGAGGGGCTGAAACAGAAGGGCTGAAACAGAGGGGCTGAAACAGAGGGCGAGAAACAGAGGGGCTGAATCAGAGGGGCTGAATCAGAGGGGCTGAAACAGAGGGGCTGAAACAGAGGGCGAGAAACAGAGGGCGAGAAAAAGAGGAACTGAAACAGAGGGACTGAAACAGAGGGGCTGAAACAGAGGGCGAGAAACAGAGGGGCTGAAACAGAGGGCGAGAAACAGAAGGGCTGAAACAGAGGGGCTGAACGAGTGGGGCTGAATCAGAGAGGCTGAATCAGAGGGGCTGAAACAAAGGGTGAGAAAGAGAGGGGCTGAAACTGAGGGGCTGAAACAGATGGGCTGCAACAGTGGGCGAGAAACAGAGGGGCTGAATCAGAGGTGCTAAATCAGAGGGGCTGGATCAGAGGGACTGAAACAGAGGGGCTGAATCAGAGGGGCTGAAACAGAGGGCGAGAAACAGAAGGGCTGAAACAGAGGGCGAGAAACAGAGGGGCTGAAACAGAGGGGCTGAAACAGAGGGGCTGAATCAGAGGGGCTGATTCAGAGGTGCTGAAACAGAGGGGCTGAATCAGCGGGGCTGAAACAGAGGGCGAGAAACAGAGGGGCTGAAAAAGAGGGGCTGAAACAGAGGGCGAGAAACAGAGGGGCTGAAACAGAGGGCGAGAAACAGAGGGGCTGAAACAGAGGGCGAGAAACAGAGGGGCTGAAACAGAGGGGCTGAAACAGAGGGGCTGAAAAAGAGGGGCTGAAACAGAGGGCGAGAAACAGAGGGGCTGAAACAGAGGGCGAGAAACAGAGGGGCTGAAACAGAGGGCGAGAAACAGAGGGGCTGAAACAGAGGGGCTGAAACAGAGGGCGAGAAACAGAGGGGCTGAAACAGATGGCGAGGAACAGAGGGGCTGAAACAGAGGGCAAGAAACAGAGGGGCTGAAACAGAGCGGCTGAAACAGAGGGGCTGAAACAGAGGGGCTGAATCAGAGGGGCTGATTCAGAGGGGATGAAACAGAGGGGCTGAATCAGCGGGGCTGAAACAGAGGGCGAGAAACAGAGGGGCTGAAACAGAGGGCAAGAGACAGAGGGGCAGAATCAGAGGGCGAGAAACAGAGGGGCTGAAACAGAGGGGCTGAAACAGAGGGCGAGAATCAGAGGGGCTGAAACATAGGGCGAGATACAGAGGGCGAGAAACAGAGGGGCTGAAACAGAGGGCGAGAAACAGATGGGCTTAAACAGAGGGCGAGAAACAGAGGGGCTGAAACAGAGGGGCTGAAACAGAGGGGCTGAAACAGAGGGGCTGAAACAAAGGGCGATAAACAGAGGGGCTGAAACAGAGGGAGAGAAACAGAGGGCTGAAACAGCGGGGCTGAAACAGAGGGGCTGAAACAGAGGGTCTGAAACAGAGGGCGAGAAACAGAGGGGCTGAAACAGAGGGCGAGAAACAGAGGTGCTGGAACAGAGGGCGAGAAACAGAGGGCGAGAAACAGAGGGACTGAAACAGAGGGGCTGAAACAGAGGGGCTGAAACAGAGGGCGAGAAACAGAGGGGCTGAAACAGAGGGCGAGAAACAGAGGGATTCTGAAACCGAGGGGCTGAATCAGAGGGGCTGAAACAGAGGGGCTGAAACAGAGGGCGAGAAACAGAGGGGCTGAAACAGATGGCGAGGAACAGAGGGGCTGAAACAGAGGGCAAGAAACAGAGGGGCTGAAACAGAGCGGCTGAAACAGAGGGGCTGAAACAGAGGGGCTGAATCAGAGGGGCTGATTCAGAGGGGATGAAACAGAGGGGCTGAATCAGCGGGGCTGAAACAGAGGGCGAGAAACAGAGGGGCTGAAACAGAGGGCAAGAGACAGAGGGGCAGAATCAGAGGGCGAGAAACAGAGGGGCTGAAACAGAGGGGCTGAAACAGAGGGCGAGAAACAGAGGGGCTGAAACAGAGGGCGAGAAACAGAGGGGCTGAAACAGAGGGCGACAAACAGAGGGGCTGAATCAGAGGGGCTGAAACAGAGGGTGAGAAACAGAGGGTCTGAAACAGAGGGCGAGAAACTGTGTGGCTGAAACAGACGGGCTGAAACAGAGGGGCGGAAAAAGAGGGCGAAAAACAGAGGGGCTGAAACAGAGGGCGAGAAACAGAGGAGCTGAAACAGAGGGGCTGAAACAGAGGGGCTGAAACAGAGGGGCTGGAACAGTGGGGGAGAAACAGAGGGGCAGGAACAGAGGGCGAGAAACAGAGGGGCTGAATCAGTGGGGCTGAAACAGAGGGTGAGAAACAGAGGGGCTGAATCGGAGGGCGAGAAACTGAGTGGCTGAAACAGACGGGCTGAAACAGAGGGGCTGAAAAAGAGGGCGAGAAACAGAGGGGCTGAAACAGAGGGCGAGAAACAGAGGAGCTGAAACAGAGGGGCTGAAACAGAGGGGCTGAAACAGAGGGGCTGGAACAGTGGGGGAGAAACAGAGGGGCAGGAACAGAGGGGCTGAATCAGAGGGGCTGAAACAGAGTGCGAGAAACATAGGGGCTGAAACAGAGGGCGAGAAACAAAGGAGCTGAAACAGAGGGGCTGAAACAGAGGGGCTGAAACAGCGGAGCTGAATCAGAGGGGCTGAATCAGAGGGGCTGAATCAGAGGGGCTGAAACAGAGGGTGAGAAACAGAGGGGCTGAAACAGAGGGCGAGAAACAGAGGGGCTGAAACAGAGGGGCTGAAACAGTGGGGCTGAAACAGAGGGCGAGAAACAGAGGGGCTGAAACAGTGGGCGAGAAACAGAGGGGCTGAAACAGAGGGCGAGAAACAGAGGGGCTGAATCAGTGGGGCTGAAACAGAGGGTGAGAAACAGAGGGGCTGAATCGGAGGGCGAGAAACTGAGTGGCTGAAACAGACGGGCTGAAACAGAGGGGCTGAAAAAGAGGGCGAAAAACAGAGGGGCTGAAACAGAGGGCGAGAAACAGAGGAGCTGAAACAGAGGGGCTGAAACAGAGGGGCTGGAACAGTGGGGGAGAAACAGAGGGGCAGGAACAGAGGGGCTGAATCAGAGGGGCTGAAACAGAGTGCGAGAAACATAGGGGCTGAAACAGAGGGCAAGAAACAGCGGAGCTGAATCAGAGGGGCTGAATCAGAGGGGCTGAATCAGAGGGGCTGAAACAGAGGGCGAGAAACAGAGGGGCTGAAACAGAGGGGCTGAAACAGAGGTGCTAAATCAGAGGGGCAGAAACAGAGGGCGAGAAACAGAGGGGCTGAAACAGAGGGCGAGAAACAGAGGGGCTGAAACAGAGGGGCTGAAACAGAGGGCGAGAAACAGAGGGGCTGAAACAGAGGGCGAGACACAGAGGGGCTGAAACAGAGGGCGAGAAACAGAAGGGCTGAAACAGAGGGGCTGAAACAGAAGGGCTGAAACAGAGGGGCTGAAACAGAGGGCGAGAAACAGAGGGGCTGAATCAGAGGGGCTGAATCAGAGGGGCTGAAACAGAGGGGCTGAAACAGAGGGCGAGAAACAGAGGGCGAGAAAAAGAGGAACTGAAACAGAGGGACTGAAACAGAGGGGCTGAAACAGAGGGCGAGAAACAGAGGGGCTGAAACAGAGGGCGAGAAACAGAAGGGCTGAAACAGAGGGGCTGAACGAGTGGGGCTGAATCAGAGAGGCTGAATCAGAGGGGCTGAAACAAAGGGTGAGAAAGAGAGGGGCTGAAACTGAGGGGCTGAAACAGATGGGCTGCAACAGTGGGCGAGAAACAGAGGGGCTGAATCAGAGGTGCTAAATCAGAGGGGCTGGATCAGAGGGACTGAAACAGAGGGGCTGAATCAGAGGGGCTGAAACAGAGGGCGAGAAACAGAAGGGCTGAAACAGAGGGCGAGAAACAGAGGGGCTGAAACAGAGGGGCTGAAACAGAGGGGCTGAATCAGAGGGGCTGATTCAGAGGTGCTGAAACAGAGGGGCTGAATCAGCGGGGCTGAAACAGAGGGCGAGAAACAGAGGGGCTGAAAAAGAGGGGCTGAAACAGAGGGCGAGAAACAGAGGGGCTGAAACAGAGGGCGAGAAACAGAGGGGCTGAAACAGAGGGCGAGAAACAGAGGGGCTGAAACAGAGGGGCTGAAACAGAGGGGCTGAAAAAGAGGGGCTGAAACAGAGGGCGAGAAACAGAGGGGCTGAAACAGAGGGCGAGAAACAGAGGGGCTGAAACAGAGGGCGAGAAACAGAGGGGCTGAAACAGAGGGGCTGAAACAGAGTTTCTGAAACAGAAGGGCTGAAACAGAGGGGCTCAAACAGAGGGCGAGAAACAGAGGGGCTGAATCAGAGGGGCTGAATCAGAGGGGCTGAAACAGAGGGTGTGAAACAGAATGCGAGAAACAGAGGGGCTGAAACAGAGGGGCTGAAACAGAGGGGCTGAAAAAGAGGGCGAAAAACAGAGGGGATGAAACAGAGGGCGAGAAACAGAGGAGCTGAAACAGAAGGGCTGAAACAGAGGGGCTGAAACAGAGGGGCTGGAACAGAGGGGGAGAAACCGAGGGGCAGAAACAGAGGGGCTGAATCAGAGGGGCTGAAACAGAGTGCGAGAAACATAGGGGCTGAAACAGAGGGCGAGAAACAGAGGGGCTGAAACAGAGCACATGAAACAGAGGGGCTGAATCAGAGGGGCTGAATCAGAGGGGCTGAATCAGAGGGGCTGAAACAATGGGCGAGAAACAGAGGGGCTGAAACAGAGGGGCTGAAACAGAGGGGCTAAATCAGAGGGGCAGAAACAGAGGGCGAGAAACAGAGGGGCTGAAACAGAGGGCGAGAAACAGAGGGGCTGAAACAGAGGGGCTGAAACAGAGGGCGACAAACAGAGGGGCTGAAACAGAGGGCGAGACACAGAGGGGCTGAAACAGAGGGCGTAAAACAGAGGGGCTGAAACAGAGTTTCTGAAACAGAAGTGCTGAAACAGAGGGGTTCAAACAGAGGGCGTGAAACAGAGGGGCTGAATCAGAGGGGCTGAAACAGAGGGGCTCAAACAGAGGGCGAGAAACAGAGGGGCTGAAACAGAGTGCGAGAAACAGAGGGCGAGAAACAGAGGGGCTGAAACAGAGGGCGAGAAACAGAGGGGCTGAAACAGAGGGGCTGAATCAGAGGGCGTGAAACAGAGGGGCTGAAACAGAGGGCGAGAAACAGAGGGGCTGAAACAGAGGGCGAGAAACAGAGGGGCTGAAACAGACGGGCTGAAACAGAGGGGCTGAAACAGAGGGCGAGAAACAGAGAGGCTGAAACAGAGGGCGAGAAACAGAGGGGCTGAAAAAGAGGGCAAGAAACAGAGGGGCTGAAACAGAGGGCGAGAAACAGAGGGGCTGTAACAGAAGGGCTGAAACAGAGGGCGAGAAACAGAGGGTCTGAAACAGAGGGGCTGAATCAGAGGGGCTGAAACAGAGGGGCTGAAGCAGAGGGCGAGAATCAGAGGGGCTGAAACATAGGGCGAGATACAGAGGGCGAGAAACAGAGGGGCTGAAACAGAGGGCGAGAAACAGATGGGCTGAAACAGAGGGCGAGAAACAGAGGTGCTGGAACAGAGGGCGAGAAACAGAGGGCTAGAAACAGAGGGACTGAAACAGAGGGGCTGAAACAGAGGGGCTGAAACAGAGGGCGAGAAACAGAGGGGCTGAAACAGATGGCGAGGAACAGAGGGGCTGAAACAGAGGGCAAGAAACAGAGGGGTTGAAACAGAGCGGCTGAAACAGAGGGGCTGAAACAGAGGGGCTGAATCAGAGGGGCTGATTCAGAGGGGATGAAACAGAGGGGCTGAATCAGCGGGGCTGAAACAGAGGGCGAGAAACAGAGGGGCTGAAACAGAGGGCAAGAGACAGAGGGGCAGAATCAGAGGGCGAGAAACAGAGGGGCTGAAACAGAGGGGCTGAAACAGAGGGCGAGAAACAGAGGGGCTGAAACAGAGGGCGAGAAACAGAGGGTCTGAAACAGAGGGCGAGAAACTGAGTGGCTGAAACAGACGGGCTGAAACAGAGGGGCTGAAAAAGAGGGCGAAAAACAGAGGGGCTGAAACAGAGGGCGAGAAACAGAGGAGCTGAAACAGAGGGGCTGAAACAGAGGGGCTGAAACAGAGGGGCTGGAACAGTGGGGGAGAAACAGAGGGGCAGGAACAGAGGGGCTGAATCAGAGGGGCTGAAACAGAGTGCGAGAAACATAGGGGCTGAAACAGAGGGCAAGAAACAGCGGAGCTGAATCAGAGGGGCTGAATCAGAGGGGCTGAATCAGAGGGGCTGAAACAGAGGGCGAGAAACAGAGGGGCTGAAACAGAGGGGCTGAAACAGAGGTGCTAAATCAGAGGGGCAGAAACAGAGGGCGAGAAACAGAGGGGCTGAAACAGAGGGCGAGAAACAGAGGGGCTGAAACAGAGGGGCTGAAACAGAGGGCGAGAAACAGAGGGGCTGAAACAGAGGGCGAGACACAGAGGGGCTGAAACAGAGGGCGAGAAACAGAAGGGCTGAAACAGAGGGGCTGAAACAGAAGGGCTGAAACAGAGGGGCTGAAACAGAGGGCGAGAAACAGAGGGGCTGAATCAGAGGGGCTGAATCAGAGGGGCTGAAACAGAGGGGCTGAAACAGAGGGCGAGAAACAGAGGGCGAGAAAAAGAGGAACTGAAACAGAGGGACTGAAACAGAGGGGCTGAAACAGAGGGCGAGAAACAGAGGGGCTGAAACAGAGGGCGAGAAACAGAGGGGCTGGAACAGAGGGGGAGAAACCGAGGGGCAGAAACAGAGGGGCTGAATCAGAGGGGCTGAAACAGAGTGCGAGAAACATAGGGGCTGAATCAGAGGGGCTGAATCAGAGGGGCTGAATCAGAGGGGCTGAAACAGAGGGCGAGAAACAGAGGGGCTGAAACAGAGGGGCTGAAACAGAGGGGCTAAATCAGAGGGGCAGAAACAGAGGGCGAGAAACAGAGGGGCTGAAACAGAGGGCGAGAAACAGAGGGGCTGAAACAGAGGGGCTGAAACAGAGGGCGAGAAACAGAGGGGCTGAAACAGAGGGCGAGACACAGAGGGGCTGAAACAGAGGGCGTAAAACAGAGGGGCTGAAACAGAGTTTCTGAAACAGAAGTGCTGAAACAGAGGGGTTCAAACAGAGGGCGTGAAACAGAGGGGCTGAATCAGAGGGGCTGAAACAGAGGGGCTCAAACAGAGGGCGAGAAACAGAGGGGCTGAAACAGAGTGCGAGAAACAGAGGGCGAGAAACAGAGGGGCTGAAACAGAGGGCGAGAAACAGAGGGGCTGAAACAGAGGGGCTGAATCAGAGGGCGTGAAACAGAGGGGCTGAAACAGAGGGCGAGAAACAGAGGGGCTGAAACAGAGGGCGAGAAACAGAGGGGCTGAAACAGACGGGCTGAAACAGAGGGGCTGAAACAGAGGGCGAGAAACAGAGAGGCTGAAACAGAGGGCGAGAAACAGAGGGGCTGAAAAAGAGGGCAAGAAACAGAGGGGCTGAAACAGAGGGCGAGAAACAGAGGGGCTGTAACAGAAGGGCTGAAACAGAGGGCGAGAAACAGAGGGTCTGAAACAGAGGGGCTGAATCAGAAGGGCTGAAACAGAGGGGCTGAAGCAGAGGGCGAGAATCAGAGGGGCTGAAACATAGGGCGAGATACAGAGGGCGAGAAACAGAGGGGCTGAAACAGAGGGCGAGAAACAGATGGGCTGAAACAGAGGGCGAGAAACAGAGGGGCTGAAACAGAGGGGCTGAAACAGAGGGGCTGAAACAGAGGGGCTGAAACAGAGGGCGAGAAACAGAGAGGCTGAATCAGAGGGCGAGAAACAAAGGGGCTGAAACAAAGGGCGATAAACAGAGGGGCTGAAACAGAGGGAGAGAAACAGAGGGCTGAAACAGCGGGGCTGAAACAGAGGGGCTGAAACAGAGGGTCTGAAACAGAGGGCGAGAAACAGAGGGGCTGAAACAGAGGGCGAGAAACAGAGGTGCTGGAACAGAGGGCGAGAAACAGAGGGCGAGAAACAGAGGGACTGAAACAGAGGGGCTGAAACAGAGGGGCTGAAACAGAGGGGGAGAAACCGAGGGGCAGAAACAGAGGGGCTGAATCAGAGGGGCTGAAACAGAGTGCGAGAAACATAGGGGCTGAAACAGAGGGCGAGAAACAGAGGGGCTGAAACAGAGCACATGAAACAGAGGGGCTGAATCAGAGGGGCTGAATCAGAGGGGCTGAATCAGAGGGGCTGAAACAGAGGGCGAGAAACAGAGGGGCTGAAACAGAGGGGCTGAAACAGAGGGGCTAAATCAGAGGGGCAGAAACAGAGGGCGAGAAACAGAGGGGCTGAAACAGAGGGCGAGAAACAGAGGGGCTGAAACAGAGGGGCTGAAACAGAGGGCGAGAAACAGAGGGGCTGAAACAGAGGGCGAGACACAGAGGGGCTGAAACAGAGGGCGAAAAACAGAGGGGCTGAAACAGAGGCGCTGAAACAGAAGTGCTGAAACAGAGGGGCTGAAACAGTGGGCGAGAAACAGAGGTGCTGAATCAGAGGGGCTGAAACAGAGGGGCTGAAACAGAGGGCGAGAAACAGTGGGGCTGAAACAGAGTGCGAGAAACAGAGGGCGAGAAACAGAGGGGCTGAAACAGAGGGCGAGAAACAGAGGGGCTGAAACAGAGGGGCTGATACAGAGGGCGTGAAACAGAGGGGCTGAAACAGAGGGCGAGAAACAGAGGGGCTGAAACAGAGGGCGAGAAACAGAGGGGCTGAAACAGACGGGCTGAAACAGAGGGGCTGAAACAGAGGGCGAGAAACAGAGAGGCTGAAACAGAGGGCGAGAAAGTGAGGGGCTGAAAAAGAGGGCAAGAAACAGAGGGGCTGAAACAGAGGGCGAGAAACAGAGGGGCTGTAACAGAAGGGCTGAAACAGAGGGCGAGAAACAGAGGGGCTGAAACAGAGGGCGAGAAACAGAGGGGCTGAAACAGAGGGGCTGAAACAGAGGGGCTGAAACAGAGGGCGAGAAACAGAGGGGCTGAAACAGAGGGCGAGAAACAGAGGGATTCTGAAACCGAGGGGCTGAATCAGAGGGGCTGAAACAGAGGGGCTGAAACAGAGGGCGAGAAACAGAGGGGCTGAAACAGATGGCGAGGAACAGAGGGGCTGAAACAGAGGGCAAGAAACAGAGGGGCTGAAACAGAGCGGCTGAAACAGAGGGGCTGAAACAGAGGGGCTGAATCAGAGGGGCTGATTCAGAGGGGATGAAACAGAGGGGCTGAATCAGCGGGGCTGAAACAGAGGGCGAGAAACAGAGGGGCTGAAACAGAGGGCAAGAGACAGAGGGGCAGAATCAGAGGGCGAGAAACAGAGGGGCTGAAACAGAGGGGCTGAAACAGAGGGCGAGAAACAGAGGGGCTGAAACAGAGGGCGAGAAACAGAGGGGCTGAAACAGAGGGCGAGAAACAGAGGGATTCTGAAACCGAGGGGCTGAATCAGAGGGGCTGAAACAGAGGGGCTGAAACAGAGGGCGAGAAACAGAGGGGCTGAAACAGATGGCGAGGAACAGAGGGGCTGAAACAGAGGGCAAGAAACAGAGGGGCTGAAACAGAGCGGCTGAAACAGAGGGGCTGAAACAGAGGGGCTGAATCAGAGGGGCTGATTCAGAGGGGATGAAACAGAGGGGCTGAATCAGCGGGGCTGAAACAGAGGGCGAGAAACAGAGGGGCTGAAACAGAGGGCAAGAGACAGAGGGGCAGAATCAGAGGGCGAGAAACAGAGGGGCTGAAACAGAGGGGCTGAAACAGAGGGCGAGAAACAGAGGGGCTGAAACAGAGGGCGAGAAACAGAGGGGCTGAAACAGAGGGCGAGAAACAGAGGGGCTGAATCAGAGGGGCTGAAACAGAGGGTGAGAAACAGAGGGTCTGAAACAGAGGGCGAGAAACTGAGTGGCTGAAACAGACGGGCTGAAACAGAGGGGCTGAAAAAGAGGGCGAAAAACAGAGGGGCTGAAACAGAGGGCGAGAAACACAGGAGCTGAAACAGAGGGGCTGAAACAGAGGGGCTGAAACAGAGGGGCTGGAACAGAGGGGGAGAAACCGAGGGGCAGAAACAGAGGGGCTGAATCAGAGGGGCTGAAATAGAGGGCGAGAAACATAGGGGCTGAAACAGAGGGCGAGAAACAGAGGGGTTGAAACAGAGGGGCTGAAACCGAGGGGCTGAACCAGAGTGGCTGAATCAGAGGGGCTGAAACAGAGGGGCTGAAACAGAGGGCGAGAAACAGAGGGGGTGAAACAGAGGGGCTGAAACAGAGGGGCTAAATCAGAGGGGCAGAAACAGAGGGCGAGAAACAGAGGGGCTGAAACAGAGGGCGAGAAACAGAGGGGCTGAAACAGAGGGGCTGAAACAGAGGGCGAGAAACAGAGGGGCTGAAACAGAGGGCGAGACACAGAGGGGCTGAAACAGAGGGCGAAAAACAGAGGGGCTGAAACAGAGGCGCTGAAACAGAAGTGCTGAAACAGAGGGGCTGAAACAGTGGGCGAGAAACAGAGGCGCTGAATCAGAGGGGCTGAAACAGAGGGGCTGAAACAGAGGGCGAGAAACAGTGGGGATGAAACAGAGTGCGAGAAACAGAGGGCGAGAAACAGAGGGGCTGAAACAGAGGGCGAGAAACAGAGGGGCTGAAACAGAGGGGCTGATACAGAGGGCGTGAAACAGAGGGGCTGAAACAGAGGGCGAGAAACAGAGGGGCTGAAACAGAGGGCGAGAAACAGAGGGGCTGAAACAGAGGGGCTGAAACAGAGGGGCTGAAACAGAGGGCGAGAAACAGAGAGGCTGAAACAGAGGGCGAGAAACAGAGGGGCTGAAACAGAGGGCGAGAAACAGAGGCGCTGAAACAGAGGGCGAGAAACAGAGGGGCTGAAACAGAGGGGCTGAAACAGAGGGCGAGAAACAGAGGGGCTGAAACAGAGGGCGAGAAACAGAGGGGCTGAAACAGACGGCGAGAAACAGAGGGCGAGAAACTGAGGGACTGAAACAGAGGGGCTGAAAAAGAGGGCGAGAAACAGAGGTGCTGAAACAGAGGGTGAGAAACAGAGGAGCTGAAACAGAGGGCGAGAAACAGAGTGGCTGAAACAGACGAGCTGAAACAGAGGGGCTGAAAAAGAGGGCGAAAAACAGAGGGGCTGAAACAGAGGGCGAGAAACAGAGGTACTGAAACAGTGGGCGAGAAACAGAGGGGCTGAAACAGAGGGCGAGAAACAGAGGGGCTGAATCAGAGGGCGAGAAACCGAGGGGCTGAAACAGAGGGCGAGAAACAGAGGTACTGAAACAGAGGGCGAGAAACAGAGTGGCTGAAACAGACGAGCTGAAACAGAGGGGCTGAAAAAGAGGGCGAAAAACAGTGGGGCTGAAACAGAGGGCGAGAAACAGAGGTACTGAAACAGAGGGCGAGAAACAGAGGGGCTGAAACAGAGGGCGAGAAACAGAGGGGCTGAATCAGAGGGCGAGAAACCGAGGGGCTGAAACAGAGGGCGAGAAACAGAGGACGAGAAACTGAGGGACTGAAACAGAGGGGCTGAAAAAGAGGGCGAGAAACAGAGGTGCTGAAACAGAGGGTGAGAAACAGAGGAGCTGAAACAGAGGGCGAGAAACAGAGTGGCTGAAACAGACGAGCTGAAACAGAGGGGCTGAAAAAGAGGGCGAAAAACAGAGGGGCTGAAACAGAGGGCGAGAAACAGAGGGGCTGAAACAGAGTGGCTGAAACAGAGGGGCTGAAACAGAGGGGCTGGAACAGAGGGGGAGAAACAGAGGGGCTGCAACAGAGGGGCTGAATCAGAGGGGCAGAAACAGAGGGCGAGAAACAGAGGGGCTGAAACAGAGGGCGAGAAACAGAGGGGCTGAAACAGAGGGGCGGAAACAGAGGGGCTGAATCAGAGGGGCTGATTCAGAGGGGCTGAATGAGAGGGGCTGAAACAGAGGGGCTGAAACAGAGGGCGAGAAACAGTGGGGATGAAACAGAGTGCGAGAAACAGAGGGCGAGAAACAGAGGGGCTGAAACAGAGGGCGAGAAACAGAGGGGCTGAAACAGAGGGGCTGATACAGAGGGCGTGAAACAGAGGGGCTGAAACAGTGGGCGAGAAACAGAGGGGCTGAAACAGAGGGCGAGAAACAGAGGGGCTGAAACAGAGGGGCTGAAACAGAGGGGCTGAAACAGAGGGCGAGAAACAGAGAGGCTGAAACAGAGGGCGAGAAACAGAGGGGCTGAAACAGAGGGCGAGAAACAGAGGCGCTGAAACAGAGGGCGAGAAACAGAGGGGCTGAAACAGAGGGGCTGAAACAGAGGGCGAGAAACAGAGGGGCTGAAACAGAGGGCGAGAAACAGAGGGGCTGAAACAGACGGCGAGAAACAGAGGGCGAGAAACTGAGGGACTGAAACAGAGGGGCTGAAAAAGAGGGCGAGAAACAGAGGTGCTGAAACAGAGGGTGAGAAACAGAGGAGCTGAAACAGAGGGCGAGAAACAGAGTGGCTGAAACAGACGAGCTGAAACAGAGGGGCTGAAAAAGAGGGCGAAAAACAGAGGGGCTGAAACAGAGGGCGAGAAACAGAGGTACTGAAACAGAGGGCGAGAAACAGAGGGGCTGAAACAGAGGGCGAGAAACAGAGGGGCTGAATCAGAGGGCGAGAAACCGAGGGGCTGAAACAGAGGGCGAGAAACAGAGGTACTGAAACAGAGGGCGAGAAACAGAGTGGCTGAAACAGACGAGCTGAAACAGAGGGCGAGAAACAGAGGGGCTGAAAAAGAGGGCGAAAAACAGTGGGGCTGAAACAGAGGGCGAGAAACAGAGGTACTGAAACAGAGGGCGAGAAACAGTGGGGCTGAAACAGAGGGCGAGAAACAGAGGGGCTGAATCAGAGGGCGAGAAACCGAGGGGCTGAAACAGAGGGCGAGAAACAGAGGACGAGAAACTGAGGGACTGAAACAGAGGGGCTGAAAAAGAGGGCGAGAAACAGAGGTGCTGAAACAGAGGGTGAGAAACAGAGGAGCTGAAACAGAGGGCGAGAAACAGAGTGGCTGAAACAGACGAGCTGAAACAGAGGGGCTGAAAAAGAGGGCGAAAAACAGAGGGGCTGAAACAGAGGGCGAGAAACAGAGGGGCTGAAACAGAGGGGCTGAAACAGAGGGGCTGAAACAGAGGGGCTGGAACAGAGGGGGAGAAACAGAGGGGCTGCAACAGAGGGGCTGAATCAGAGGGGCAGAAACAGAGGGCGAGAAACAGAGGGGCTGAAACAGAGGGCGAGAAACAGAGGGGCTGAAACAGAGGGGCGGAAACAGAGGGGCTGAATCAGAGGGGCTGATTCAGAGGGGCTGAATCAGAGGGGCTGAAACAGAGAGCGAGAAACAGAGGGGCTCAAACAGAGGGCCAGAAACAGAGGGGCTGAAACAGAGGGCGAGAAACAGAGGGGCTGAAACAGAGGGGCTGAAACAGAGGGGCTGAATAGGAGGGCGAGAAACATAGGGGCTGAAACAGAGGGGCGGGAAACAGAGGGTCTGAATCAGAGGGGCTGAATGAGTGGGGCTGAATCAGAGGGGCTGAATCAGAGGGGCTGAAACAGAGGGTGAGAAACAGAGGGGCTGAAGCAGAGGTGCTGAAACAGAGGGGCTGAAACAGAGGGCGAGAAACAGAGGGGCTGAATTGAGGCGCAAAATCAGAGGGGCTGAATAAGAGGGGCTGAAACAGAGGGGCTGAAGCAGAGGGGCTGAAACAGCGGGCGAGAAACAGAGGGGTGGAAACAAAGGGCGAGAAACAGAGGGGCTGGAACAGAGGGCGAGAAAGAGAGGGGCTGAAACAGAGGGGCTGAAACAGAGGGGCTGAATCAGCGGGGCTGAAACAGAGGGCGAGAAACTGAGGGGCTGAAACTGAGGGCGAGAAACAGAGGGGCTGAAACAGAGGGCGAGAAACAGAGGGGCTGAAACAGAGGGCGAGAAACAGAGGGGCTGAATCAGAGGGGCTGAAACAGAGGGTGAGAAACAGAGGGGCTGAAACAGAGGGCGAGAAACAGAGTGGCTGAAACAGAGGGGCTGAAACAGAGGGGCTGAATCACAGGGGCTGATTCAGAGGGGCTGAATCAGAGGGGCTGAAACAGAGGGCGAGAAACAGACGGGCTCAAACAGAGGGCGAGAAACAGAGGGGCTGAAACATAGGGCGAGAAACAGAGGGGCTGAATCAGAGGGGCTGAAACAGAGGGGCTGAAACAGAGGGGCTGAATAGGAGGGCGAGAAACAGAGGGGCTGAAACAGAGGGGCGGGAAACAGAGGGTCTGAATCAGAGGGGCTGAATGAGTGGGGCTGAATCAGAGGGACTGAATCAGAGGGGCTGAAACAGAGGGTTAGAAACAGAGGGGCTGAAGCAGAGGTGCTGAAACAGAGGGGCTGAAACAGAGGGCGAGAAACAGAGGGGAGGAAACAAAGGGCGAGAAACAGAGGGGCTGGAACAGAGGGCGAGAAAGAGAGGGGCTGAAACAGAGGGGCTGAAACAGAGGGGCTGAATCAGAGGGGCTGATTCAGAGGGGCTGAAACAGAGGGGCTGAATCAGCGGGGCTGAAACAGAGGGCGAGAAACTGAGGGGCTGGAACAGAAGGCGAGAAACAGAGGGGCTGAAACAGAGGGCGAGAAACAGAGGGGCTGAATCAGAGGGGCTGAAACAGAGGGTGAGAAACAGAGGGGCTGAAACAGAGGGCGGAAGCAGAGGGGCTGAAAAAGAGGGCGAAAAACAGAGGGGCTGAAACAGAGGGGCTGAAACAGAGTGGCTAAAACAGAGGGGCTGAAACAGAGGGGCTGGAACAGTGGGGGAGAAACAGAGGGGCTGAAACAGAGGGGCTGAATCAGAGGTGCTGAAACAGAGGGCGATAAACAGAGGGGCTGAAACAGAGGGCGAGAAACAGAGGGGCTGAAACAGAGGTCGAGAAACAGAGGGGATGAAACAGAGGGCGAGAAACCGAGGGGCTGAAACAGAGGGCGAGAAACAGAGGGGCTGAAACAGAGGGCGAGAAACAGAGGGGCTGAAACAGAGGGGCTGAAACAGAGGGGCTGGAACAGAGGGGGAGAAACAGAGGGGCTGCAACAGAGGGGCTGAATCAGAGGGGCTGAAACAGAGGGCGAGAAACAGAGGGGCTGAAACAGAGGGCGAGAAACAGAGGGGCTGAAACAGAGGGGCGGAAACAGAGGGGCTGAATCAGAGGGGCTGATTCAGAGGGGCTGAATCAGAGGGGCTGAAACAGAGAGCGAGAAACAGAGGGGCTCAAACAGAGGGCGAGAAACAGAGGGGCTGAAACAGAGGGCGAGAAACAGAGGGGCTGAAACAGAGGGGCTGAAACAGAGGGGCTGAATAGGAGGGCGAGAAACATAGGGGCTGAAACAGAGGGGCGGGAAACAGAGGGTCTGAATCAGAGGGGCTGAATGAGTGGGGCTGAATCAGAGGGGCTGAATCAGAGGGGCTGAAACAGAGGGTGAGAAACAGAGGGGCTGAAGCAGAGGTGCTGAAACAGAGGGGCTGAAACAGAGGGCGAGAAACAGAGGGGCTGAATTGAGGCGCAAAATCAGAGGGGCTGAATAAGAGGGGCTGAAACAGAGGGACTGAAGCAGAGGGGCTGAAACAGCGGGCGAGAAACAGAGGGGTGGAAACAAAGGGCGAGAAACAGAGGGGCTGGAACAGAGGGCGAGAAAGAGAGGGGCTGAAACAGAGGGGCTGAAACAGAGGGGCTGAATCAGAGGGGCTGATTCAGAAGGGCTGAAACAGAGGGGCTGAATCAGCGGGGCTGAAACAGAGGGCCAGAAACAGAGTGGCTGAAACAGAGGGCGAGAGACAGAGTGGCTGAAACAGAGGGCGAGAAACAGAGGGGCTGAAACAGAAGGGCTGAAACAGAGGGTGAGAAACAGAGGGGCTGAAACAGAGGGGCTGAACCTGAGGGGCTGAAACAGAGGGGCTGAAACACAGGGCGAGAAACAGAGGGGCTGAAACAGAGGGCGAGAAACAGTGGGCGTGAAACAGAGGGGCTGAAACAAAGGGGCTGAAACAGAGGGACTGAAAGAGAGAGGCTGATACAGAGGGCGAGAAACAGAAGGGCTGAAACAGAGGGCGAGAAACAGAGGGGCTGAAACAGAGGGGCTGAAATAAAGGGGCTGAAACAGAGGGGCTGAAACAGTGGTGCTGAAACAGAGGGGGAGAAACAAAGGGGCTGAAACAGAGGGCGAGAAACAAGGGCTGAAACACAGGGCGAGAAACAGAGGGGCTGAAACAGAGGGCGAGAAACAGAGGGGCTGAAACAGAGGGTGAGAAACAGAGGGGCTGAAACAGAGGGCGAGAAACTGAGGGGCTGAAACTGAGGGCGAGAAACAGAGGGGCAGAAACAGAGGGCGAGAAACAGAGGGGCTGAAACAGAGGGCGAGAAACAGAGGGGCTGAATCAGAGGGGCTGAAACAGAGGGTGAGAAACAGAGGGGCTGAAACAGAGGGCGAGAAACAGAGTGGCTGAAACAGAGGGGCTGAAACAGAGGGGCTGAATCAGAGGGGCTGATTCAGAGGGGCTGAATCAGAGGGGCTGAAACAGAGGGCGAGAAACAGACGGGCTCAAACAGAGGTCGAGAAACAGAGGGGCTGAAACATAGGGCGAGAAACAGAGGGGCTGAATCAGAGGGGCTGAAACAGAGGGGCTGAAACAGAGGGGCTGAAACAGAGGGTGAGAAACAGAGGGGCTGAAGCAGAGGTGCTGAAACAGAGGGGCTGAAACAGAGGGCGAGAAACAGAGGGGCTGAATTGAGGCGCAAAATCAGAGGGGCTGAATAAGAGGGGCTGAAACAGAGGGGCTGTAGCAGAGGGGCTGAAACAGCGGGCGAGAAACAGAGGGGTGGAAACAAAGGGCGAGAAACAGAGGGGCTGGAACAGAGGGCGAGAAAGAGAGGGGCTGAAACAGAGGGGCTGAAACAGAGGGGCTGAATCAGAGGGGCTGATTCAGAGGGGCTGAAACAGAGGGGCTGAATCAGCGGGGCTGAAACATAGGGCGAGAAACTGAGGGGCTGCAAATGAGGGAGAAACAGAGGGGCAGAAACAGAGGGCGAGAAACAGAGGGGCTGAAACAGAGGGCGAGAAACAGAGGGGCTGAATCAGAGGGGCTGAAACAGAGGGTGAGAAACAGAGGGGCTGAAACAGAGGGCGAGAAACAGAGTGGCTGAAACAGAGGGGCTGAAACAGAGGGGCTGAATCAGAGGGGCTGATTCAGAGGGGCTGAATCAGAGGGGCTGAAACAGAGGGCGAGAAACAGACGGGCTCAAACAGAGGGCGAGAAACAGAGGGGCTGAAACATAGGGCGAGAAACAGAGTGGCTGAATCAGAGGGGCTGAAACAGAGGGGCTGAAACAGAGGGGCTGAAACAGAGGGGCTGAATAGGAGTGCGAGAAACAGAGGGGCTGAAGCAGAGGTGCTGAAACAGAGAGGCTGAAACAGAGGGCGAGAAACAGAGGGGCTGAATTGAGGCGCAAAATCAGAGGGGCTGAATCAGAGGGGCTGAAACAGAGGGGCTGAATCAGAGGGGCTGAAACAGAGGGTGAGAAACAGAGGGGCGGAAACAAAGGGCGAGAAACAGAGAGGCTGGAACAGAGGGCGACAAAGAGAGGGGCTGAAACAGAGGGGCTGAAACAGAGGGGCTGAATCAGAGGGGCTGATTCAGAGGGGCTGAAACAGAGGGGCTGAATCAGCGGGGCTGAAACAGAGGGCGAGAAACTGAGGGGCTGAAACAGAGGGCGAGAAACAGAGGGGCAGAAACAGAGGGCGAGAAACAGAGGGGCTGAAACAGAGGGCGAGAAACAGAGGGGCTGAATCAGAGGGGCTGAAACAGAGGGTGAGAAACAGAGGGGCTGAAACAGAGGGCGAGAAACAGAGTGGCTGAAACAGAGGGGCTGAAACAGAGGGGCTGAATCAGAGGGGCTGATTCAGAGGGGCTGAATCAGAGGGGCTGAAACAGAGGGCGAGAAACAGACGGGCTCAAACAGAGGGCGAGAAACAGAGGGGCTGAAACATAGGGCGAGAAACAGAGTGGCTGAATCAGAGGGGCTGAAACAGAGGGGCTGAAACAGAGGGGCTGAAACAGAGGGGCTGAATAGGAGGGCGAGAAACAGAGGGGCTGAAACAGAGGGGCGGGAAACAGAGGGTCTGAATCAGAGGGGCTGAATGAGTGGGGCTGAATCAGAGGGACTGAATCAGAGGGGCTGAAACAGAGGGTTAGAAACAGAGGGGCTGAAGCAGAGGTGCTGAAACAGAGGGGCTGAAACAGAGGGCGAGAAACAGAGGGGCTGAATTGAGGCGCAAAATCAGAGGGGCTGAATCAGAGGGGCTGAAACAGAGGGGCTGAATCAGAGGGGCTGAAACAGAGGGTGAGAAACAGAGGGGCGGAAACAAAGGGCGAGAAACAGAGAGGCTGGAACAGAGGGCGACAAAGAGAGGGGCTGAAACAGAGGGGCTGAAACAGAGGGGCTGAATCAGAGGGGCTGATTCAGAGGGGCTGAAACAGAGGGGCTGAATCAGCGGGGCTGAAACAGAGGGCGAGAAACTGAGGGGCTGAAACAGAGGGCGAGAAACAGAGGGGCAGAAACAGAGGGCGAGAAACAGAGGGGCTGAAACAGAGGGCGAGAAACAGAGGGGCTGAATCAGAGGGGCTGAAACAGAGGGTGAGAAACAGAGGGGCTGAAACAGAGGGCGAGAAACAGAGTGGCTGAAACAGACGGGCTGAAAGAGAGGGGCTGAAAAAGAGGGCGAAAAACAGAGGGGCTGAAACAGAGGGGCTGAAACAGAGTGGCTAAAACAGAGGGGCTGAAACAGAGGGGCTGGAACAGTGGGGGAGAAACAGAGGGGCTGAAACAGAGGGGCTGAATCAGAGGTGCTGAAACAGAGGGCGATAAACAGAGGGGCTGAAACAGAGGGCGAGAAACAGAGGGGCTGAAACAGAGGTCGAGAAACAGAGGGGATGAAACAGAGGGCGAGAAACCGAGGGGCTGAAACAGAGGGCGAGAAACAGAGGGGCTGAAACAGAGGGCGAGAAACAGAGGGGCTGAAACAGAGGGGCTGAAACAGAGGGGCTGGAACAGAGGGGGAGAAACAGAGGGGCTGCAACAGAGGGGCTGAATCAGAGGGGCTGAAACAGAGGGCGAGAAACAGAGGGGCTGAAACAGAGGGCGAGAAACAGAGGGGCTGAAACAGAGGGGCGGAAACAGAGGGGCTGAATCAGAGGGGCTGATTCAGAGGGGCTGAATCAGAGGGGCTGAAACAGAGAGCGAGAAACAGAGGGGCTCAAACAGAGGGCGAGAAACAGAGGGGCTGAAACAGAGGGCGAGAAACAGAGGGGCTGAAACAGAGCGGCTGAATCAGAGGGGCTGAAACAGAGGGGCTGAATAGGAGGGCGAGAAACATAGGGGCTGAAACAGAGGGGCGGGAAACAGAGGGTCTGAATCAGAGGGGCTGAATGAGTGGGGCTGAATCAGAGGGGCTGAATCAGAGGGGCTGAAACAGAGGGTGAGAAACAGAGGGGCTGAAGCAGAGGTGCTGAAACAGAGGGGCTGAAACAGAGGGCGAGAAACAGAGGGGCTGAATTGAGGCGCAAAATCAGAGGGGCTGAATAAGAGGGGCTGAAACAGAGGGACTGAAGCAGAGGGGCTGAAACAGCGGGCGAGAAACAGAGGGGTGGAAACAAAGGGCGAGAAACAGAGGGGCTGGAACAGAGGGCGAGAAAGAGAGGGGCTGAAACAGAGGGGCTGAAATAGAGGGGCTGAATCAGAGGGGCTGATTCAGAGGGGCTGAAACAGAGGGGCTGAATCAGCGGGGCTGAAACAGAGGGCGAGAAACTGAGGGGCTGAAACTGAGGGCGAGAAACAGAGGGGCAGAAACAGAGGGCGAGAAACAGAGGGGCTGAAACAGAGGGCGAGAAACAGAGGGGCTGAATCAGAGGGGCTGAAACAGAGGGTGAGAAACAGAGGGGCTGAAACAGAGGGCGAGAAACAGAGTGGCTGAAACAGAGGGGCTGAAACAGAGGGGCTGAATCAGAGGGGCTGATTCAGAGGGGCTGAATCAGAGGGGCTGAAACAGAGGGCGAGAAACAGACGGGCTCAAACAGAGGGCGAGAAACAGAGGGGCTGAAACATAGGGCGAGAAACAGAGGGGCTGAATCAGAGGGGCTGAAACAGAGGGGCTGAATAGGAGGGCGAGAAACAGAGGGGCTGAAACAGAGGGGCGGGAAACAGAGGGTCTGAATCAGAGGGGCTGAATGAGTGGGGCTGAATCAGAGGGACTGAATCAGAGGGGCTGAAACAGAGGGTTAGAAACAGAGGGGCTGAAGCAGAGGTGCTGAAACAGAGGGGCTGAAACAGAGGGCGAGAAACAGAGGGGCTGAATTCAGGCGCAAAATCAGAGGGGCTGAATCAGAGGGGCTGAAACAGAGGGGCTGAATCAGAGGGGCTCAAACAGAGGGCGAGAAACAGAGGGGCGGAAACAAAGGGCGAGAAACAGAGGGGCTGGAACAGAGGGCGAGAAAGAGAGGGGCTGAAACAGAGGGGCTGAAACAGAGGGGCTGAAACAGAGGGGCTGAATCAGAGGGGCTGATTCAGAGGGGCTGAAACAGAGGGGCTGAATCTGCGGGGCTGAAACAGAGCGCGAGAAACTGAGGGGCTGAAACAGAGGGCGAGAAACAGAGGGGCAGAAACAGAGGGCGAGAAACAGAGGGGCTGAAACAGAGGGCGAGAAACAGAGGGGCGGAAACAAAGGGCGAGAAACAGAGGGGCTGGAACAGAGGGCGAGAAAGAGAGGGGCTGAAACAGAGGGGCTGAAACAGAGGGGCTGAATCAGAGGGGCTGATTCAGAGGTGCTGAAACAGAGGGGCTGAATCAGCGGGGCTGAAACAGAGGGTGAGAAACTGAGGGGCTGAAACAGAGGGCGAGAAACAGAGGGGCAGAAACAGAGGGCGAGAAACAGAGGGGCTGAATCAGAGGGGCTGAAACATAGAGCGAGAAACAGAGGGGCTGAAACAGATGAGCTGAAACAGAGTGGCTGAAACAGAGGGGCTGAAACAGAGGGGCTGGAACAGAGGGGGAGAAACAGAGGGGCTGCAACAGAGGGGCTGAATCAGAGGGGCTGAAACAGAGGGCGAGAAACAGAGGGGCTGAAACAGAGGGCGAGAAACAGAGGGGCTGAAACAGAGGGGCGGAAACAGAGGGGCGGAATCAGAGGGGCTGATTCAGAGGGGCTGAATCAGAGGGGCTGAAACAGAGAGCGAGAAACAGAGGGGCTCAAACAGAGGGCGAGAAACTGAGGGGCTGAAACAGAGGGCGAGAAACAGAGGGGCTGAAACAGAGGGGCTGAAACAGAGGGGCTGAAACAGAGGGGCTGAATAGGAGGGCGAGAAACATAGGGGCTGAAACAGAGGGGCGGGAAACAGAGGGTCTGAATCAGAGGGGCTGAATGAGTGGGGCTGAATCAGAGGGGCTGAATCAGAGGGGCTGAAACAGAGGGTGAGAAACAGAGGGGCTGAAGCAGAGGTGCTGAAACAGAGGGGCTGAAACAGAGGGCGAGAAACAGAGGGGCTGAATTGAGGCGCAAAATCAGAGAGGCTGAATCAGAGGGGCTGAAACAGAGGGGCTGAAGCAGAGGGGCTGAAACAGCGGGCGAGAAACAGAGGGGTGGAAACAAAGGGCGAGAAACAGAGGGGCTGGAACAGAGGGCGAGAAAGAGAGGGGCTGAAACAGAGGGGCTGAAACAGAGGGGCTGAAACAGAGGGGCTGAATCAGAGGGGCTGATTCAGAGGGGCTGAAACAGAGGGGCTGAATCAGCGGGGCTGAAACAGAGGGCGAGAAACTGAGGGGCTGAAACTGAGGGCGAGAAACAGAGGGGCAGAAACAGAGGGCGAGAAACAGAGGGGCTGAAACAGAGGGCGAGAAACAGAGGGGCTGAATCAGAGGGGCTGAAACAGAGGGTGAGAAACAGAGGGGCTGAAACAGAGGGCGAGAAACAGAGTGGCTGAAACAGAGGGGCTGAAACAGAGGGGCTGAATCAGAGGGGCTGATTCAGAGGGGCTGAATCAGAGGGGCTGAAACAGAGGGCGAGAAACAGACGGGCTCAAACAGAGGTCGAGAAACAGAGGGGCTGTAACATAGGGCGAGAAACAGAGGGGCTGAATCAGAGGGGCTGAAACAGAGGGGCTGAAACAGAGGGGCTGAAACAGAGGGTGAGAAACAGAGGGGCTGAAGCAGAGGTGCTGAAACAGAGGGGCTGAAACAGAGGGCGAGAAACAGAGGGGCTGAATTGAGGCGCAAAATCAGAGGGGCTGAATAAGAGGGGCTGAAACAGAAGGGCTGAAGCAGAGGGGCTGAAACAGCGGGCGAGAAACAGAGGGGTGGAAACAAATGGCGAGAAATAGAGGGGCTGGAACAGAGGGCGAGAAAGAGAGGGGCTGAAACAGAGGGGCTGAAACAGAGGGGCTGAATCAGAGGGGCTGATTCAGAGGGGCTGAAACAGAGGGGCTGAATCAGCGGGGCTGAAACAGAGGGCGAGAAACTGAGGGGCTGAAACTGAGGGCGAGAAACAGAGGGGCAGAAACAGAGGGCGAGAAACAGAGGGGCTGAATCAGAGGGGCTGAAACAGAGGGTGAGAAACAGAGGGGCTGAAACAGAGGGCGAGAAACAGAGTGGCTGAAACAGAGGGGCTGAAACAGAGGGGCTGAATCAGAGGGTCTGAAACAGAGGGGCTGAAACAGAGGGGCTGAATAGGAGGGCGAGAAACAGAGGGGCTGAAACAGAGGGGCTGAAACAGAGGGGCTGAAACAGAGGGTTAGAAACAGAGGGGCTGAAGCAGAGGTGCTGAAACAGAGGGGCTGAAACAGAGGGCGAGAAACAGAGGGGCTGAATTGAGGCGCAAAATCAGAGGGGCTGAATCAGAGGGGCTGAAACAGAGGGGCTGAATCAGAGGGGCTGAAACAGAGGGCGAGAAACAGAGGGGCGGAAACAAAGGGCGAGAAACAGAGGGGCTGGAACAGAGGGCGAGAAAGAGAGGGGCTGAAACAGAGGGGCTGAAACAGAGGGGCTGAATCAGAGGGGCTGATTCAGAGGGGCTGAAACAGAGGGGCTGAATCAGCGGGGCTGAAACAGAGGGCGAGAAACTGAGGGGCTGAAACAGAGGGCGAGAAACAGAGGGGCAGAAACAGAGGGCGAGAAACAGAGGGGCTGAAACAGAGGGCGAGACACAGAGGGGCTGAATCAGAGGGGCTGAAACAGAGGGTGAGAAACAGAGGGGCTGAAACAGAGGGCGAGAAACAGAGTGGCTGAAACAGACGGGCTGAAGCAGAGGGGCTGAAAAAGAGGGCGAAAAACAGAGGGGCTGAAACAGAGGGGCTGAAACAGAGTGGCTAAAACAGAGGGGCTGAAACAGAGGGGCTGAAACAGAGGGGCTGAATCAGAGGGGCTGATTCAGAGGGGCTGAATCAGAGGGGCTGAAACAGAGAGCGAGAAACAGAGGGGCTCAAACAGAGGGCGAGAAACAGAGGGGCTGGAACAGAGGGCGACAAAGAGAGGGGCTGAAACAGAGGGGCTGAAACAGAGGGGCTGAATCAGAGGGGCTGATTCAGAGGGGCTGAAACAGAGGGGCTGAATCAGCGGGGCTGAAACAGAGGGCGAGAAACTGAGGGGCTGAAACAGAGGGCGAGAAACAGAGGGGCAGAAACAGAGGGCGAGAAACAGAGGGGCTGAAACAGAGGGCGAGTAACAGAGGGGCTGAATCAGAGGGGCTGAAACAGAGGGTGAGAAACAGAGGGGCTGAAACAGAGGGCGAGAAACAGAGTGGCTGAAACAGACGGGCTGAAAGAGAGGGGCTGAAAAAGAGGGCGAAAAACAGAGGGGCTGAAACAGAGGGGCTGAAACAGAGTGGCTAAAACAGAGGGGCTGAAACAGAGGGGCTGGAACAGTGGGGGAGAAACAGAGGGGCTGAAACAGAGTGGCTGAATCAGAGGTGCTGAAACAGAGGGCGATAAACAGAGGGGCTGAAACAGAGGGCGAGAAACAGAGGGGCTGAAACAGAGGTCGAGAAACAGAGGGGATGAAACAGAGGGCGAGAAACCGAGGGGCTGAAACAGAGGGCGAGAAACAGAGGGGCTAAAACAGAGGGCGAGAAACAGAGGGGCTGAAACAGAGGGGCTGAAACAGAGGGGCTGGAACAGAGGGGGAGAAACAGAGGGGCTGCAACAGAGGGGCTGAATCAGAGGGGCTGAAACAGAGGGCGAGAAACAGAGGGGCTGAAACAGAGGGCGAGAAACAGAGGGGCTGAAACAGAGGGGCTGAATCAGAGGGGCTGATTCAGAGGGGCTGAATCAGAGGGGCTGAAACAGAGAGCGAGAAACAGAGGGGCTCAAACAGAGGGCGAGAAACAGAGGGGCTGAAACAGAGGGCGAGAAACAGAGGGGCTGAAACAGAGCGGCTGAATCAGAGGGGCTGAAACAGAGGGGCTGAATAGGAGGGCGAGAAACATAGGGGCTGAAACAGAGGGGCCTGAAACAGAGGGTCTGAATCAGAGGGGCTGAATGAGTGGGGCTGAATCAGAGGGGCTGAATCAGAGGGGCTGAAACAGAGGGTGAGAAACAGAGGGGCTGAAGCAGAGGTGCTGAAACAGAGGGGCTGAAACAGAGGGCGAGAAACAGAGGGGCTGAATTGAGGCGCAAAATCAGAGGGGCTGAATAAGAGGGCCTGAAACAGAGGGACTGAAGCAGAGGGGCTGAAACAGCGGGCGAGAAACAGAGGGGTGGAAACAAAGGGCGAGAAACAGAGGGGCTGGAACAGAGGGCGAGAAAGAGAGGGGCTGAAACAGAGGGGCTGAAACAGAGGGGCTGAATCAGAGGGGCTGATTCAGAGGGGCTGAAACAGAGGGGCTGAATCAGCGGGGCTGAAACAGAGGGCGAGAAACTGAGGGGCTGAAACTGAGGGCGAGAAACAGAGGGGCAGAAACAGAGGGCGAGAAACAGAGGGGCTGAAACAGAGGGCGAGAAACAGAGGGGCTGAATCAGAGGGGCTGAAACAGAGGGTGAGAAACAGAGGGGCTGAAACAGAGGGCGAGAAACAGAGTGGCTGAAACAGAGGGGCTGAAACAGAGGGGCTGAATCAGAGGGGCTGATTCAGAGGGGCTGAATCAGAGGGGCTGAAACAGAGGGCGAGAAACAGATGGGCTCAAACAGAGGGCGAGAAACAGAGGGGCTGAAACATAGGGCGAGAAACAGAGGGGCTGAATCAGAGGGGCTGAAACAGAGGGGCTGAATAGGAGGGCGAGAAACAGAGGGGCTGAAACAGAGGGGCGGGAAACAGAGGGTCTGAATCAGAGGGGCTGAATGAGTGGGGCTGAATCAGAGGGACTGAATCAGAGGGGCTGAAACAGAGGGTTAGAAACAGAGGGGCTGAAGCAGAGGTGCTGAAACAGAGGGGCTGAAACAGAGGGCGAGAAACAGAGGGGCTGAATTCAGGCGCAAAATCAGAGGGGCTGAATCAGAGGGGCTGAAACAGAGGGGCTGAATCAGAGGGGCTCAAACAGAGGGCGAGAAACAGAGGGGCGGAAACAAAGGGCGAGAAACAGAGGGGCTGGAACAGAGGGCGAGAAAGAGAGGGGCTGAAACAGAGGGGCTGAAACAGAGGGGCTGAAACAGAGGGACTGAATCAGAGGGGCTGATTCAGAGGGGCTGAAACAGAGGGGCTGAATCTGCGGGGCTGAAACAGAGCGCGAGAAACTGAGGGGCTGAAACAGAGGGCGAGAAACAGAGGGGCAGAAACAGAGGGCGAGAAACAGAGGGGCTGAAACAGAGGGCGAGAAACAGAGGGGCGGAAACAAAGGGCGAGAAACAGAGGGGCTGGAACAGAGGGCGAGAAAGAGAGGGGCTGAAACAGAGGGGCTGAAACAGAGGGGCTGAATCAGAGGGGCTGATTCAGAGGTGCTGAAACAGAGGGGCTGAATCAGCGGGGCTGAAACAGAGGGTGAGAAACTGAGGGGCTGAAACAGAGGGCGAGAAACAGAGAGGCAGAAACAGAGGGCGAGAAACAGAGGGGCTGAATCAGAGGGGCTGAAACATAGAGCGAGAAACAGAGGGGCTGAAACAGATGAGCTGAAACAGAGTGGCTGAAACAGAGGGGCTGAAACAGAGGGGCTGGAACAGAGGGGGAGAAACAGAGGGGCTGCAACAGAGGGGCTGAATCAGAGGGGCTGAAACAGAGGGCGAGAAACAGAGGGGCTGAAACAGAGGGCGAGAAACAGAGGGGCTGAAACAGAGGGGCGGAAACAGAGGGGCGGAATCAGAGGGGCTGATTCAGAGGGGCTGAATCAGAGGGGCTGAAACAGAGAGCGAGAAACAGAGGGGCTCAAACAGAGGGCGAGAAACTGAGGGGCTGAAACAGAGGGCGAGAAACAGAGGGGCTGAAACAGAGGGGCTGAAACAGAGGGGCTGAAACAGAGGGGCTGAATAGGAGGGCGAGAAACATAGGGGCTGAAACAGAGGGGCGGGAAACAGAGGGTCTGAATCAGAGGGGCTGAATGAGTGGGGCTGAATCAGAGGGGCTGAATCAGAGGGGCTGAAACAGAGGGTGAGAAACAGAGGGGCTGAAGCAGAGGTGCTGAAACAGAGGGGCTGAAACAGAGGGCGAGAAACAGAGGGGCTGAATTGAGGCGCAAAATCAGAGGGGCTGAATCAGAGGGGCTGAAACAGAGGGGCTGAAGCAGAGGGGCTGAAACAGCGGGCGAGAAACAGAGGGGTGGAAACAAAGGGCGAGAAACAGAGGGGCTGGAACAGAGGGCGAGAAAGAGAGGGGCTGAAACAGAGGGGCTGAAACAGAGGGGCTGAAACAGAGGGGCTGAATCAGAGGGGCTGATTCAGAGGGGCTGAAACAGAGGGGCTGAATCAGCGGGGCTGAAACAGAGGGCGAGAAACTGAGGGGCTGAAACTGAGGGCGAGAAACAGAGGGGCAGAAACAGAGGGCGAGAAACAGAGGGGCTGAAACAGAGGGCGAGAAACAGAGGGGCTGAATCAGAGGGGCTGAAACAGAGGGTGAGAAACAGAGGGGCTGAAACAGAGGGCGAGAAACAGAGTGGCTGAAACAGAGTGGCTGAAACAGAGGGGCTGAATCAGAGGGGCTGATTCAGAGGGGCTGAATCAGAGGGGCTGAAACAGAGGGCGAGAAACAGACGGGCTCAAACAGAGGTCGAGAAACAGAGGGGCTGTAACATAGGGCGAGAAACAGAGGGGCTGAATCAGAGGGGCTGAAACAGAGGGGCTGAAACAGAGGGGCTGAAACAGAGGGTGAGAAACAGAGGGGCTGAAGCAGAGGTGCTGAAACAGAGGGGCTGAAACAGAGGGCGAGAAACAGAGGGGCTGAATTGAGGCGCAAAATCAGAGGGGCTGAATAAGAGGGGCTGAAACAGAGGGGCTGAAGCAGAGGGGCTGAAACAGAGGGTGAGAAACAGAGGGGCTGAAACAGAGGGCGAGAAACAGAGTGGCTGAAACAGAGGGGCTGAAACAGAGGGGCTGAATCAGAGGGGCTGATTCAGAGGGGCTGAATCAGAGGGGCTGAAACAGAGGGCGAGAAACAGACGGGCTCAAACAGAGGGCGAGAAACAGAGGGGCTGAAACATAGGGCGAGAAACAGAGGGGCTGAATCAGAGGGGCTGAAACAGAGGGGCTGAATAGGAGGGCGAGAAACAGAGGGGCTGAAACAGAGGGGCGGGAAACAGAGGGTCTGAATCAGAGGGGCTGAATGAGTGGGGCTGAATCAGACGGACTGAATCAGAGGGGCTGAAACAGAGGGTTAGAAACAGAGGGGCTGAAGCAGAGGTGCTGAAACAGAGGGGCTGAAACAGAGGGCGAGAAACAGAGGGGCTGAATTCAGGCGCAAAATCAGAGGGGCTGAATCAGAGGGGCTGAAACAGAGGGGCTGAATCAGAGGGGCTCAAACAGAGGGCGAGAAACAGAGGGGCGGAAACAAAGGGCGAGAAACAGAGGGGCTGGAACAGAGGGCGAGAAAGAGAGGGGCTGAAACAGAGGGGCTGAAACAGAGGGGCTGAAACAGAGGGACTGAATCAGAGGGGCTGATTCAGAGGGGCTGAAACAGAGGGGCTGAATCTGCGGGGCTGAAACAGAGCGCGAGAAACTGAGGGGCTGAAACAGAGGGCGAGAAACAGAGGGGCAGAAACAGAGGGCGAGAAACAGAGGGGCTGAAACAGAGGGCGAGAAACAGAGGGGCGGAAACAAAGGGCGAGAAACAGAGGGGCTGGAACAGAGGGCGAGAAAGAGAGGGGCTGAAACAGAGGGGCTGAAACAGAGGGGCTGAATCAGAGGGGCTGATTCAGAGGTGCTGAAACAGAGGGGCTGAATCAGCGGGGCTGAAACAGAGGGTGAGAAACTGAGGGGCTGAAACAGAGGGCGAGAAACAGAGGGGCAGAAACAGAGGGCGAGAAACAGAGGGGCTGAATCAGAGGGGCTGAAACATAGAGCGAGAAACAGAGGGGCTGAAACAGATGAGCTGAAACAGAGTGGCTGAAACAGAGGGGCTGAAACAGAGGGGCTGGAACAGAGGGGGAGAAACAGAGGGGCTGCAACAGAGGGGCTGAATCAGAGGGGCTGAAACAGAGGGCGAGAAACAGAGGGGCTGAAACAGAGGGCGAGAAACAGAGTGGCTGAAACAGAGGGGCGGAAACAGAGGGGCGGAATCAGAGGGGCTGATTCAGAGGGGCTGAATCAGAGGGGCTGAAACAGAGAGCGAGAAACAGAGGGGCTCAAACAGAGGGCGAGAAACTGAGGGGCTGAAACAGAGGGCGAGAAACAGAGGGGCTGAAACAGAGGGGCTGAAACAGAGGGGCTGAAACAGAGGGGCTGAATAGGAGGGCGAGAAACATAGGGGCTGAAACAGAGGGGCGGGAAACAGAGGGTCTGAATCAGAGGGGCTGAATGAGTGGGGCTGAATCAGAGGGGCTGAATCAGAGGGGCTGAAACAGAGGGTGAGAAACAGAGGGGCTGAAGCAGAGGTGCTGAAACAGAGGGGCTGAAACAGAGGGCGAGAAACAGAGGGGCTGAATTGAGGCGCAAAATCAGAGGGGCTGAATCAGAGGGGCTGAAACAGAGGGGCTGAAGCAGAGGGGCTGAAACAGCGGGCGAGAAACAGAGGGGTGGAAACAAAGGGCGAGAAACAGAGGGGCTGGAACAGAGGGCGAGAAAGAGAGGGGCTGAAACAGAGGGGCTGAAACAGAGGGGCTGAAACAGAGGGGCTGAATCAGAGGGGCTGATTCAGAGGGGCTGAAACAGAGGGGCTGAATCAGCGGGGCTGAAACAGAGGGCGAGAAACTGAGGGGCTGAAACTGAGGGCGAGAAACAGAGGGGCAGAAACAGAGGGCGAGAAACAGAGGGGCTGAAACAGAGGGCGAGAAACAGAGGGGCTGAATCAGAGGGGCTGAAACAGAGGGTGAGAAACAGAGGGGCTGAAACAGAGGGCGAGAAACAGAGTGGCTGAAACAGAGGGGCTGAAACAGAGGGGCTGAATCAGAGGGGCTGATTCAGAGGGGCTGAATCAGAGGGGCTGAAACAGAGGGCGAGAAACAGACGGGCTCAAACAGAGGTCGAGAAACAGAGGGGCTGTAACATAGGGCGAGAAACAGAGGGGCTGAATCAGAGGGGCTGAAACAGAGGGGCTGAAACAGAGGGGCTGAAACAGAGGGTGAGAAACAGAGGGGCTGAAGCAGAGGTGCTGAAACAGAGGGGCTGAAACAGAGGGCGAGAAACAGAGGGGCTGAATTGAGGCGCAAAATCAGAGCGGCTGAATAAGAGGGGCTGAAACAGAGGGGCTGAAGCAGAGGGGCTGAAACAGCGGGCGAGAAACAGAGGGGTGGAAACAAATGGCGAGAAACAGAGGGGCTGGAACAGAGGGCGAGAAAGAGAGGAGCTGAAACAGAGGGGCTGAAACAGAGGGGCTGAATCAGAGGGGCTGATTCAGAGGGGCTGAAACAGAGGGGCTGAATCAGCGGGGCTGAAACAGAGGGCGAGAAACTGAGGGGCTGAAACTGAGGGCGAGAAACAGAGGGGCAGAAACAGAGGGCGAGAAACAGAGGGGCTGAAACAGAGGGCGAGAAACAGAGGGGCTGAATCAGAGGGGCTGAAACAGAGGGTGAGAAACAGAGGGGCTGAAACAGAGGGCGAGAAACAGAGTGGCTGAAACAGAGGGGCTGAAACAGAGGGGCTGAATCAGAGGGTCTGAAACAGAGGGGCTGAAACAGAGGGGCTGAATAGGAGGGCGAGAAACAGAGGGGCTGAAACAGAGGGGCGGGAAACAGAGGGTCTGAATCAGAGGGGCTGAATGAGTGGGGCTGAATCAGAGGGACTGAATCAGAGGGGCTGAAACAGAGGGTTAGAAACAGAGGGGCTGAAGCAGAGGTGCTGAAACAGAGGGGCTGAAACAGAGGGCGAGAAACAGAGGGGCTGAATTGAGGCGCAAAATCAGAGGGGCTGAATCAGAGGGGCTGAAACAGAGGGGCTGAATCAGAGGGGCTGAAACAGAGGGCGAGAAACAGAGGGGCGGAAACAAAGGGCGAGAAACAGAGGGGCTGGAACAGAGGGCGAGAAAGAGAGGGGCTGAAACAGAGGGGCTGAAACAGAGGGGCTGAATCAGAGGGGCTGATTCAGAGGGGCTGAAACAGAGGGGCTGAATCAGCGGGGCTGAAACAGAGGGCGAGAAACTGAGGGGCTGAAACAGAGGGCGAGAAACAGAGGGGCAGAAACAGAGGGCGAGAAACAGAGGGGCTGAAACAGAGGGCGAGACACAGAGGGGCTGAATCAGAGGGGCTGAAACAGAGGGTGAGAAACAGAGGGGCTGAAACAGAGGGCGAGAAACAGAGTGGCTGAAACAGACGGGCTGAAGCAGAGGGGCTGAAAAAGAGGGCGAAAAACAGAGGGGCTGAAACAGAGGGGCTGAAACAGAGTGGCTAAAACAGAGGGGCTGAAACAGAGGGGCTGAAACAGAGGGTCTGAATCAGAGGTGCTGAAACAGAGGGCGATAAACAGAGGGGCTGAAACAGAGGGCGAGAAACAGAGGGGCTGAAACAGAGGTCGAGAAACAGAGGGGATGAAACAGAGGGCGAGAAACCGAGGGGCTGAAACAGAGGGCGAGAAACAGAGGGGCTGAAACAGAGGGCGTGAAACAGAGGGGCTGAAACAGAGGGGCTGAAACAGAGGGGCTGGAACAGAGGGGGAGAAACAGAGGGGCTGCAACAGAGGGGCTGAATCAGAGGGGCTGAAACAGAGGGCGAGAAACAGAGGGGCTGAAACAGAGGGCGAGAAACAGAGGGGCTGAAACAGAGGGGCGGAAACAGAGGGGCTGAATCAGAGGGGCTGATTCAGAGGGGCTGAATCAGAGGGGCTGAAACAGAGGGCGAGAAACAGAGGGGCTGAAACAGAGGGGCTGAAACAGAGGGGCTGAATAGGAGGGCGAGAAACATAGGGGCTGAAACAGAGGGGCGGGAAACAGAGGGTCTGAATCAGAGGGGCTGAATGAGTGGGGCTGAATCACAGGGGCTGAATCAGAGGGGCTGAAACAGAGGGTGAGAAAAAGAGGGGTTGAAGCAGAGGTGCTGAAACAGAGGGGCTGAAACAGAGGGCGAGAAACAGAGGGGCTGAATTGAGGCGCAAAATCAGAGGGGCTGAATAAGAGGGGCTGAAACAGAGGGACTGAAGCAGAGGGGCTGAAACAGCGGGCGAGAAACAGAGGGGTGGAAACAAAGGGCGAGAAACAGAGGGGCTGGAACAGAGGGCGAGAAAGAGAGGGGCTGAAACAGAGGGGCTGAAACAGAGGGGCTGAATCAGAGGGGCTGATTCAGAGGGGCTGAAACAGAGGGGCTGAATCAGCGGGGCTGAAACAGAGGGCGAGAAACTGAGGGGCTGAAACTGAGGGCGAGAAACAGAGGGGCAGAAACAGAGGGCGAGAAACAGAGGGGCTGAAACAGAGGGCGAGAAACAGAGGGGCTGAATCAGAGGGGCTGAAACAGAGGGTGAGAAACAGAGGGGCTGAAACAGAGGGCGAGAAACAGAGTGGCTGAAACAGAGGGGCTGAACAGAGGGGCTGAATCAGAGGGGCTGATTCAGAGGGGCTGAATCAGAGGGGCTGAAACAGAGGGCGAGAAACAGACGGGCTCAAACAGAGGGCGAGAAACAGAGGGGCTGAAACATAGGGCGAGAAACAGATGGGCTGAATCAGAGGGGCTGAAACAGAGGGGCTGAAACAGAGGGGCTGAATAGGAGGGCGAGAAACAGAGGGGCTGAAACAGAGGGGCGGGAAACAGAGGGTCTGAATCAGAGGGGCTGAATGAGTGGGGCTGAATCAGAGGGACTGAATCAGAGGGGCTGAAACAGAGGGTTAGAAACAGAGGGGCTGAAGCAGAGGTGCTGAAACAGAGGGGCTGAAACAGAGGGCGAGAAACAGAGGGGCTGAATTGAGGCGCAAAATCAGAGGGGCTGAATCAGAGGGGCTGAAACAGAGGGGCTGAATCAGAGGGGCTGAAACAGAGGGCGAGAAACAGAGGGGCGGAAACAAAGGGCGAGAAACAGAGGGGCTGGAACAGAGGGCGAGAAAGAGAGGGGCTGAAACAGAGGGGCTGAAACAGAGGGGCTGAAACAGAGGGGCTGAATCAGAGGGGCTGATTCAGAGGGGCTGAAACAGAGGGGCTGAATCTGCGGGGCTGAAACAGAGCGCGAGAAACTGAGGGGCTGAAACAGAGGGCGAGAAACAGAGGGGCAGAAACAGAGGGCGAGAAACAGAGGGGCTGAAACAGAGGGCGAGAAACAGAGGGGCGGAAACAAAGGGCGAGAAACAGAGGGGCTGGAACAGAGGGCGAGAAAGAGAGGGGCGGGAAACAGAGGGTCTGAATCAGAGGGGCTGAATGAGTGGGGCTGAATCACAGGGGCTGAATCAGAGGGGCTGAAACAGAGGGTGAGAAAAAGAGGGGTTGAAGCAGAGGTGCTGAAACAGAGGGGCTGAAACAGAGGGCGAGAAACAGAGGGGCTGAATTGAGGCGCAAAATCAGAGGGGCTGAATAAGAGGGGCTGAAACAGAGGGACTGAAGCAGAGGGGCTGAAACAGCGGGCGAGAAACAGAGGGGTGGAAACAAAGGGCGAGAAACAGAGGGGCTGGAACAGAGGGCGAGAAAGAGAGGGGCTGAAACAGAGGGGCTGAAACAGAGGGGCTGAATCAGAGGGGCTGATTCAGAGGGGCTGAAACAGAGGGGCTGAATCAGCGGGGCTGAAACAGAGGGCGAGAAACTGAGGGGCTGAAACTGAGGGCGAGAAACAGAGGGGCAGAAACAGAGGGCGAGAAACAGAGGGGCTGAAACAGAGGGCGAGAAACAGAGGGGCTGAATCAGAGGGGCTGAAACAGAGGGTGAGAAACAGAGGGGCTGAAACAGAGGGCGAGAAACAGAGTGGCTGAAACAGAGGGGCTGAACAGAGGGGCTGAATCAGAGGGGCTGATTCAGAGGGGCTGAATCAGAGGGGCTGAAACAGAGGGCGAGAAACAGACGGGCTCAAACAGAGGGCGAGAAACAGAGGGGCTGAAACATAGGGCGAGAAACAGATGGGCTGAATCAGAGGGGCTGAAACAGAGGGGCTGAAACAGAGGGGCTGAATAGGAGGGCGAGAAACAGAGGGGCTGAAACAGAGGGGCGGGAAACAGAGGGTCTGAATCAGAGGGGCTGAATGAGTGGGGCTGAATCAGAGGGACTGAATCAGAGGGGCTGAAACAGAGGGTTAGAAACAGAGGGGCTGAAGCAGAGGTGCTGAAACAGAGGGGCTGAAACAGAGGGCGAGAAACAGAGGGGCTGAATTGAGGCGCAAAATCAGAGGGGCTGAATCAGAGGGGCTGAAACAGAGGGGCTGAATCAGAGGGGCTGAAACAGAGGGCGAGAAACAGAGGGGCGGAAACAAAGGGCGAGAAACAGAGGGGCTGGAACAGAGGGCGAGAAAGAGAGGGGCTGAAACAGAGGGGCTGAAACAGAGGGGCTGAAACAGAGGGGCTGAATCAGAGGGGCTGATTCAGAGGGGCTGAAACAGAGGGGCTGAATCTGCGGGGCTGAAACAGAGCGCGAGAAACTGAGGGGCTGAAACAGAGGGCGAGAAACAGAGGGGCAGAAACAGAGGGCGAGAAACAGAGGGGCTGAAACAGAGGGCGAGAAACAGAGGGGCTGAATCAGAGGGGCTGAAACAGAGGGCGAGAAACAGAGTGGCTGAAACAGACGGGCTGAAACAGAGGGGCTGAAAAAGAGGGCGAAAAACAGAGGGGCTGAAACAGAGGGGCTGAAACAGAGTGGCTAAAACAGAGGGGCTGAAACAGAGGGGCTGGAACAGTGGGGGAGAAACAGAGGGGCTGAAACAGAGGGGCTGAATCAGAGGTGCTGAAACAGAGGGCGATAAACAGAGGGGCTGAAACAGAGGGCGAGAAACAGAGGTGCTGAAACAGAGGTCGAGAAACAGAGGGGATGAAACAGAGGGCGAGAAACCGAGGGGCTGAAACAGAGGGCGAGAAACAGAGGGGCTGAAACAGAGGGCGAGAAACAGAGGGGCTGAAACAGAGAGGCTGAAACAGAGGGGCTGAAACAGAGGGCGAGAAACAGATGGGCTGAAACAGAGGGCGAGAAACAGAGGGGCTGAAACAGAGGGGCTGAAACAGAGGGGCTGAAACAGAGGGGCTGAAACGGAGGGCGAGAAACAGAGGGGCTGAAACAGAGGGGCTGAAACAGAGTGGCTGAAACAAAGGGGCTGAAACAGAGGGCGAGAAACAGAGGAGCTGAATCAGAGGGGCTGAATCAGAGGGGCTGAAACAGAGAGGCTGAAACAGAGGGCGAGAAACAAACGGGCTGAATCAGTGGGTGAGAAACAGAGGGCGAGAAACAGAGGGGATGAAACAGACGGGCTGAAACAGAGTGCCTGAAACAGAGGGCGAAAAACAGAGGGGCTGGATCAGAGGGCGAGAAAAAGAGGGTGAGAAACAGAGGGCGAGAAACAGAGGGTGAGAAACAGAGGGCGAGAAACAGAGGGTGAGAAACAGAGGGCGAGAAACAGAGGGGATGAAACAGAGGGGCTGAAACAGAGGGCGAGAAACAGAGGGGCTGAAACAGAGGGGCTGAAACAGAGGGGCTGAAACAGAGGGGCTGAAACAGAGGGCGAGAAACAGACAGGCTGAAACAGAGGGCGAGAAACAGAGGGGCTGAAACATAGGGCGAGAAACAGAGGGGCTGAAACAGCGGGCGAGAAACAGAGGGGCTGAAACAGAGGGGCTGAAACAGAGGGGCTGAAACAGAGTGCGAGAAACAGAGGGGCTGAAACAGAGGGGGAGAAACAGAGGGCGTGAAACAGAGGGACTGAAACAGAGGGGCTGAAATAGAGGGGCTGAAACAGAGGGCGAGAAACAGAGGGGCTGAAACAGAGGGCGAGAAACAGAGGGTGAGAAACAGAGGGTAAGAAACAGAGGGTGAGAAACAGAGGGCGAGAAACAGAGGGGCTGAAACAGAGGGGCTGAAACAGAGGGGCTGAAACAGAGGGCGAGAAACAGAGGGGCTGAAACAGAGGGCGAGAAACAGAGGGGCTGAATCAGAGTGCGAGAAACAGAGGGGCTGAAACAGAGGGGCTGAAACAGAGGGGCTGAAACAGAGGGCGAAAAACAGAGGGGCTGAAACAGAGAGCGAGAAACAGAGGGGCTGAAACAGAGGGGCTGAAACAGAGTGGCTGAAACAGAGGGGCTGAAACAGAGGGGCTGGAACAGAAGGGGAGAAACAGAGGGGCTGCAACAGAGGGGCTGAATCAGAGGGGCTGAAACAGAGGGCGAGAAACAGAGGGGCTGAAACAGAGGGCGAGAAACAGAGGGGCTGAAACAGAGGGGCGGAAACAGAGGGGCTGAATCAGAGGGGCTGATTCAGAGGGGCTGAATCAGAGGGTCTGAAACAGAGAGCGAGAAACAGAGGGGCTCAAACAGAGGGCGAGAAACTGAGGGGCTGAAACAGAGGGCGAGAAACAGAGGGGCTGAAACAGAGGGGCTGAAACAGAGGGGCTGAAACAGAGGGGCTGAATAGGAGGGCGAGAAACATTGGGGCTGAAACAGAGGGGCGGGAAACAGAGGGTCTGAATCAGAGGGGCTGAATGAGTGGGGCTGAATCAGAGGGGCTGAATCAGAGGGGCTGAAACAGAGGGTGAGAAACAGAGGGGCTGAAGCAGAGGTGCTGAAACAGAGGGGCTGAGACAGAGGGCGAGAAACAGAGGGGCTGAATTGAGGCGCAAAATCAGAGGGGCTGAATCAGAGGGGCTGAAACATAGGGGCTGAAACAGAGGGGCGGGAAACAGAGGGTCTGAATCAGAGGGGCTGAATGAGTGGGGCTGAATCAGAGGGGCTGAATCAGAGGGGCTGAAACAGAGGGTGAGAAACAGAGGGGCTGAAGCAGAGGTGCTGAAACAGAGGGGCTGAAACAGAGGGCGAGAAACAGAGGGGCTGAATTGAGGCGCAAAATCAGAGGGGCTGAATCAGAGGGGCTGAAACAGAGGGGCTGAAGCAGAGGGGCTGAAACAGCGGGCGAGAAACAGAGGGGTGGAAACAAAGGGCGAGAAACAGAGGGGCTGGAACAGAGGGCGAGAAAGAGAGGGGCTGAAACAGAGGGGCTGAAACAGAGGGGCTGAAACAGAGGGGCTGAATCAGCGGGGCTGAAACAGAGGGCGAGAAACTGAGGGGCTGAAACTGAGGGCGAGAAACAGAGGGGCAGAAACAGAGGGCGAGAAACAGAGGGGCTGAAACAGAGGGCGAGAAACAGAGGGGCTGAATCAGAGGGGCTGAAACAGAGGGTGAGAAACAGAGGGGCTGAAACAGAGGGCGAGAAACAGAGTGGCTGAAACAGAGGGGCTGAAACAGAGGGGCTGAATCAGAGGGGCTGATTCAGAGGGGCTGAATCAGAGGGGCTGAAACAGAGGGCGAGAAACAGACGGGCTCAAACAGAGGTCGAGAAACAGAGGGGCTGAAACATAGGGCGAGAAACAGAGGGGCTGAATCAGAGGGGCTGAATCAGAGGGGCTGAAACAGAGGGCGAGAAACAGACGGGCTCAAACAGAGGTCGAGAAACAGAGGGGCTGAAACAGAGAGGCTGAAACAGAGGGGCTGAAACAGAGGGCGAGAAACAGATGGGCTGAAACAGAGGGCGAGAAACAGAGGGGCTGAAACAGAGGGGCTGAAACAGAGGGGCTGAAAAAGAGGGCGAAAAACAGAGGGGCTGAAACAGAGGGGCTGAAACAGAGGGGCTGAAAAAGAGGGCGAAAAACAGAGGGGCTGAAACAGAGGGGCTGAAACAGAGTGGCTAAAACAGAGGGGCTGAAACAGAGGGGCTGGAACAGTGGGGGAGAAACAGAGGGGCTGAAACAGAGGGGCTGAATCAGAGGGGCTGAAACAGAGGGCGATAAACAGAGGGGCTGAAACAGAGGGCGAGAAACAGAGGGGCTGAAACAGAGGTCGAGAAACAGAGGGGATGAAACAGAGGGCGAGAATCCGAGGGGCTGAAACAGAGGGCGAGAAACAGAGGGGCTGAAACAGAGGGCGAGAAACAGAGGGGCTGAAACAGAGAGGCTGAAACAGAGGGGCTGAAACAGAGGGCGAGAAACAGATGGGCTGAAACAGAGGGCGAGAAACAGAGGGGCTGAAACAGAGGGGCTGAAACAGAGTGGCTGAAACAAAGGGGCTGAAACAGAGGGCGAGAAACAGAGGAGCTGAATCAGAGGGGCTGAATCAGAGGGGCTGAAACAGAGAGGCTGAAACAGGGGGCGAGAAACAAACGGGCTGAATCAGCGGGTGAGAAACAGAGGGCGAGAAACAGAGGGGATGAAACAGACGGGCTGAAACAGAGTGCCTGAAACAGAGGGCGAAAAACAGAGGGGCTGGATCAGAGGGCGAGAAAAAGAGGGTGAGAAACAGAGTGCGAGAAACAGAGGGTGAGAAACAGAGGGCGAGAAACAGAGGGTGAGAAACAGAGGGCGAGAAACAGAGGGGATGAAACAGAGGGGCTGAAACAGAGGGCGAGAAACAGAGGGGCTGAAACAGAGGGGCTGAAACAGAGGGGCTGAAACAGAGGGGCTGAAACAGAGGGTGAGAAACAGAGAGGCTGAAACAGAGGGCGAGAAACAGAGGGGCTGAAACAGAGGGCGAGAAACAGAGGGGCTGAAACAGCGGGCGAGAAACAGAGGGGCTGAAACAGAGGGGCTGAAACAGAGGGGCTGAAACAGAGTGCGAGAAACAGAGGGGCTGAAACAGAGGGGGAGAAACAGAGGGCGAGAAACAGAGGGACTGAAACAGAGGGGCTGAAACAGAGGGGCTGAAACAGAGGGCGAGAAACAGAGGGGCTGAAACAGAGGGCGAGAAACAGAGGGTGAGAAACAGAGGGTAAGAAACAGAGGGTGAGAAACAGAGGGCGAGAAACAGAGGGGCTGAAACAGAGGGGCTGAAACAGAGGGGCTGAAACAGAGGGCGAGAAACAGAGGGGCTGAAACAGAGGGCGAGAAACAGAGGGGCTGAATCAGAGTGCGAGAAACAGAGGGGCTGAAACAGAGGGGCTGAAACAGAGGGGCTGAAACAGAGGGGCTGAAACAGAGGGCGAGAAACAGAGAGGCTGAAACAGAGGGCGAGAAACAGAAGGGCTGAAACAGAGGGCGAGAAACAGAGGGGCTGAAACAGAGGGGGAGAAACAGAGGGCGAGAAACAGAGGGACTGAAACAGAGGGGCTGAAACAGAGGGTCTGAAACAGAGGGCGAGAAACAGAGGGGCTGAAACAGAGGGCGAGAAGCAGAGGGGCTGAAACAGAGGGTGAGAAACAGAGGGGCTGAAACAGAGGGGCTAAAACAGAGGGGCTCAAACAGAGGGGCTGAAACAGAGGGCGAGAAATAGAGGGGCTGAAACAGAAGGCGAAAAACAGAGCGGCTGAAACAGAGGGCGAGAAAAATAGGGGCAGAAACAGAGGGGCTGAAACAGAAGGGCTGAAACAGAGGGCGAGAAACAGAGGGGCTGAAACAGAGGTCGAGAAACAGAGTGGCTGAATCAGAGGGGCTGAAACTGAGGGCGAGAAACAGAGGGGCTGAAACAGAGGGCGAGAAACAGAGGGGCTGAAACAGAGGGTGAGAAACAGAGGGGCTGAAACAGCGGGGCTGAAACAGAGGGGCTGTATCAGAGGGGCTGATTCAGAGGGGCTGAAACAGAGGGGCTGAATCAGAGGGGCTGAAACAGAGGGCGAGAAACAGAGGGGCTGAAACAGAGGGCGAGAAACAGAGGGTCAGAAACAGAGTGCGAGAAACAGAGTGGCTGAAATAGAGGGGCTGAAACAGAGAGCCCGAAACAGAACGGCTGAAACAGAGGGCGAGAAAAGGAGGGGCTGAAACAGAGGGGCTGAAACAGAGGGGCTAAATTAGAGGGGCTGAAACAGAGGGCGAGAAACAGAGGGGCTGAAACAGAGGGGCGGAAACACAGGGGCGGAATCAGAGGGGCTGATTCAGAGGGGCTGAATCAGAGGGGCTGAAACAGAGAGCGAGAAACAGAGGGGCTGAAACAGAGGGCGAGAAACAGAGTGGCTGAAACAGAGGGGCTGAAACAGAGGGGCTGAATCAGAGGGTCTGAAACAGAGGGGCTGAAACAGAGGGGCTGAATAGGAGGGCGAGAAACAGAGGGTCTGAAACAGAGGGGCGGGAAACAGAGGGTCTGAATCAGAGGGGCTGAATGAGTGGGGCTGAATCAGAGGGACTGAATCAGAGGGGCTGAAACAGAGGGTTAGAAACAGAGGGGCTGAAGCAGAGGTGCTGAAACAGAGGGGCTGAAACAGAGGGCGAGAAACAGAGGCGCTGAATTGAGGCGCAAAATCAGAGGGGCTGAATCAGAGGGGCTGAAACAGAGGGGCTGAATCAGAGGGGCTGAAACAGAGGGCGAGAAACAGAGGGGCGGAAACAAAGGGCGAGAAACAGAGGGGCTGGAACAGAGGGCGAGAAAGAGAGGGGCTGAAACAGAGGGGCTGAAACAGAGGGGCTGAATCAGAGGGGATGATTCAGAGGGGCTGAAACAGAGGGGCTGAATCAGCGGGGCTGAAACAGAGGGCGAGAAACTGAGGGGCTGAAACAGAGGGCGAGAAACAGAGGGGCAGAAACAGAGGGCGAGAAACAGAGGGGCTGAAACAGAGGGCGAGAAACAGAGGGGCTGAATCAGAGGGGCTGAAACAGAGGGTGAGAAACAGAGCGACTGAAACAGAGGGCGAGAAACAGAGTGGCTGAAACAGACGGGCTGAAGCAGAGGGGCTGAAAAAGAGGGCGAAAAACAGAGGGGCTGAAACAGAGGGGCTGAAACAGAGTGGCTAAAACAGAGGGGCTGAAACAGAGGGGCTGGAACAGTGGGGGAGAAACAGAGGGGCTGAAACAGAGGGTCTGAATCAGAGGTGCTGAAACAGAGGGCGATAAACAGAGGGGCTGAAACACAGGGCGAGAAACAGAGGGGCTGAAACAGAGGTCGAGAAACAGAGGGGATGAAACAGAGGGCGAGAAACCGAGGGGCTGAAACAGAGGGCGAGAAACAGAGGGGCTGAAACAGAGGGCGAGAAACAGAGGGGCTGAAACAGAGTGGCGGAAACAGAGGGGCTGAATCAGAGGGGCTGATTCAGAGGGGCTGAATCAGAGGGGCTGAAACAGAGGGCGAGAAACAGAGGGGCTGAAACAGAGGGGCTGAAACAGAGGGGCTGAAACAGAGGGGCTGAATAGGAGGGCGAGAAACATAGGGGCTGAAACAGAGGGGCGGGAAACAGAGGGTCTGAATCAGAGGGGCTGAATGAGTGGGGCTGAATCACAGGGGCTGAATCAGAGGGGCTGAAACAGAGGGTGAGAAAAAGAGGGGTTGAAGCAGAGGTGCTGAAACAGAGGGGCTGAAACAGAGGGCGAGAAACAGAGGGGCTGAATTGAGGCGCAAAATCAGAGGGGCTGAATAAGAGGGGCTGAAACAGAGGGACTGAAGCAGAGGGGCTGAAACAGCGGACGAGAAACAGAGGGGTGGAAACAAAGGGCGAGAAACAGAGGGGCTGGAACAGAGGGCGAGAAAGAGAGGGGCTGAAACAGAGGGGCTGAAACAGAGGGGCTGAATCAGAGGGGCTGATTCAGAGGGGCTGAAACAGAGGGGCTGAATCAGCGGGGCTGAAACAGAGGGCGAGAAACTGAGGGGCTGAAACTGAGGGCGAGAAACAGAGGGGCAGAAACAGAGGGCGAGAAACAGAGGGGCTGAAACAGAGGGCGAGAAACAGAGGGGCTGAATCAGAGGGGCTGAAACAGAGGGTGAGAAACAGAGGGGCTGAAACAGAGGGCGAGAAACAGAGTGGCTGAAACAGAGGGGCTGAAACAGAGGGGCTGAATCAGAGGGGCTGATTCAGAGGGGCTGAATCAGAGGGGCTGAAACAGAGGGCGAGAAACAGACGGGCTCAAACAGAGGGCGAGAAACAGAGGGGCTGAAACATAGGGCGAGAAACAGATGGGCTGAATCAGAGGGGCTGAAACAGAGGGGCTGAAACAGAGGGGCTGAATAGGAGGGCGAGAAACAGAGGGGCTGAAACAGAGGGGCGGGAAACAGAGGGTCTGAATCAGAGGGGCTGAATGAGTGGGGCTGAATCAGAGGGACTGAATCTGAGGGGCTGAAACAGAGGGTTAGAAACAGAGGGGCTGAAGCAGAGGTGCTGAAACAGAGGGGCTGAAACAGAGGGCGAGAAACAGAGGGGCTGAATTGAGGCGCAAAATCAGAGGGGCTGAATCAGAGGGGCTGAAACAGAGGGGCTGAATCAGAGGGGCTGAAACAGAGGGCGAGAAACAGAGGGGCGGAAACAAAGGGCGAGAAACAGAGGGGCTGGAACAGAGGGCGAGAAAGAGAGGGGCTGAAACAGAGGGGCTGAAACAGAGGGGCTGAAACAGAGGGGCTGAATCAGAGGGGCTGATTCAGAGGGGCTGAAACAGAGGGGCTGAATCTGCGGGGCTGAAACAGAGCGCGAGAAACTGAGGGGCTGAAACAGAGGGCGAGAAACAGAGGGGCAGAAACAGAGGGCGAGAAACAGAGGGGCTGAAACAGAGGGCGAGAAACAGAGGGGCTGAATCAGAGGGGCTGAAACAGAGGGCGAGAAACAGAGTGGCTGAAACAGACGGGCTGAAACAGAGGGGCTGAAAAAGAGGGCGAAAAACAGAGGGGCTGAAACAGAGGGGCTGAAACAGAGTGGCTAAAACAGAGGGGCTGAAACAGAGGGGCTGGAGCAGTGGGGGAGAAACAGAGGGGCTGAAACAGAGGGGCTGAATCAGAGGTGCTGAAACAGAGGGCGATAAACAGAGGGGCTGAAACAGAGGGCGAGAAACAGAGGGGCTGAAACAGAGGTCGAGAAACAGAGGGGATGAAACAGAGGGCGAGAAACCGAGGGGCTGAAACAGAGGGCGAGAAACAGAGGGGCTGAAACAGAGAGGCTGAAACAGAGGGCGAGAAACAAACGGGCTGAATCAGTGGGTGAGAAACAGAGGGCGAGAAACAGAGGGGATGAAACAGACGGGCTGAAACAGAGTGCCTGAAACAGAGGGCGAAAAACAGAGGGGCTGGATCAGAGGGCGAGAAAAAGAGGGTGAGAAACAGAGGGCGAGAAACAGAGGGTGAGAAACAGAGGGCGAGAAACAGAGGGTGAGAAACAGAGGGCGAGAAACAGAGGGGATGAAACAGAGGGGCTGAAACAGAGGGCGAGAAACAGAGGGGCTGAAACAGAGGGGCTGAAACAGAGGGGCTGAAACAGAGGGGCTGAAACAGAGGGCGAGAAACAGACAGGCTGAAACAGAGGGCGAGAAACAGAGGGGCTGAAACATAGGGCGAGAAACAGAGGGGCTGAAACAGCGGGCGAGAAACAGAGGGGCTGAAACAGAGGGGCTGAAACAGAGGGGCTGAAACAGAGTGCGAGAAACAGAGGGGCTGAAACAGAGGGGGAGAAACAGAGGGCGTGAAACAGAGGGACTGAAACAGAGGGGCTGAAATAGAGGGGCTGAAACAGAGGGCGAGAAACAGAGGGGCTGAAACAGAGGGCGAGAAACAGAGGGTGAGAAACAGAGGGTAAGAAACAGAGGGTGAGAAACAGAGGGCGAGAAACAGAGGGGCTGAAACAGAGGGGCTGAAACAGAGGGGCTGAAACAGAGGGCGAGAAACAGAGGGGCTGAAACAGAGGGCGAGAAACAGAGGGGCTGAATCAGAGTGCGAGAAACAGAGGGGCTGAAACAGAGGGGCTGAAACAGAGGGGCTGAAACAGAGGGCGAAAAACAGAGGGGCTGAAACAGAGAGCGAGAAACAGAGGGGCTGAAACAGAGGGGCTGAAACAGAGTGGCTGAAACAGAGGGGCTGAAACAGAGGGGCTGGAACAGAAGGGGAGAAACAGAGGGGCTGCAACAGAGGGGCTGAATCAGAGGGGCTGAAACAGAGGGCGAGAAACAGAGGGGCTGAAACAGAGGGCGAGAAACAGAGGGGCTGAAACAGAGGGGCGGAAACAGAGGGGCTGAATCAGAGGGGCTGATTCAGAGGGGCTGAATCAGAGGGTCTGAAACAGAGAGCGAGAAACAGAGGGGCTCAAACAGAGGGCGAGAAACTGAGGGGCTGAAACAGAGGGCGAGAAACAGAGGGGCTGAAACAGAGGGGCTGAAACAGAGGGGCTGAAACAGAGGGGCTGAATAGGAGGGCGAGAAACATTGGGGCTGAAACAGAGGGGCGGGAAACAGAGGGTCTGAATCAGAGGGGCTGAATGAGTGGGGCTGAATCAGAGGGGCTGAATCAGAGGGGCTGAAACAGAGGGTGAGAAACAGAGGGGCTGAAGCAGAGGTGCTGAAACAGAGGGGCTGAGACAGAGGGCGAGAAACAGAGGGGCTGAATTGAGGCGCAAAATCAGAGGGGCTGAATCAGAGGGGCTGAAACATAGGGGCTGAAACAGAGGGGCGGGAAACAGAGGGTCTGAATCAGAGGGGCTGAATGAGTGGGGCTGAATCAGAGGGGCTGAATCAGAGGGGCTGAAACAGAGGGTGAGAAACAGAGGGGCTGAAGCAGAGGTGCTGAAACAGAGGGGCTGAAACAGAGGGCGAGAAACAGAGGGGCTGAATTGAGGCGCAAAATCAGAGGGGCTGAATCAGAGGGGCTGAAACAGAGGGGCTGAAGCAGAGGGGCTGAAACAGCGGGCGAGAAACAGAGGGGTGGAAACAAAGGGCGAGAAACAGAGGGGCTGGAACAGAGGGCGAGAAAGAGAGGGGCTGAAACAGAGGGGCTGAAACAGAGGGGCTGAAACAGAGGGGCTGAATCAGCGGGGCTGAAACAGAGGGCGAGAAACTGAGGGGCTGAAACTGAGGGCGAGAAACAGAGGGGCAGAAACAGAGGGCGAGAAACAGAGGGGCTGAAACAGAGGGCGAGAAACAGAGGGGCTGAATCAGAGGGGCTGAAACAGAGGGTGAGAAACAGAGGGGCTGAAACAGAGGGCGAGAAACAGAGTGGCTGAAACAGAGGGGCTGAAACAGAGGGGCTGAATCAGAGGGGCTGATTCAGAGGGGCTGAATCAGAGGGGCTGAAACAGAGGGCGAGAAACAGACGGGCTCAAACAGAGGTCGAGAAACAGAGGGGCTGAAACATAGGGCGAGAAACAGAGGGGCTGAATCAGAGGGGCTGAATCAGAGGGGCTGAAACAGAGGGCGAGAAACAGACGGGCTCAAACAGAGGTCGAGAAACAGAGGGGCTGAAACAGAGAGGCTGAAACAGAGGGGCTGAAACAGAGGGCGAGAAACAGATGGGCTGAAACAGAGGGCGAGAAACAGAGGGGCTGAAACAGAGGGGCTGAAACAGAGGGGCTGAAAAAGAGGGCGAAAAACAGAGGGGCTGAAACAGAGGGGCTGAAACAGAGGGGCTGAAAAAGAGGGCGAAAAACAGAGGGGCTGAAACAGAGGGGCTGAAACAGAGTGGCTAAAACAGAGGGGCTGAAACAGAGGGGCTGGAACAGTGGGGGAGAAACAGAGGGGCTGAAACAGAGGGGCTGAATCAGAGGGGCTGAAACAGAGGGCGATAAACAGAGGGGCTGAAACAGAGGGCGAGAAACAGAGGGGCTGAAACAGAGGTCGAGAAACAGAGGGGATGAAACAGAGGGCGAGAATCCGAGGGGCTGAAACAGAGGGCGAGAAACAGAGGGGCTGAAACAGAGGGCGAGAAACAGAGGGGCTGAAACAGAGAGGCTGAAACAGAGGGGCTGAAACAGAGGGCGAGAAACAGATGGGCTGAAACAGAGGGCGAGAAACAGAGGGGCTGAAACAGAGGGGCTGAAACAGAGTGGCTGAAACAAAGGGGCTGAAACAGAGGGCGAGAAACAGAGGAGCTGAATCAGAGGGGCTGAATCAGAGGGGCTGAAACAGAGAGGCTGAAACAGGGGGCGAGAAACAAACGGGCTGAATCAGCGGGTGAGAAACAGAGGGCGAGAAACAGAGGGGATGAAACAGACGGGCTGAAACAGAGTGCCTGAAACAGAGGGCGAAAAACAGAGGGGCTGGATCAGAGGGCGAGAAAAAGAGGGTGAGAAACAGAGTGCGAGAAACAGAGGGTGAGAAACAGAGGGCGAGAAACAGAGGGTGAGAAACAGAGGGCGAGAAACAGAGGGGATGAAACAGAGGGGCTGAAACAGAGGGCGAGAAACAGAGGGGCTGAAACAGAGGGGCTGAAACAGAGGGGCTGAAACAGAGGGGCTGAAACAGAGGGTGAGAAACAGAGAGGCTGAAACAGAGGGCGAGAAACAGAGGGGCTGAAACAGAGGGCGAGAAACAGAGGGGCTGAAACAGCGGGCGAGAAACAGAGGGGCTGAAACAGAGGGGCTGAAACAGAGGGGCTGAAACAGAGTGCGAGAAACAGAGGGGCTGAAACAGAGGGGGAGAAACAGAGGGCGAGAAACAGAGGGACTGAAACAGAGGGGCTGAAACAGAGGGGCTGAAACAGAGGGCGAGAAACAGAGGGGCTGAAACAGAGGGCGAGAAACAGAGGGTGAGAAACAGAGGGTAAGAAACAGAGGGTGAGAAACAGAGGGCGAGAAACAGAGGGGCTGAAACAGAGGGGCTGAAACAGAGGGGCTGAAACAGAGGGCGAGAAACAGAGGGGCTGAAACAGAGGGCGAGAAACAGAGGGGCTGAATCAGAGTGCGAGAAACAGAGGGGCTGAAACAGAGGGGCTGAAACAGAGGGGCTGAAACAGAGGGGCTGAAACAGAGGGCGAGAAACAGAGAGGCTGAAACAGAGGGCGAGAAACAGAAGGGCTGAAACAGAGGGCGAGAAACAGAGGGGCTGAAACAGAGGGGGAGAAACAGAGGGCGAGAAACAGAGGGACTGAAACAGAGGGGCTGAAACAGAGGGTCTGAAACAGAGGGCGAGAAACAGAGGGGCTGAAACAGAGGGCGAGAAGCAGAGGGGCTGAAACAGAGGGTGAGAAACAGAGGGGCTGAAACAGAGGGGCTAAAACAGAGGGGCTCAAACAGAGGGGCTGAAACAGAGGGCGAGAAATAGAGGGGCTGAAACAGAAGGCGAAAAACAGAGCGGCTGAAACAGAGGGCGAGAAAAATAGGGGCAGAAACAGAGGGGCTGAAACAGAAGGGCTGAAACAGAGGGCGAGAAACAGAGGGGCTGAAACAGAGGTCGAGAAACAGAGTGGCTGAATCAGAGGGGCTGAAACTGAGGGCGAGAAACAGAGGGGCTGAAACAGAGGGCGAGAAACAGAGGGGCTGAAACAGAGGGTGAGAAACAGAGGGGCTGAAACAGCGGGGCTGAAACAGAGGGGCTGTATCAGAGGGGCTGATTCAGAGGGGCTGAAACAGAGGGGCTGAATCAGAGGGGCTGAAACAGAGGGCGAGAAACAGAGGGGCTGAAACAGAGGGCGAGAAACAGAGGGTCAGAAACAGAGTGCGAGAAACAGAGTGGCTGAAATAGAGGGGCTGAAACAGAGAGCCCGAAACAGAACGGCTGAAACAGAGGGCGAGAAAAGGAGGGGCTGAAACAGAGGGGCTGAAACAGAGGGGCTAAATTAGAGGGGCTGAAACAGAGGGCGAGAAACAGAGGGGCTGAAACAGAGGGGCGGAAACACAGGGGCGGAATCAGAGGGGCTGATTCAGAGGGGCTGAATCAGAGGGGCTGAAACAGAGAGCGAGAAACAGAGGGGCTGAAACAGAGGGCGAGAAACAGAGTGGCTGAAACAGAGGGGCTGAAACAGAGGGGCTGAATCAGAGGGTCTGAAACAGAGGGGCTGAAACAGAGGGGCTGAATAGGAGGGCGAGAAACAGAGGGTCTGAAACAGAGGGGCGGGAAACAGAGGGTCTGAATCAGAGGGGCTGAATGAGTGGGGCTGAATCAGAGGGACTGAATCAGAGGGGCTGAAACAGAGGGTTAGAAACAGAGGGGCTGAAGCAGAGGTGCTGAAACAGAGGGGCTGAAACAGAGGGCGAGAAACAGAGGCGCTGAATTGAGGCGCAAAATCAGAGGGGCTGAATCAGAGGGGCTGAAACAGAGGGGCTGAATCAGAGGGGCTGAAACAGAGGGCGAGAAACAGAGGGGCGGAAACAAAGGGCGAGAAACAGAGGGGCTGGAACAGAGGGCGAGAAAGAGAGGGGCTGAAACAGAGGGGCTGAAACAGAGGGGCTGAATCAGAGGGGATGATTCAGAGGGGCTGAAACAGAGGGGCTGAATCAGCGGGGCTGAAACAGAGGGCGAGAAACTGAGGGGCTGAAACAGAGGGCGAGAAACAGAGGGGCAGAAACAGAGGGCGAGAAACAGAGGGGCTGAAACAGAGGGCGAGAAACAGAGGGGCTGAATCAGAGGGGCTGAAACAGAGGGTGAGAAACAGAGCGACTGAAACAGAGGGCGAGAAACAGAGTGGCTGAAACAAACGGGCTGAAGCAGAGGGGCTGAAAAAGAGGGCGAAAAACAGAGGGGCTGAAACAGAGGGGCTGAAACAGAGTGGCTAAAACAGAGGGGCTGAAACAGAGGGGCTGGAACAGTGGGGGAGAAACAGAGGGGCTGAAACAGAGGGTCTGAATCAGAGGTGCTGAAACAGAGGGCGATAAACAGAGGGGCTGAAACACAGGGCGAGAAACAGAGGGGCTGAAACAGAGGTCGAGAAACAGAGGGGATGAAACAGAGGGCGAGAAACCGAGGGGCTGAAACAGAGGGCGAGAAACAGAGGGGCTGAAACAGAGGGCGAGAAACAGAGGGGCTGAAACAGAGTGGCGGAAACAGAGGGGCTGAATCAGAGGGGCTGATTCAGAGGGGCTGAATCAGAGGGGCTGAAACAGAGGGCGAGAAACAGAGGGGCTGAAACAGAGGGGCTGAAACAGAGGGGCTGAAACAGAGGGGCTGAATAGGAGGGCGAGAAACATAGGGGCTGAAACAGAGGGGCGGGAAACAGAGGGTCTGAATCAGAGGGGCTGAATGAGTGGGGCTGAATCACAGGGGCTGAATCAGAGGGGCTGAAACAGAGGGTGAGAAAAAGAGGGGTTGAAGCAGAGGTGCTGAAACAGAGGGGCTGAAACAGAGGGCGAGAAACAGAGGGGCTGAATTGAGGCGCAAAATCAGAGGGGCTGAATAAGAGGGGCTGAAACAGAGGGACTGAAGCAGAGGGGCTGAAACAGCGGACGAGAAACAGAGGGGTGGAAACAAAGGGCGAGAAACAGAGGGGCTGGAACAGAGGGCGAGAAAGAGAGGGGCTGAAACAGAGGGGCTGAAACAGAGGGGCTGAATCAGAGGGGCTGATTCAGAGGGGCTGAAACAGAGGGGCTGAATCAGCGGGGCTGAAACAGAGGGCGAGAAACTGAGGGGCTGAAACTGAGGGCGAGAAACAGAGGGGCAGAAACAGAGGGCGAGAAACAGAGGGGCTGAAACAGAGGGCGAGAAACAGAGGGGCTGAATCAGAGGGGCTGAAACAGAGGGTGAGAAACAGAGGGGCTGAAACAGAGGGCGAGAAACAGAGTGGCTGAAACAGAGGGGCTGAAACAGAGGGGCTGAATCAGAGGGGCTGATTCAGAGGGGCTGAATCAGAGGGGCTGAAACAGAGGGCGAGAAACAGACGGGCTCAAACAGAGGGCGAGAAACAGAGGGGCTGAAACATAGGGCGAGAAACAGATGGGCTGAATCAGAGGGGCTGAAACAGAGGGGCTGAAACAGAGGGGCTGAATAGGAGGGCGAGAAACAGAGGGGCTGAAACAGAGGGGCGGGAAACAGAGGGTCTGAATCAGAGGGGCTGAATGAGTGGGGCTGAATCAGAGGGACTGAATCTGAGGGGCTGAAACAGAGGGTTAGAAACAGAGGGGCTGAAGCAGAGGTGCTGAAACAGAGGGGCTGAAACAGAGGGCGAGAAACAGAGGGGCTGAATTGAGGCGCAAAATCAGAGGGGCTGAATCAGAGGGGCTGAAACAGAGGGGCTGAATCAGAGGGGCTGAAACAGAGGGCGAGAAACAGAGGGGCGGAAACAAAGGGCGAGAAACAGAGGGGCTGGAACAGAGGGCGAGAAAGAGAGGGGCTGAAACAGAGGGGCTGAAACAGAGGGGCTGAAACAGAGGGGCTGAATCAGAGGGGCTGATTCAGAGGGGCTGAAACAGAGGGGCTGAATCTGCGGGGCTGAAACAGAGCGCGAGAAACTGAGGGGCTGAAACAGAGGGCGAGAAACAGAGGGGCAGAAACAGAGGGCGAGAAACAGAGGGGCTGAAACAGAGGGCGAGAAACAGAGGGGCTGAATCAGAGGGGCTGAAACAGAGGGCGAGAAACAGAGTGGCTGAAACAGACGGGCTGAAACAGAGGGGCTGAAAAAGAGGGCGAAAAACAGAGGGGCTGAAACAGAGGGGCTGAAACAGAGTGGCTAAAACAGAGGGGCTGAAACAGAGGGGCTGGAGCAGTGGGGGAGAAACAGAGGGGCTGAAACAGAGGGGCTGAATCAGAGGTGCTGAAACAGAGGGCGATAAACAGAGGGGCTGAAACAGAGGGCGAGAAACAGAGGGGCTGAAACAGAGGTCGAGAAACAGAGGGGATGAAACAGAGGGCGAGAAACCGAGGGGCTGAAACAGAGGGCGAGAAACAGAGGGGCTGAAACAGAGAGGCTGAAACAGAGGGCGAGAAACAAACGGGCTGAATCAGTGGGTGAGAAACAGAGGGCGAGAAACAGAGGGGATGAAACAGACGGGCTGAAACAGAGTGCCTGAAACAGAGGGCGAAAAACAGAGGGGCTGGATCAGAGGGCGAGAAAAAGAGGGTGAGAAACAGAGGGCGAGAAACAGAGGGTGAGAAACAGAGGGCGAGAAACAGAGGGTGAGAAACAGAGGGCGAGAAACAGAGGGGATGAAACAGAGGGGCTGAAACAGAGGGCGAGAAACAGAGGGGCTGAAACAGAGGGGCTGAAACAGAGGGGCTGAAACAGAGGGGCTGAAACAGAGGGCGAGAAACAGACAGGCTGAAACAGAGGGCGAGAAACAGAGGGGCTGAAACATAGGGCGAGAAACAGAGGGGCTGAAACAGCGGGCGAGAAACAGAGGGGCTGAAACAGAGGGGCTGAAACAGAGGGGCTGAAACAGAGTGCGAGAAACAGAGGGGCTGAAACAGAGGGGGAGAAACAGAGGGCGAGAAACAGAGGGACTGAAACAGAGGGGCTGAAATAGAGGGGCTGAAACAGAGGGCGAGAAACAGAGGGGCTGAAACAGAGGGCGAGAAACAGAGGGTGAGAAACAGAGGGTAAGAAACAGAGGGTGAGAAACAGAGGGCGAGAAACAGAGGGGCTGAAACAGAGGGGCTGAAACAGAGGGGCTGAAACAGAGGGCGAGAAACAGAGGGGCTGAAACAGAGGGCGAGAAACAGAGGGGCTGAATCAGAGTGCGAGAAACAGAGGGGCTGAAACAGAGGGGCTGAAACAGAGGGGCAGAAAAAGAGGGCGAAAAACAGAGGGGCTGAAACAGAGGGCGAGAAACAGAGGGGCTGAAACAGAGGGGCTGAAACAGAGTGGCTGAAACAGAGGGGCTGAAACAGAGGGGCTGGAACAGAAGGGGAGAAACAGAGGGGCTGCAACAGAGGGGCTGAATCAGAGGGGCTGAAACAGAGGGCGAGAAACAGAGGGGCTGAAACAGAGGGCGAGAAACAGAGGGGCTGAAACAGAGGGGCGGAAACAGAGGGGCTGAATCAGAGGGGCTGATTCAGAGGGGCTGAATCAGAGGGGCTGAAACAGAGAGCGAGAAACAGACGGGCTCAAACAGAGGGCGAGAAACTGAGGGGCTGAAACAGAGGGCGAGAAACAGAGGGGCTGAAACAGAGGGGCTGAAACAGAGGGGCTGAAACAGAGGGGCTGAATAGGAGGGCGAGAAACATTGGGGCTGAAACAGAGGGGCGGGAAACAGAGGGTCTGAATCAGAGGGGCTGAATGAGTGGGGCTGAATCAGAGGGGCTGAATCAGAGGGGCTGAAACAGAGGGTGAGAAACAGAGGGGCTGAAGCAGAGGTGCTGAAACAGAGGGGCTGAGACAGAGGGCGAGAAACAGAGGGGCTGAATTGAGGTGCAAAATCAGAGGGGCTGAATCAGAGGGGCTGAAACATAGGGGCTGAAACAGAGGGGCGGGAAACAGAGGGTCTGAATCAGAGGGGCTGAATGAGTGGGGCTGAATCAGAGGGGCTGAATCAGAGGGGCTGAAACAGAGGGTGAGAAACAGAGGGGCTGAAGCAGAGGTGCTGAAACAGAGGGGCTGAAACAGAGGGCGAGAAACAGAGGGGCTGAATTGAGGCGCAAAATCAGAGGGGCTGAAACAGAGGGGCTGAAGCAGAGGGGCTGAAACAGCGGGCGAGAAACAGAGGGGTGGAAACAAAGGGCGAGAAACAGAGGGGCTGGAACAGAGGGCGAGAAAGAGAGGGGCTGAAACAGAGGGGCTGAAACAGAGGGGCTGAAACAGAGGGGCTGAATCAGAGGGGCTGATTCAGAGGGGCTGAAACAGAGGGGCTGAATCAGCGGGGCTGAAACAGAGGGCGAGAAACTGAGGGGCTGAAACTGAGGGCGAGAAACAGAGGGGCAGAAACAGAGGGCGAGAAACAGAGGGGCTGAAACAGAGGGCGAGAAACAGAGGGGCTGAATCGGAGGGGCTGAAACAGAGGGTGAGAAACAGAGGGGCTGAAACAGAGGGCGAGAAACAGAGTGGCTGAAACAGAGGGGCTGAAACAGAGTGGCTAAAACAGAGGGGCTGAAACAGAGGGGCTGGAACAGTGGGGGAGAAACAGAGGGGCTGAAACAGAGGGTCTGAATCAGAGGTGCTGAAACAGAGGGCGATAAACAGAGGGGCTGAAACACAGGGCGAGAAACAGAGGGGCTGAAACAGAGGTCGAGAAACAGAGGGGATGAAACAGAGGGCGAGAAACCGAGGGGCTGAAACAGAGGGCGAGAAACAGAGGGGCTGAAACAGAGGGCGAGAAACAGAGGGGCTGAAACAGAGTGGCGGAAACAGAGGGGCTGAATCAGAGGGGCTGATTCAGAGGGGCTGAATCAGAGGGGCTGAAACAGAGGGCGAGAAACAGAGGGGCTGAAACAGAGGGGCTGAAACAGAGGGGCTGAAACAGAGGGGCTGAATAGGAGGGCGAGAAACATAGGGGCTGAAACAGAGGGGCGGGAAACAGAGGGTCTGAATCAGAGGGGCTGAATGAGTGGGGCTGAATCACAGGGGCTGAATCAGAGGGGCTGAAACAGAGGGTGAGAAAAAGAGGGGTTGAAGCAGAGGTGCTGAAACAGAGGGGCTGAAACAGAGGGCGAGAAACAGAGGGGCTGAATTGAGGCGCAAAATCAGAGGGGCTGAATAAGAGGGGCTGAAACAGAGGGACTGAAGCAGAGGGGCTGAAACAGCGGACGAGAAACAGAGGGGTGGAAACAAAGGGCGAGAAACAGAGGGGCTGGAACAGAGGGCGAGAAAGAGAGGGGCTGAAACAGAGGGGCTGAAACAGAGGGGCTGAATCAGAGGGGCTGATTCAGAGGGGCTGAAACAGAGGGGCTGAATCAGCGGGGCTGAAACAGAGGGCGAGAAACTGAGGGGCTGAAACTGAGGGCGAGAAACAGAGGGGCAGAAACAGAGGGCGAGAAACAGAGGGGCTGAAACAGAGGGCGAGAAACAGAGGGGCTGAATCAGAGGGGCTGAAACAGAGGGTGAGAAACAGAGGGGCTGAAACAGAGGGCGAGAAACAGAGTGGCTGAAACAGAGGGGCTGAAACAGAGGGGCTGAATCAGAGGGGCTGATTCAGAGGGGCTGAATCAGAGGGGCTGAAACAGAGGGCGAGAAACAGACGGGCTCAAACAGAGGGCGAGAAACAGAGGGGCTGAAACATAGGGCGAGAAACAGATGGGCTGAATCAGAGGGGCTGAAACAGAGGGGCTGAAACAGAGGGGCTGAATAGGAGGGCGAGAAACAGAGGGGCTGAAACAGAGGGGCGGGAAACAGAGGGTCTGAATCAGAGGGGCTGAATGAGTGGGGCTGAATCAGAGGGACTGAATCTGAGGGGCTGAAACAGAGGGTTAGAAACAGAGGGGCTGAAGCAGAGGTGCTGAAACAGAGGGGCTGAAACAGAGGGCGAGAAACAGAGGGGCTGAATTGAGGCGCAAAATCAGAGGGGCTGAATCAGAGGGGCTGAAACAGAGGGGCTGAATCAGAGGGGCTGAAACAGAGGGCGAGAAACAGAGGGGCGGAAACAAAGGGCGAGAAACAGAGGGGCTGGAACAGAGGGCGAGAAAGAGAGGGGCTGAAACAGAGGGGCTGAAACAGAGGGGCTGAAACAGAGGGGCTGAATCAGAGGGGCTGATTCAGAGGGGCTGAAACAGAGGGGCTGAATCTGCGGGGCTGAAACAGAGCGCGAGAAACTGAGGGGCTGAAACAGAGGGCGAGAAACAGAGGGGCAGAAACAGAGGGCGAGAAACAGAGGGGCTGAAACAGAGGGCGAGAAACAGAGGGGCTGAATCAGAGGGGCTGAAACAGAGGGCGAGAAACAGAGTGGCTGAAACAGACGGGCTGAAACAGAGGGGCTGAAAAAGAGGGCGAAAAACAGAGGGGCTGAAACAGAGGGGCTGAAACAGAGTGGCTAAAACAGAGGGGCTGAAACAGAGGGGCTGGAGCAGTGGGGGAGAAACAGAGGGGCTGAAACAGAGGGGCTGAATCAGAGGTGCTGAAACAGAGGGCGATAAACAGAGGGGCTGAAACAGAGGGCGAGAAACAGAGGGGCTGAAACAGAGGTCGAGAAACAGAGGGGATGAAACAGAGGGCGAGAAACCGAGGGGCTGAAACAGAGGGCGAGAAACAGAGGGGCTGAAACAGAGAGGCTGAAACAGAGGGCGAGAAACAAACGGGCTGAATCAGTGGGTGAGAAACAGAGGGCGAGAAACAGAGGGGATGAAACAGACGGGCTGAAACAGAGTGCCTGAAACAGAGGGCGAAAAACAGAGGGGCTGGATCAGAGGGCGAGAAAAAGAGGGTGAGAAACAGAGGGCGAGAAACAGAGGGTGAGAAACAGAGGGCGAGAAACAGAGGGTGAGAAACAGAGGGCGAGAAACAGAGGGGATGAAACAGAGGGGCTGAAACAGAGGGCGAGAAACAGAGGGGCTGAAACAGAGGGGCTGAAACAGAGGGGCTGAAACAGAGGGGCTGAAACAGAGGGCGAGAAACAGACAGGCTGAAACAGAGGGCGAGAAACAGAGGGGCTGAAACATAGGGCGAGAAACAGAGGGGCTGAAACAGCGGGCGAGAAACAGAGGGGCTGAAACAGAGGGGCTGAAACAGAGGGGCTGAAACAGAGTGCGAGAAACAGAGGGGCTGAAACAGAGGGGGAGAAACAGAGGGCGAGAAACAGAGGGACTGAAACAGAGGGGCTGAAATAGAGGGGCTGAAACAGAGGGCGAGAAACAGAGGGGCTGAAACAGAGGGCGAGAAACAGAGGGTGAGAAACAGAGGGTAAGAAACAGAGGGTGAGAAACAGAGGGCGAGAAACAGAGGGGCTGAAACAGAGGGGCTGAAACAGAGGGGCTGAAACAGAGGGCGAGAAACAGAGGGGCTGAAACAGAGGGCGAGAAACAGAGGGGCTGAATCAGAGTGCGAGAAACAGAGGGGCTGAAACAGAGGGGCTGAAACAGAGGGGCAGAAAAAGAGGGCGAAAAACAGAGGGGCTGAAACAGAGGGCGAGAAACAGAGGGGCTGAAACAGAGGGGCTGAAACAGAGTGGCTGAAACAGAGGGGCTGAAACAGAGGGGCTGGAACAGAAGGGGAGAAACAGAGGGGCTGCAACAGAGGGGCTGAATCAGAGGGGCTGAAACAGAGGGCGAGAAACAGAGGGGCTGAAACAGAGGGCGAGAAACAGAGGGGCTGAAACAGAGGGGCGGAAACAGAGGGGCTGAATCAGAGGGGCTGATTCAGAGGGGCTGAATCAGAGGGGCTGAAACAGAGAGCGAGAAACAGAGGGGCTCAAACAGAGGGCGAGAAACTGAGGGGCTGAAACAGAGGGCGAGAAACAGAGGGGCTGAAACAGAGGGGCTGAAACAGAGGGGCTGAAACAGAGGGGCTGAATAGGAGGGCGAGAAACATTGGGGCTGAAACAGAGGGGCGGGAAACAGAGGGTCTGAATCAGAGGGGCTGAATGAGTGGGGCTGAATCAGAGGGGCTGAATCAGAGGGGCTGAAACAGAGGGTGAGAAACAGAGGGGCTGAAGCAGAGGTGCTGAAACAGAGGGGCTGAGACAGAGGGCGAGAAACAGAGGGGCTGAATTGAGGTGCAAAATCAGAGGGGCTGAATCAGAGGGGCTGAAACATAGGGGCTGAAACAGAGGGGCGGGAAACAGAGGGTCTGAATCAGAGGGGCTGAATGAGTGGGGCTGAATCAGAGGGGCTGAATCAGAGGGGCTGAAACAGAGGGTGAGAAACAGAGGGGCTGAAACAGAGGGCGAGAAACAGAGTGGCTGAAACAGAGGGGCTGAAACAGAGTGGCTAAAACAGAGGGGCTGAAACAGAGGGGCTGGAACAGTGGGGGAGAAACAGAGGGGCTGAAACAGAGGGTCTGAATCAGAGGTGCTGAAACAGAGGGCGATAAACAGAGGGGCTGAAACACAGGGCGAGAAACAGAGGGGCTGAAACAGAGGTCGAGAAACAGAGGGGATGAAACAGAGGGCGAGAAACCGAGGGGCTGAAACAGAGGGCGAGAAACAGAGGGGCTGAAACAGAGGGCGAGAAACAGAGGGGCTGAAACAGAGTGGCGGAAACAGAGGGGCTGAATCAGAGGGGCTGATTCAGAGGGGCTGAATCAGAGGGGCTGAAACAGAGGGCGAGAAACAGAGGGGCTGAAACAGAGGGGCTGAAACAGAGGGGCTGAAACAGAGGGGCTGAATAGGAGGGCGAGAAACATAGGGGCTGAAACAGAGGGGCGGGAAACAGAGGGTCTGAATCAGAGGGGCTGAATGAGTGGGGCTGAATCACAGGGGCTGAATCAGAGGGGCTGAAACAGAGGGTGAGAAAAAGAGGGGTTGAAGCAGAGGTGCTGAAACAGAGGGGCTGAAACAGAGGGCGAGAAACAGAGGGGCTGAATTGAGGCGCAAAATCAGAGGGGCTGAATAAGAGGGGCTGAAACAGAGGGACTGAAGCAGAGGGGCTGAAACAGCGGACGAGAAACAGAGGGGTGGAAACAAAGGGCGAGAAACAGAGGGGCTGGAACAGAGGGCGAGAAAGAGAGGGGTTGAAACAGAGGGGCTGAAACAGAGGGGCTGAATCAGAGGGGCTGATTCAGAGGGGCTGAAACAGAGGGGCTGAATCAGCGGGGCTGAAACAGAGGGCGAGAAACTGAGGGGCTGAAACTGAGGGCGAGAAACAGAGGGGCAGAAACAGAGGGCGAGAAACAGAGGGGCTGAAACAGAGGGCGAGAAACAGAGGGGCTGAATCAGAGGGGCTGAAACAGAGGGTGAGAAACAGAGGGGCTGAAACAGAGGGCGAGAAACAGAGTGGCTGAAACAGAGGGGCTGAAACAGAGGGGCTGAATCAGAGGGGCTGATTCAGAGGGGCTGAATCAGAGGGGCTGAAACAGAGGGCGAGAAACAGACGGGCTCAAACAGAGGGCGAGAAACAGAGGGGCTGAAACATAGGGCGAGAAACAGATGGGCTGAATCAGAGGGGCTGAAACAGAGGGGCTGAAACAGAGGGGCTGAATAGGAGGGCGAGAAACAGAGGGGCTGAAACAGAGGGGCGGGAAACAGAGGGTCTGAATCAGAGGGGCTGAATGAGTGGGGCTGAATCAGAGGGACTGAATCTGAGGGGCTGAAACAGAGGGTTAGAAACAGAGGGGCTGAAGCAGAGGTGCTGAAACAGAGGGGCTGAAACAGAGGGCGAGAAACAGAGGGGCTGAATTGAGGCGCAAAATCAGAGGGGCTGAATCAGAGGGGCTGAAACAGAGGGGCTGAATCAGAGGGGCTGAAACAGAGGGCGAGAAACAGAGGGGCGGAAACAAAGGGCGAGAAACAGAGGGGCTGGAACAGAGGGCGAGAAAGAGAGGGGCTGAAACAGAGGGGCTGAAACAGAGGGGCTGAAACAGAGGGGCTGAATCAGAGGGGCTGATTCAGAGGGGCTGAAACAGAGGGGCTGAATCTGCGGGGCTGAAACAGAGCGCGAGAAACTGAGGGGCTGAAACAGAGGGCGAGAAACAGAGGGGCAGAAACAGAGGGCGAGAAACAGAGGGGCTGAAACAGAGGGCGAGAAACAGAGGGGCTGAATCAGAGGGGCTGAAACAGAGGGCGAGAAACAGAGTGGCTGAAACAGACGGGCTGAAACAGAGGGGCTGAAAAAGAGGGCGAAAAACAGAGGGGCTGAAACAGAGGGGCTGAAACAGAGTGGCTAAAACAGAGGGGCTGAAACAGAGGGGCTGGAGCAGTGGGGGAGAAACAGAGGGGCTGAAACAGAGGGGCTGAATCAGAGGTGCTGAAACAGAGGGCGATAAACAGAGGGGCTGAAACAGAGGGCGAGAAACAGAGGGGCTGAAACAGAGGTCGAGAAACAGAGGGGATGAAACAGAGGGCGAGAAACCGAGGGGCTGAAACAGAGGGCGAGAAACAGAGGGGCTGAAACAGAGAGGCTGAAACAGAGGGCGAGAAACAAACGGGCTGAATCAGTGGGTGAGAAACAGAGGGCGAGAAACAGAGGGGATGAAACAGACGGGCTGAAACAGAGTGCCTGAAACAGAGGGCGAAAAACAGAGGGGCTGGATCAGAGGGCGAGAAAAAGAGGGTGAGAAACAGAGGGCGAGAAACAGAGGGTGAGAAACAGAGGGCGAGAAACAGAGGGTGAGAAACAGAGGGCGAGAAACAGAGGGGATGAAACAGAGGGGCTGAAACAGAGGGCGAGAAACAGAGGGGCTGAAACAGAGGGGCTGAAACAGAGGGGCTGAAACAGAGGGGCTGAAACAGAGGGCGAGAAACAGACAGGCTGAAACAGAGGGCGAGAAACAGAGGGGCTGAAACATAGGGCGAGAAACAGAGGGGCTGAAACAGCGGGCGAGAAACAGAGGGGCTGAAACAGAGGGGCTGAAACAGAGGGGCTGAAACAGAGTGCGAGAAACAGAGGGGCTGAAACAGAGGGGGAGAAACAGAGGGCGAGAAACAGAGGGACTGAAACAGAGGGGCTGAAATAGAGGGGCTGAAACAGAGGGCGAGAAACAGAGGGGCTGAAACAGAGGGCGAGAAACAGAGGGTGAGAAACAGAGGGTAAGAAACAGAGGGTGAGAAACAGAGGGCGAGAAACAGAGGGGCTGAAACAGAGGGGCTGAAACAGAGGGGCTGAAACAGAGGGCGAGAAACAGAGGGGCTGAAACAGAGGGCGAGAAACAGAGGGGCTGAATCAGAGTGCGAGAAACAGAGGGGCTGAAACAGAGGGGCTGAAACAGAGGGGCAGAAAAAGAGGGCGAAAAACAGAGGGGCTGAAACAGAGGGCGAGAAACAGAGGGGCTGAAACAGAGGGGCTGAAACAGAGTGGCTGAAACAGAGGGGCTGAAACAGAGGGGCTGGAACAGAAGGGGAGAAACAGAGGGGCTGCAACAGAGGGGCTGAATCAGAGGGGCTGAAACAGAGGGCGAGAAACAGAGGGGCTGAAACAGAGGGCGAGAAACAGAGGGGCTGAAACAGAGGGGCGGAAACAGAGGGGCTGAATCAGAGGGGCTGATTCAGAGGGGCTGAATCAGAGGGGCTGAAACAGAGAGCGAGAAACAGAGGGGCTCAAACAGAGGGCGAGAAACTGAGGGGCTGAAACAGAGGGCGAGAAACAGAGGGGCTGAAACAGAGGGGCTGAAACAGAGGGGCTGAAACAGAGGGGCTGAATAGGAGGGCGAGAAACATTGGGGCTGAAACAGAGGGGCGGGAAACAGAGGGTCTGAATCAGAGGGGCTGAATGAGTGGGGCTGAATCAGAGGGGCTGAATCAGAGGGGCTGAAACAGAGGGTGAGAAACAGAGGGGCTGAAGCAGAGGTGCTGAAACAGAGGGGCTGAGACAGAGGGCGAGAAACAGAGGGGCTGAATTGAGGTGCAAAATCAGAGGGGCTGAATCAGAGGGGCTGAAACATAGGGGCTGAAACAGAGGGGCGGGAAACAGAGGGTCTGAATCAGAGGGGCTGAATGAGTGGGGCTGAATCAGAGGGGCTGAATCAGAGGGGCTGAAACAGAGGGTGAGAAACAGAGGGGCTGAAGCAGAGGTGCTGAAACAGAGGGGCTGAAACAGAGGGCGAGAAACAGAGGGGCTGAATTGAGGCGCAAAATCAGAGGGGCTGAAACAGAGGGGCTGAAGCAGAGGGGCTGAAACAGCGGGCGAGAAACAGAGGGGTGGAAACAAAGGGCGAGAAACAGAGGGGCTGGAACAGAGGGCGAGAAAGAGAGGGGCTGAAACAGAGGGGCTGAAACAGAGGGGCTGAAACAGAGGGGCTGAATCAGAGGGGCTGATTCAGAGGGGCTGAAACAGAGGGGCTGAATCAGCGGGGCTGAAACAGAGGGCGAGAAACTGAGGGGCTGAAACTGAGGGCGAGAAACAGAGGGGCAGAAACAGAGGGCGAGAAACAGAGGGGCTGAAACAGAGGGCGAGAAACAGAGGGGCTGAATCGGAGGGGCTGAAACAGAGGGTGAGAAACAGAGGGGCTGAAACAGAGGGCGAGAAACAGAGTGGCTGAAACAGAGGGGCTGAAACAGAGGGGCTGAATCAGAGGGGCTGATTCAGAGGGGCTGAATCAGAGGGGCTGAAACAGAGGGCGAGAAACAGACGGGCTCAAACAGAGGTCGAGAAACAGAGGGGCTGAAACATAGGGCGAGAAACAGAGGGGCTGAATCAGAGGGGCTGAAACAGAGGGGCTGAAACAGAGGGGCTGATTCAGAGGGGCTGAATCAGAGGGGCTGAAACAGAGGGCGAGAAACAGACGGGCTCAAACAGAGGTCGAGAAACAGAGGGGCTGAAACAGAGGGGCTGAAACAGAGGGTGAGAAACAGAGGGGCTGAAACAGAGGGCGAGAAACAGAGTGGCTGAAACAGAGGGGCTGAAACAGAGGGGCTGAAAAAGAGGGCGAAAAACAGAGGGGCTGAAACAGAGGGGCTGAAACAGAGTGGCTAAAACAGAGGGGCTGAAACAGAGGGGCTGGAACAGAGGGGAGAAACAGAGGGGCTGAAACAGAGGGGCTGAATCAGAGGGGCTGAAACAGAGGGCGATAAACAGAGGGGCTGAAACAGAGGGCGAGAAACAGAGGGGCTGAAACAGAGGTCGAGAAACAGAGGGGATGAAACAGAGGGCGAGAATCCGAGGGGCTGAAACAGAGGGCGAGAAACAGAGGGGCTGAAACAGAGGGCGAGAAACAGAGGGGCTGAAACAGAGAGGCTGAAACAGAGGGGCTGAAACAGAGGGCGAGAAACAGATGGGCTGAAACAGAGGGCGAGAAACAGAGGGGCTGAAACAGAGGGGCTGAAACAGAGGGGCTGAAACAGAGGGGCTGAAACGGAAGGCGAGAAACAGAGGGGCTGAAACAGAGGGGCTGAAACAGAGTGGCTGAAACAAAGGGGCTGAAACAGAGGGCGAGAAACAGAGGAGCTGAATCAGAGGGGCTGAATCAGAGGGGCTGAAACAGAGAGGCTGAAGCAGAGGGCGAGAAACAAACGGGCTGAATCAGCGGGTGAGAAACAGAGGGCGAGAAACAGAGGGGATGAAACAGACGGGCTGAAACAGAGTGCCTGAAACAGAGGGCGAAAAACAGAGGGGCTGGATCAGAAGGCGAGAAAAAGAGGGTGAGAAACAGAGTGCGAGAAACAGAGGGTGAGAAACAGAGGGCGAGAAACAGAGGGTGAGAAACAGAGGGCGAGAAACAGAGGGGATGAAACAGAGGGGCTGAAACAGAGGGGCTGAAACAGAGGGTGAGAAACAGAGAGGCTGAAACAGAGGGCGAGAAACAGAGGGGCTGAAACAGAGGGCGAGAAACAGAGGGGCTGAAACAGCGGGCGAGAAACAGAGGGGCTGAAACAGAGGGGCTGAAACAGAGGGGCTGAAACAGAGTGCGAGAAACAGAGGGGCTGAAACAGAGGGGGAGAAACAGAGGGCGAGAAACAGAGGGACTGAAACAGAGGGGCTGAAACAGAGGGGCTGAAACAGAGGGCGAGAAACAGAGGGGCTGAAACAGAGGGCGAGAAACAGAGGGTGAGATACAGAGGGTAAGAAACAGAGGGTGAGAAACAGAGGGCGAGAAACAGAGGGGCTGAAACAGAGGGGCTGAAACAGAGGGGCTGAAACAGAGGGCGAGAAACAGAGGGGCTGAAACAGAGGGCGAGAAACAGAGGGGCTGAATCAGAGTGCGAGAAACAGAGGGGCTGAAACAGAGGGGCTGAAACAGAGGGGCTGAAACAGAGGGCGAGAAACAGAGAGGCTGAAACAGAGGGCGAGAAACAGAGGGGCTGAAACAGAGGGCGAGAAACAGAGGGGCTGAAACAGAGGGGGAGAAACAGAGGGCGAGAAACAGAGGGACTGAAACAGAGGGGCTGAAACAGAGGGTCTGAAACAGAGGGCGAGAAACAGAGGGGCTGAAACAGAGGGCGAGAAGCAGAGGGGCTGAAACAGAGGGTGAGAAACAGAGGGGCTGAAACAGAGGGGCTAAAACAGAGGGGCTCAAACAGAGGGGCTGAAACAGAGGGCGAGAAATAGAGGGGCTGAAACAGAAGGCGAAAAACAGAGCGGCTGAAACAGAGGGCGAGAAAAATAGGGGCAGTAACAGAGGGGCTGAAACAGAGGGGCTCAAACAGAGGGGCTGAAACAGAGGGCGAGAAATAGAGGGGCTGAAACAGAAGGCGAAAAACAGAGCGGCTGAAACAGAGAGCGAGAAACAGAGGGGCTCAAACAGAGGGCGAGAAACTGAGGGGCTGAAACAGAGGGCGAGAAACAGAGGGGCTGAAACAGAGGGGCTGAAACAGAGGGGCTGAAACAGAGGGGCTGAATAGGAGGGCGAGAAACATTGGGGCTGAAACAGAGGGGCGGGAAACAGAGGGTCTGAATCAGAGGGGCTGAATGAGTGGGGCTGAATCAGAGGGGCTGAATCAGAGGGGCTGAAACAGAGGGTGAGAAACAGAGGGGCTGAAGCAGAGGTGCTGAAACAGAGGGGCTGAGACAGAGGGCGAGAAACAGAGGGGCTGAATTGAGGTGCAAAATCAGAGGGGCTGAATCAGAGGGGCTGAAACATAGGGGCTGAAACAGAGGGGCGGGAAACAGAGGGTCTGAATCAGAGGGGCTGAATGAGTGGGGCTGAATCAGAGGGGCTGAATCAGAGGGGCTGAAACAGAGGGTGAGAAACAGAGGGGCTGAAGCAGAGGTGCTGAAACAGAGGGGCTGAAACAGAGGGCGAGAAACAGAGGGGCTGAATTGAGGCGCAAAATCAGAGGGGCTGAAACAGAGGGGCTGAAGCAGAGGGGCTGAAACAGCGGGCGAGAAACAGAGGGGTGGAAACAAAGGGCGAGAAACAGAGGGGCTGGAACAGAGGGCGAGAAAGAGAGGGGCTGAAACAGAGGGGCTGAAACAGAGGGGCTGAAACAGAGGGGCTGAATCAGAGGGGCTGATTCAGAGGGGCTGAAACAGAGGGGCTGAATCAGCGGGGCTGAAACAGAGGGCGAGAAACTGAGGGGCTGAAACTGAGGGCGAGAAACAGAGGGGCAGAAACAGAGGGCGAGAAACAGAGGGGCTGAAACAGAGGGCGAGAAACAGAGGGGCTGAATCGGAGGGGCTGAAACAGAGGGTGAGAAACAGAGGGGCTGAAACAGAGGGCGAGAAACAGAGTGGCTGAAACAGAGGGGCTGAAACAGAGGGGCTGAATCAGAGGGGCTGATTCAGAGGGGCTGAATCAGAGGGGCTGAAACAGAGGGCGAGAAACAGACGGGCTCAAACAGAGGTCGAGAAACAGAGGGGCTGAAACATAGGGCGAGAAACAGAGGGGCTGAATCAGAGGGGCTGAAACAGAGGGGCTGAAACAGAGGGGCTGATTCAGAGGGGCTGAATCAGAGGGGCTGAAACAGAGGGCGAGAAACAGACGGGCTCAAACAGAGGTCGAGAAACAGAGGGGCTGAAACAGAGGGGCTGAAACAGAGGGTGAGAAACAGAGGGGCTGAAACAGAGGGCGAGAAACAGAGTGGCTGAAACAGAGGGGCTGAAACAGAGGGGCTGAAAAAGAGGGCGAAAAACAGAGGGGCTGAAACAGAGGGGCTGAAACAGAGTGGCTAAAACAGAGGGGCTGAAACAGAGGGGCTGGAACAGAGGGGAGAAACAGAGGGGCTGAAACAGAGGGGCTGAATCAGAGGGGCTGAAACAGAGGGCGATAAACAGAGGGGCTGAAACAGAGGGCGAGAAACAGAGGGGCTGAAACAGAGGTCGAGAAACAGAGGGGATGAAACAGAGGGCGAGAATCCGAGGGGCTGAAACAGAGGGCGAGAAACAGAGGGGCTGAAACAGAGGGCGAGAAACAGAGGGGCTGAAACAGAGAGGCTGAAACAGAGGGGCTGAAACAGAGGGCGAGAAACAGATGGGCTGAAACAGAGGGCGAGAAACAGAGGGGCTGAAACAGAGGGGCTGAAACAGAGGGGCTGAAACAGAGGGGCTGAAACGGAAGGCGAGAAACAGAGGGGCTGAAACAGAGGGGCTGAAACAGAGTGGCTGAAACAAAGGGGCTGAAACAGAGGGCGAGAAACAGAGGAGCTGAATCAGAGGGGCTGAATCAGAGGGGCTGAAACAGAGAGGCTGAAGCAGAGGGCGAGAAACAAACGGGCTGAATCAGCGGGTGAGAAACAGAGGGCGAGAAACAGAGGGGATGAAACAGACGGGCTGAAACAGAGTGCCTGAAACAGAGGGCGAAAAACAGAGGGGCTGGATCAGAAGGCGAGAAAAAGAGGGTGAGAAACAGAGTGCGAGAAACAGAGGGTGAGAAACAGAGGGCGAGAAACAGAGGGTGAGAAACAGAGGGCGAGAAACAGAGGGGATGAAACAGAGGGGCTGAAACAGAGGGGCTGAAACAGAGGGTGAGAAACAGAGAGGCTGAAACAGAGGGCGAGAAACAGAGGGGCTGAAACAGAGGGCGAGAAACAGAGGGGCTGAAACAGCGGGCGAGAAACAGAGGGGCTGAAACAGAGGGGCTGAAACAGAGGGGCTGAAACAGAGTGCGAGAAACAGAGGGGCTGAAACAGAGGGGGAGAAACAGAGGGCGAGAAACAGAGGGACTGAAACAGAGGGGCTGAAACAGAGGGGCTGAAACAGAGGGCGAGAAACAGAGGGGCTGAAACAGAGGGCGAGAAACAGAGGGTGAGATACAGAGGGTAAGAAACAGAGGGTGAGAAACAGAGGGCGAGAAACAGAGGGGCTGAAACAGAGGGGCTGAAACAGAGGGGCTGAAACAGAGGGCGAGAAACAGAGGGGCTGAAACAGAGGGCGAGAAACAGAGGGGCTGAATCAGAGTGCGAGAAACAGAGGGGCTGAAACAGAGGGGCTGAAACAGAGGGGCTGAAACAGAGGGCGAGAAACAGAGAGGCTGAAACAGAGGGCGAGAAACAGAGGGGCTGAAACAGAGGGCGAGAAACAGAGGGGCTGAAACAGAGGGGGAGAAACAGAGGGCGAGAAACAGAGGGACTGAAACAGAGGGGCTGAAACAGAGGGTCTGAAACAGAGGGCGAGAAACAGAGGGGCTGAAACAGAGGGCGAGAAGCAGAGGGGCTGAAACAGAGGGTGAGAAACAGAGGGGCTGAAACAGAGGGGCTAAAACAGAGGGGCTCAAACAGAGGGGCTGAAACAGAGGGCGAGAAATAGAGGGGCTGAAACAGAAGGCGAAAAACAGAGCGGCTGAAACAGAGGGCGAGAAAAATAGGGGCAGTAACAGAGGGGCTGAAACAGAAGGGCTGAAACAGAGGGCGAGAAACAGAGGGGCTGAAACAGAGGTCAAGAAACAGAGTGGCTGAATCAGAGGGGCTGTAACAGAGGGCGAGAAACAGAGGGGCTGAAACAGAGGGCGAGAAACAGAGGGGCTGAAACAGAGGGTGAGAAACAGAGGGGCTGAAACAGCGGGGCTGAAACAGAGGGGCTGTATCAGAGGGGCTGATTCAGAGGGGCTGAAACAGAGGGGCTGAATCAGAGGGGCTGAAACAGAGGGCGAGAAACAGAGGGGCTGAAACAGAGGGCGAGAAACAGAGGGTCAGAAACAGAGTGCGAGAAACAGAGTGGCTGAAATAGAGGGCGAGAAACAGAGGGGCTGAATTGAGGCGCAAAATCAGAGGGGCTGAAACAGAGGGGCTGAAGCAGAGGGGCTGAAACAGCGGGCGAGAAACAGAGGGGTGGAAACAAAGGGCGAGAAACAGAGGGGCTGGAACAGAGGGCGAGAAAGAGAGGGGCTGAAACAGAGGGGCTGAAACAGAGGGGCTGAAACAGAGGGGCTGAATCAGAGGGGCTGATTCAGAGGGGCTGAAACAGAGGGGCTGAATCAGCGGGGCTGAAACAGAGGGCGAGAAACTGAGGGGCTGAAACTGAGGGCGAGAAACAGAGGGGCAGAAACAGAGGGCGAGAAACAGAGGGGCTGAAACAGAGGGCGAGAAACAGAGGGGCTGAATCGGAGGGGCTGAAACAGAGGGTGAGAAACAGAGGGGCTGAAACAGAGGGCGAGAAACAGAGTGGCTGAAACAGAGGGGCTGAAACAGAGGGGCTGAATCAGAGGGGCTGATTCAGAGGGGCTGAATCAGAGGGGCTGAAACAGAGGGCGAGAAACAGACGGGCTCAAACAGAGGTCGAGAAACAGAGGGGCTGAAACATAGGGCGAGAAACAGAGGGGCTGAATCAGAGGGGCTGAAACAGAGGGGCTGAAACAGAGGGGCTGATTCAGAGGGGCTGAATCAGAGGGGCTGAAACAGAGGGCGAGAAACAGACGGGCTCAAACAGAGGTCGAGAAACAGAGGGGCTGAAACAGAGGGGCTGAAACAGAGGGTGAGAAACAGAGGGGCTGAAACAGAGGGCGAGAAACAGAGTGGCTGAAACAGAGGGGCTGAAACAGAGGGGCTGAAAAAGAGGGCGAAAAACAGAGGGGCTGAAACAGAGGGGCTGAAACAGAGTGGCTAAAACAGAGGGGCTGAAACAGAGGGGCTGGAACAGAGGGGAGAAACAGAGGGGCTGAAACAGAGGGGCTGAATCAGAGGGGCTGAAACAGAGGGCGATAAACAGAGGGGCTGAAACAGAGGGCGAGAAACAGAGGGGCTGAAACAGAGGTCGAGAAACAGAGGGGATGAAACAGAGGGCGAGAATCCGAGGGGCTGAAACAGAGGGCGAGAAACAGAGGGGCTGAAACAGAGGGCGAGAAACAGAGGGGCTGAAACAGAGAGGCTGAAACAGAGGGGCTGAAACAGAGGGCGAGAAACAGATGGGCTGAAACAGAGGGCGAGAAACAGAGGGGCTGAAACAGAGGGGCTGAAACAGAGGGGCTGAAACAGAGGGGCTGAAACGGAAGGCGAGAAACAGAGGGGCTGAAACAGAGGGGCTGAAACAGAGTGGCTGAAACAAAGGGGCTGAAACAGAGGGCGAGAAACAGAGGAGCTGAATCAGAGGGGCTGAATCAGAGGGGCTGAAACAGAGAGGCTGAAGCAGAGGGCGAGAAACAAACGGGCTGAATCAGCGGGTGAGAAACAGAGGGCGAGAAACAGAGGGGATGAAACAGACGGGCTGAAACAGAGTGCCTGAAACAGAGGGCGAAAAACAGAGGGGCTGGATCAGAAGGCGAGAAAAAGAGGGTGAGAAACAGAGTGCGAGAAACAGAGGGTGAGAAACAGAGGGCGAGAAACAGAGGGTGAGAAACAGAGGGCGAGAAACAGAGGGGATGAAACAGAGGGGCTGAAACAGAGGGGCTGAAACAGAGGGTGAGAAACAGAGAGGCTGAAACAGAGGGCGAGAAACAGAGGGGCTGAAACAGAGGGCGAGAAACAGAGGGGCTGAAACAGCGGGCGAGAAACAGAGGGGCTGAAACAGAGGGGCTGAAACAGAGGGGCTGAAACAGAGTGCGAGAAACAGAGGGGCTGAAACAGAGGGGGAGAAACAGAGGGCGAGAAACAGAGGGACTGAAACAGAGGGGCTGAAACAGAGGGGCTGAAACAGAGGGCGAGAAACAGAGGGGCTGAAACAGAGGGCGAGAAACAGAGGGTGAGATACAGAGGGTAAGAAACAGAGGGTGAGAAACAGAGGGCGAGAAACAGAGGGGCTGAAACAGAGGGGCTGAAACAGAGGGGCTGAAACAGAGGGCGAGAAACAGAGGGGCTGAAACAGAGGGCGAGAAACAGAGGGGCTGAATCAGAGTGCGAGAAACAGAGGGGCTGAAACAGAGGGGCTGAAACAGAGGGGCTGAAACAGAGGGCGAGAAACAGAGAGGCTGAAACAGAGGGCGAGAAACAGAGGGGCTGAAACAGAGGGCGAGAAACAGAGGGGCTGAAACAGAGGGGGAGAAACAGAGGGCGAGAAACAGAGGGACTGAAACAGAGGGGCTGAAACAGAGGGTCTGAAACAGAGGGCGAGAAACAGAGGGGCTGAAACAGAGGGCGAGAAGCAGAGGGGCTGAAACAGAGGGTGAGAAACAGAGGGGCTGAAACAGAGGGGCTAAAACAGAGGGGCTCAAACAGAGGGGCTGAAACAGAGGGCGAGAAATAGAGGGGCTGAAACAGAAGGCGAAAAACAGAGCGGCTGAAACAGAGGGCGAGAAAAATAGGGGCAGTAACAGAGGGGCTGAAACAGAAGGGCTGAAACAGAGGGCGAGAAACAGAGGGGCTGAAACAGAGGTCAAGAAACAGAGTGGCTGAATCAGAGGGGCTGTAACAGAGGGCGAGAAACAGAGGGGCTGAAACAGAGGGCGAGAAACAGAGGGGCTGAAACAGAGGGTGAGAAACAGAGGGGCTGAAACAGCGGGGCTGAAACAGAGGGGCTGTATCAGAGGGGCTGATTCAGAGGGGCTGAAACAGAGGGGCTGAATCAGAGGGGCTGAAACAGAGGGCGAGAAACAGAGGGGCTGAAACAGAGGGCGAGAAACAGAGGGTCAGAAACAGAGTGCGAGAAACAGAGTGGCTGAAATAGAGGGGCTGAAACAGAGAGCCCGAAACAGAACGGCTGAAACAGAGGGCGAGAAAAGGAGGGGCTGAAACAGAGGGGCTGAAACAGAGGGGCTAAATTAGAGGGGCAGAAACAGAGGGCGAGAAACAGAGGGGCTGAACCAGAGGGCGAGAAACAGAGGGGCTGAAACAGAGGGGCTGAAACAGAGGAGCTGAAACAGAGGGGCTGAAACAGAGGGCGAGAAACAGAGGGGCTGAAACAGAGGGACTGAAACAGAAGGGCTGTAACAGAGGGCGAGAAACAGAGGGCGAGAAACAGAGGGGCTGAAACAGAGGGGCTGATACAGAGGGCGAGAAACAGAGGGGCTGAAACAGAGGGCGAGAATCAGAGGGGCTGAAACAGAGGGCGAGAAACAGAGGGGCTGAAACAGAGGGGCTGATACAGAGGGCGAGAAACAGAGGGGCTGAAACAGAGGGTCTGAAACAGAGGGGCTGAAACAGAGGGCGAGAAACAGAGGGGCTGAAACAGAGGGGGAGAAACAGAGGGCGAGAAACAGAGGGACTGAAACAGAGGGGCTGAAACAGAGGGTCAGAAACAGAGGGCGAGAAACAGAGGGGCTGAAACAGAGGGCGAGAAGCAGAGGGGCTGAAACAGAGGGTTAGAAACAGAGGGGCTGAAACAGAGGGGCTAAAACAGAGGGGCTCAAACAGAGGGGCTGAAACAGAGGGCGAGAAATAGAGGGGCTGAAACAGAAGGCGAAAAACCGAGGGGCTGAAACAGAGGGCGAGAAAAATAGGGGCAGAAACAGAGGGGCTGAAACAGAAGGGCTGAAACAGAGGGTGAGAAACAGAGGGGCTGAAACAGAGGTCGAGAAACAGAGTGGCTGAATCAGAGGGGCTGAAACAGAGGGCGAGAAACAGAGGGGCTGAAACAGAGGGCGAGAAACAGAGGGTGAGAAACAGAGGGTAAGAAACAGAGGGTGAGAAACAGAGGGCGAGAAACAGAGGGGCTGAAACAGAGGGGCTGAAACAGAGGGGCTGAAACAGAGGGCGAGAAACAGAGGGGCTGAAACAGAGGGCGAGAAACAGAGGGGCTGAATCAGAGTGCGAGAAACAGAGGGGCTGAAACAGAGGGGCTGAAACAGAGGGGCTGAAACAGAGGGCGAGAAACAGAGAGGCTGAAACAGAGGGCGAGAAACAGAGGGGCTGAAACAGAGGGCGAGAAACAGAGGGGCTGAAACAGCGTGCGAGAAACAGAGGGGCTGAAACAGAGGGGCTGAAACAGAGGGAGAGAAACAGAGGGGCTGAAACAGAGGTCGAGAAACAGAGTGGCTGAATCAGAGGGGCTGAAACAGAGGGCGAGAAACAGAGGGGCTGAAACAGAGGGCGAGAAACAGAGGGGCTGAAACAGAGGGTGAGAAACAGAGGGGCTGAAACAGCGGGGCTGAAACAGAGGGGCTGTATCAGAGGGGCTGATTCAGAGGGGCTGAAACAGAGGGGCTGAATCAGAGGGGCTGAAACAGAGGGCGAGAAACAGAGGGGCTGAAAGAGAGGGCGAGAAACAGAGGGTCAGAAACAGAGTGCGAGAAACAGAGTGGCTGAAATAGAGGGGCTGAAACAGAGAGCCCGAAACAGAACGGCTGAAACAGAGGGCGAGAAAAGGAGGGGCTGAAACAGAGGGGCTGAAACAGAGGGGCTAAATTAGAGGGGCAGAAACAGAGGGCGAGAAACAGAGGGGCTGAACCAGAGGGCGAGAAACAGAGGGGCTGAAACAGAGGGGCTGAAACAGAGGAGCTGAAACAGAGGGGCTGAAACAGAGGGCGAGAAACAGAGGGGCTGAAACAGAGGGACTGAAACAGAAGGGCTGTAACAGAGGGCGAGAAACAGAGGGCGAGAAACCGAGGGGCTGAAACAGAGGGGCTGATACAGAGGGCGAGAAACAGAGGGGCTGAAACAGAGGGCGAGAATCAGAAGGGCTGAAACAGAGGGTGAGAAACAGAGGGGCTGAAACAGAGGGGCTGAAACAGAGGGGCTAAAACAGAGCGGCTGAAACGGAGGTCGAGAAACAGTGAGGCTGAAACAGAGGCGAGAAACAGAGCGGCTGAAACAGAGGGCGAGAAACAGAGGGGCTGAAACAGAGGGCGAGAAACAGAGGGCGAGAAACAGAGGGACTGAAACAGAGGGGCTGAAACAGAGGGGCTGAAACAGAGGTCGAGAAACAGAGGGGCTGAAACAGAGGGCGAGAAACAGGGGGGCTGAAACAGAGGGCGAGAAACAGAGGGGCTGAAACAGAGGGCGAGAAACAGAGGGGCTGAAACAGAGCGGCTGAAACACAGGGGCTGAAACAGAGGGGCTGAATCAGAGGGGCTGATTCAGAGGGCGGGAAATAGAGGGGCTGAAACAGAGGGCGAGAGACAGAGGGGCAGAAACACAGGGCCAGAAACAGAGGGGCTAAAACAGAGGGGCTCAAACAGAGGGGCTGAAACAGAGGGCGAGAAATAGAGGGGCTGAAACAGAAGGCGAAAAACAGAGCGGCTGAAACAGAGGGCGAGAAAAATAGGGGCAGAAACAGAGGGGCTGAAACAGAAGGGCTGAAACAGAGGGCGAGAAACAGAGGGGCTGAAACAGAGGTCGAGAAACAGAGTGGCTGAATCAGAGGGGCTGAAACAGAGGGCGAGAAACAGAGGGGCTGAAACAGAGGGCGAGAAGCAGAGGGGCTGAAACAGAGGGTGAGAAACAGAGGGGCTGAAACAGCGGGGCTGAAACAGAGGGGCTGTATCAGAGGGGCTGATTCAGAGGGGCTGAAACAGAGGGGCTGAATCAGAGGGGCTGAAACAGAGGGCGAGAAACAGAGGGGCTGAAACAGAGGGCGAGAAACAGAGGGTCAGAAACAGAGTGCGAGAAACAGAGTGGCTGAAATAGAGGGGCTGAAACAGAGAGCCCGAAACAGAACGGCTGAAACAGAGGGCGAGAAAAGGAGGGGCTGAAACAGAGGGGCTGAAACAGAGGGGCTAAATTAGAGGGGCTGAAACAGAGGGCGAGAAACAGAGGGGCTGAAACAGAGGGGCGGAAACACAGGGGCGGAATCAGAGGGGCTGATTCAGAGGGGCTGAATCAGAGGGGCTGAAACAGAGAGCGAGAAACAGAGGGGCTGAAACAGAGGGCGAGAAACAGAGTGGCTGAAACAGAGGGGCTGAAACAGAGGGGCTGAATCAGAGGGTCTGAAACAGAGGGGCTGAAACAGAGGGGCTGAATAGGAGGGCGAGAAACAGAGGGGCTGAAACAGAGGGGCGGGAAACAGAGGGTCTGAATCAGAGGGGCTGAATGAGTGGGGCTGAATCAGAGGGACTGAATCAGAGGGGCTGAAACAGAGGGTTAGAAACAGAGGGGCTGAAGCAGAGGTGCTGAAACAGAGGGGCTGAAACAGAGGGCGAGAAACAGAGGGGCTGAATTGAGGCGCAAAATCAGAGGGGCTGAATCAGAGGGGCTGAAACAGAGGGGCTGAATCAGAGGGGCTGAAACAGAGGGCGAGAAACAGAGGGGCGGAAACAAAGGGCGAGAAACAGAGGGGCTGGAACAGAGGGCGAGAAAGAGAGGGGCTGAAACAGAGGGGCTGAAACAGAGGGGCTGAATCAGAGGGGCTGATTCAGAGGGGCTGAAACAGAGGGGCTGAATCAGCGGGGCTGAAACAGAGGGCGAGAAACTGAGGGGCTGAAACAGAGGGCGAGAAACAGAGGGGCAGAAACAGCGGGCGAGAAACAGAGGGGCTGAAACAGAGGGCGAGAAACAGAGGGGCTGAATCAGAGGGGCTGAAACAGAGGGTGAGAAACAGAGGGGCTGAAACAGAGGGCGAGAAACAGAGTGGCTGAAACAGACGGGCTGAAGCAGAGGGGCTGAAAAAGAGGGCGAAAAACAGAGGGGCTGAAACAGAGGGGCTGAAACAGAGTGGCTAAAACAGAGGGGCTGAAACAGAGGGGCTGGAACAGTGGGGGAGAAACAGAGGGGCTGAAACAGAGGGTCTGAATCAGAGGTGCTGAAACAGAGGGCGATAAACAGAAGGGCTGAAACATAGGGCGAGAAACAGAGGGGCTGAAACAGAGGTCGAGAAACAGAGGGGATGAAACAGAGGGCGAGAAACCGAGGGGCTGAAACAGAGGGCGAGAAACAGAGGGGCTGAAACAGAGGGCGAGAAACAGAGGGGCTGAAACAGAGGGGCGGAAACAGAGGGGCTGAATCAGAGGGGCTGATTCAGAGGGGCTGAATCAGAGGGGCTGAAACAGAGGGCGAGAAACAGAGGGGCTGAAACAGAGGGGCTGAAACAGAGGGGCTGAAACAGAGGGGCTGAATAGGAGGGCGAGAAACATAGGGGCTGAAACAGAGGGGCGGGAAACAGAGGGTCTGAATCAGAGGGGCTGAATGAGTGGGGCTGAATCAGAGGGGCTGAATCAGAGGGGCTGAAACAGAGGGTGAGAAAAAGAGGGGTTGAAGCAGAGGTGCTGAAACAGAGGGGCTGAAACAGAGGGCGAGAAACAGAGGGGCTGAATTGAGGCGCAAAATCAGAGGGGCTGAATAAGAGGTGCTGAAACAGAGGGACTGAAGCAGAGGGGCTGAAACAGCGGGCGAGAAACAGAGGGGTGGAAACAAAGGGCGAGAAACAGAGGGGCTGGAACAGAGGGGCTGAAACAGAGGGCCTGAATCAGAGGGGCTGATTCAGAGGGGCTGAAACAGAGGGGCTGAATCAGCGGGGCTGAAACAGAGGGCGAGAAACTGAGGGGCTGAAACTGAGGGCGAGAAACAGAGGGGCAGAAACAGAGGGCGAGAAACAGAGGGGCTGAAACAGAGGGCGAGAAACAGAGGGGCTGAATCAGAGGGGCTGAAACAGAGGGTGAGAAACAGAGGGGCTGAAACAGAGGGCGAGAAACAGAGTGGCTGAAACAGAGGGGCTGAAACAGAGGGGCTGAATCAGAGGGGCTGATTCAGAGGGGCTGAATCAGAGGGGCTGAAACAGAGGGCGAGAAACAGACGGGCTCAAACAGAGGGCGAGAAACAGAGGGGCTGAAACATAGGGCGAGAAACAGATGGGCTGGATCAGAGGGGCTGAAACAGAGGGGCTGAAACAGAGGGGCTGAATAGGAGGGCGAGAAACAGAGGGGCTGAAACAGAGGGGCGGGAAACAGAGGGTCTGAATCAGAGGGGCTGAATGAGTGGGGCTGAATCAGAGGGACTGAATCAGAGGGGCTGAAACAGAGGGTTAGAAACAGAGGGGCTGAAGCAGAGGTGCTGAAACAGAGGGGCTGAAACAGAGGGCGAGAAACAGAGGGGCTGAATTGAGGCGCAAAATCAGAGGGGCTGAAAAAGAGGGGCTGAAACAGAGGGGCTGAATCAGAGGGGCTGAAACAGAGGGCGAGAAACAGAGGGGCGGAAACAAAGGGCGAGAAACAGAGGGGCTGGAACAGAGGGCGAGAAAGAGAGGGGCTGAAACAGAGGGGCTGAAACAGAGGGGCTGAAACAGAGGGGCTGAATCAGAGGGGCTGATTCAGAGGGGCTGAAACAGAGGGGCTGAATCTGCGGGGCTGAAACAGAGCGCGAGAAACTGAGGGGCTGAAACAGAGGGCGAGAAACAGAGGGGCAGAAACAGAGGGCGAGAAACAGAGGGGCTGAAACAGAGGGCGAGAAACAGAGGGGCTGAATCAGAGGGGCTGAAACAGAGGGCGAGAAACAGAGTGGCTGAAACAGACGGGCTGAAACAGAGGGGCTGAAAAAGAGGGCGAAAAACAGAGGGGCTGAAACAGAGGGGCTGAAACAGAGTGGCTAAAACAGAGGGGCTGAAACAGAGGGGCTGGAGCAGTGGGGGAGAAACAGAGGGGCTGAAACAGAGGGGCTGAATCAGAGGTGCTGAAACAGAGGGCGAAATACAGAGGGGCTGAAACAGAGGGCGAGAAACAGAGGGGCTGAAACAGAGGTCGAGAAACAGAGGGGATGAAACAGAGGGCGAGAAACCGAGGGGCTGAAACAGAGGGCGAGAAACAGAGGGGCTGAAACAGAGGGCGAGAAACAGAGGGGCTGAAACAGAGAGGCTGAAACAGAGGGGCTGAAACAGAGGGCGAGAAACAGATGGGCTGAAACAGAGGGCGAGAAACAGAGGGGCTGAAACAGAGGGGCTGAAACAGAGGGGCTGAAACAGAGGGGCTGAAACGGAGGGCGAGAAACAGAGGGGCTGAAACAGAGGGGCTGAAACAGAGTGGCTGAAACAAAGGGGCTGAAACAGAGGGCGAGAAACAGAGGAGCTGAATCAGAGGGGCTGAATCAGGGGGGCTGAAACAGAGAGGCTGAAACAGAGGGCGAGAAACAAACGGGCTGAATCAGTGGGTGAGAAACAGAGGGCGAGAAACAGAGGGGATGAAACAGACGGGCTGAAACAGAGTGCCTGAAACAGAGGGCGAAAAACAGAGGGGCTGGATCAGAGTGCGAGAAAAAGAGGGTGAGAAACAGAGGGCGAGAAACAGAGGGTGAGAAACAGAGGGCGAGAAACAGAGGGTGAGAAACAGAGGGCGAGAAACAGAGGGGATGAAACAGAGGGGCTGAAACAGAGGGCGAGAAACAGAGGGGCTGAAACAGAGGGGCTGAAACAGAGGGGCTGAAACAGAGGGGCTGAAACAGAGGGCGAGAAACAGACAGGCTGAAACAGAGGGCGAGAAACAGAGGGGCTGAAACATAGGGCGAGAAACAGAGGGGCTGAAACAGCGGGCGAGAAACAGAGGGGCTGAAACAGAGGGGCTGAAACAGAGGGGCTGAAACAGAGTGCGAGAAACAGAGGGGCTGAAACAGAGGGGGAGAAACAGAGGGCGAGAAACAGAGGGACTGAAACAGAGGGGCTGAAATAGAGGGGCTGAAACAGAGGGCGAGAAACAGAGGGGCTGAAACAGAGGGCGAGAAACAGAGGGTGAGAAACAGAGGGTAAGAAACAGAGGGTGAGAAACAGAGGGCGAGAAACAGAGGGGCTGAAACAGAGGGGCTGAAACAGAGGGGCTGAAACAGAGGGCGAGAAACAGAGGGGCTGAAACAGAGGGCGAGAAACAGAGGGGCTGAATCAGAGTGCGAGAAACAGAGGGGCTGAAACAGAGGGGCTGAAACAGAGGGGCAGAAAAAGAGGGCGAAAAACAGAGGGGCTGAAACAGAGGGCGAGAAACAGAGGGGCTGAAACAGAGGGGCTGAAACAGAGTGGCTGAAACAGAGGGGCTGAAACAGAGGGGCTGGAACAGAAGGGGAGAAACAGAGGGGCTGCAACAGAGGGGCTGAATCAGAGGGGCTGAAACAGAGGGCGAGAAACAGAGGGGCTGAAACAGAGGGCGAGAAACAGAGGGGCTGAAACAGAGGGGCGGAAACAGAGGGGCTGAATCAGAGGGGCTGATTCAGAGGGGCTGAATCAGAGGGGCTGAAACAGAGAGCGAGAAACAGAGGGGCTCAAACAGAGGGCGAGAAACTGAGGGGCTGAAACAGAGGGCGAGAAACAGAGGGGCTGAAACAGAGGGGCTGAAACAGAGGGGCTGAAACAGAGGGGCTGAATAGGAGGGCGAGAAACATTGGGGCTGAAACAGAGGGGCGGGAAACAGAGGGTCTGAATCAGAGGGGCTGAATGAGTGGGGCTGAATCAGAGGGGCTGAATCAGAGGGGCTGAAACAGAGGGTGAGAAACAGAGGGGCTGAAGCAGAGGTGCTGAAACAGAGGGGCTGAGACAGAGGGCGAGAAACAGAGGGGCTGAATTGAGGTGCAAAATCAGAGGGGCTGAATCAGAGGGGCTGAAACATAGGGGCTGAAACAGAGGGGCGGGAAACAGAGGGTCTGAATCAGAGGGGCTGAATGAGTGGGGCTGAATCAGAGGGGCTGAATCAGAGGGGCTGAAACAGAGGGTGAGAAACAGAGGGGCTGAAGCAGAGGTGCTGAAACAGAGGGGCTGAAACAGAGGGCGAGAAACAGAGGGGCTGAATTGAGGCGCAAAATCAGAGGGGCTGAAACAGAGGGGCTGAAGCAGAGGGGCTGAAACAGCGGGCGAGAAACAGAGGGGTGGAAACAAAGGGCGAGAAACAGAGGGGCTGGAACAGAGGGCGAGAAAGAGAGGGGCTGAAACAGAGGGGCTGAAACAGAGGGGCTGAAACAGAGGGGCTGAATCAGAGGGGCTGATTCAGAGGGGCTGAAACAGAGGGGCTGAATCAGCGGGGCTGAAACAGAGGGCGAGAAACTGAGGGGCTGAAACTGAGGGCGAGAAACAGAGGGGCAGAAACAGAGGGCGAGAAGCAGAGGGGCTGAAACAGAGGGCGAGAAACAGAGGGGCTGAATCCGAGGGGCTGAAACAGAGGGTGAGAAACAGAGGGGCTGAAACAGAGGGCGAGAAACAGAGTGGCTGAAACAGAGGGGCTGAAACAGAGGGGCTGAATCAGAGGTGCTGATTCAGAGGGGCTGAATCAGAGGGGCTGAAACAGAGGGCGAGAAACAGACGGGCTCAAACAGAGGTCGAGAAACAGAGGGGCTGAAACATAGGGCGAGAAACAGAGGGGCTGAATCAGAGGGGCTGAAACAGAGGGGCTGAAACAGAGGGGCTGATTCAGAGGGGCTGAATCAGAGGGGCTGAAACAGAGGGCGAGAAACAGACGGGCTCAAACAGAGGTCGAGAAACAGAGGGGCTGAAACAGAGGGGCTGAAACAGAGGGTGAGAAACAGAGGGGCTGAAACAGAGGGCGAGAAACAGAGTGGCTGAAACAGAGGGGCTGAAACAGAGGGGCTGAAAAAGAGGGCGAAAAACAGAGGGGCTGAAACAGAGGGGCTGAAACAGAGTGGCTAAAACAGAGGGGCTGAAACAGAGGGGCTGGAACAGAGGGGAGAAACAGAGGGGCTGAAACAGAGGGGCTGAATCAGAGGGGCTGAAACAGAGGGCGATAAACAGAGGGGCTGAAACAGAGGGCGAGAAACAGAGGGGCTGAAACAGAGGTCGAGAAACAGAGGGGATGAAACAGAGGGCGAGAATCCGAGGGGCTGAAACAGAGGGCGAGAAACAGAGGGGCTGAAACAGAGGGCGAGAAACAGAGGGGCTGAAACAGAGAGGCTGAAACAGAGGGGCTGAAACAGAGGGCGAGAAACAGATGGGCTGAAACAGAGGGCGAGAAACAGAGGGGCTGAAACAGAGGGGCTGAAACAGAGGGGCTGAAACAGAGGGGCTGAAACGGAAGGCGAGAAACAGAGGGGCTGAAACAGAGGGGCTGAAACAGAGTGGCTGAAACAAAGGGGCTGAAACAGAGGGCGAGAAACAGAGGAGCTGAATCAGAGGGGCTGAATCAGAGGGGCTGAAACAGAGAGGCTGAAGCAGAGGGCGAGAAACAAACGGGCTGAATCAGCGGGTGAGAAACAGAGGGCGAGAAACAGAGGGGATGAAACAGACGGGCTGAAACAGAGTGCCTGAAACAGAGGGCGAAAAACAGAGGGGCTGGATCAGAGGGCGAGAAAAAGAGGGTGAGAAACAGAGTGCGAGAAACAGAGGGTGAGAAACAGAGGGCGAGAAACAGAGGGTGAGAAACAGAGGGCGAGAAACAGAGGGGATGAAACAGAGGGGCTGAAACAGAGGGCGAGAAACAGAGGGGCTGAAACAGAGGGGCTGAAACAGAGGGGCTGAAACAGAGGGGCTGAAACAGAGGGTGAGAAACAGGCTGAAACAGAGGGCGAGAAACAGAGGGGCTGAAACAGAGGGCGAGAAACAGAGGGGCTGAAACAGCGGGCGAGAAACAGAGGGGCTGAAACAGAGGGGCTGAAACAGAGGGGCTGAAACAGAGTGCGAGAAACAGAGGGGCTGAAACAGAGGGGGAGAAACAGAGGGCGAGAAACAGAGGGACTGAAACAGAGGGGCTGAAACAGAGGGGCTGAAACAGAGGGCGAGAAACAGAGGGGCTGAAACAGAGGGCGAGAAACAGAGGGTGAGAAACAGAGGGTAAGAAACAGAGGGTGAGAAACAGAGGGCGAGAAACAGAGGGGCTGAAACAGAGGGGCTGAAACAGAGGGGCTGAAACAGAGGGCGAGAAACAGAGGGGCTGAAACAGAGGGCGAGAAACAGAGGGGCTGAATCAGAGTGCGAGAAACAGCGGGGCTGAAACAGAGGGGCTGAAACAGAGGGGCTGAAACAGAGGGGCTGAAACAGAGGGCGAGACACAGAGAGGCTGAAACAGAGGGCGAGAAACAGAGGGGCTGAAACAGAGGGCGAGAAACAGAGGGGCTGAAACAGAGGGGGAGAAACAGAGGGCGAGAAACAGAGGGACTGAAACAGAGGGGCTGAAACAGAGGGTCTGAAACAGAGGGCGAGAAACAGAGGGGCTGAAACAGAGGGCGAGAAGCAGAGGGGCTGAAACAGAGGGTGAGAAACAGAGGGGCTGAAACAGAGGGGCTAAAACAGAGGGGCTCAAACAGAGGGGCTGAAACAGAGGGCGAGAAATAGAGGGGCTGAAACAGAAGGCGAAAAACAGAGCGGCTGAAACAGAGGGCGAGAAAAATAGGGGCAGAAACAGAGGGGCTGAAACAGAAGGGCTGAAACAGAGGGCGAGAAACAGAGGGGCTGAAACAGAGGTCGAGAAACAGAGTGGCTGAATCAGAGGGGCTGTAACAGAGGGCGAGAAACAGAGGGGCTGAAACAGAGGGCGAGAAACAGAGGGGCTGAAACAGAGGGTGAGAAACAGAGGGGCTGAAACAGCGGGGCTGAAACAGAGGGGCTGTATCAGAGGGGCTGATTCAGAGGGGCTGAAACAGAGGGGCTGAATCAGAGGGGCTGAAACAGAGGGCGAGAAACAGAGGGGCTGAAACAGAGGGCGAGAAACAGAGGGTCAGAAACAGAGTGCGAGAAACAGAGTGGCTGAAATAGAGGGGCTGAAACAGAGAGCCCGAAACAGAACGGCTGAAACAGAGGGCTAGAAAAGGAGGGGCTGAAACAGAGGGGCTGAAACAGAGGGGCTAAATTAGAGGGGCAGAAACAGAGGGCGAGAAACAGAGGGGCTGAACCAGAGGGCGAGAAACAGAGGGGCTGAAACAGAGGGGCTGAAACAGAGGAGCTGAAACAGAGGGGCTGAAACCGAGGGCGAGAAACAGAGGGGCTGAAACAGAGGGACTGAAACAGAAGGGCTGTAACAGAGGGCGAGAAACAGAGGGCGAGAAACAGAGGGGCTGAAACAGAGGGGCTGATACAGAGGGCGAGAAACAGAGGGGCTGAAACAGAGGGCGAGAATCAGAGGGGCTGAAACAGAGGGCGAGAAACAGAGGGGCTGAAACAGAGGGGCTGATACAGAGGGCGAGAAACAGAGGGGCTGAAACAGAGGGTCTGAAACAGAGGGGCTGAAACAGAGGGCGAGAAACAGAGGGGCTGAAACAGAGGGGGAGAAACAGAGGGCGAGAAACAGAGGGACTGAAACAGAGGGGCTGAAACAGAGGGTCAGAAACAGAGGGCGAGAAACAGAGGGGCTGAAACAGAGGGCGAGAAGCAGAGGGGCTGAAACAGAGGGTGAGAAACAGAGGGGCTGAAACAGAGGGGCTAAAACAGAGGGGCTCAAACAGAGGGGCTGAAACAGAGGGCGAGAAATAGAGGGGCTGAAACAGAAGGCGAAAAACCGAGGGGCTGAAACAGAGGGCGAGAAAAATAGGGGCAGAAACAGAGGGGCTGAAACAGAAGGGCTGAAACAGAGGGTGAGAAACAGAGGGGCTGAAACAGAGGTCGAGAAACAGAGTGGCTGAATCAGAGGGGCTGAAACAGAGGGCGAGAAACAGAGGGGCTGAAACAGAGGGCGAGAAACAGAGGGTGAGAAACAGAGGGTTAGAAACAGAGGGTGAGAAACAGAGGGCGAGAAACAGAGGGGCTGAAACAGAGGGGCTGAAACAGAGGGGCTGAAACAGAGGGCGAGAAACAGAGGGGCTGAAACAGAGGGCGAGAAACAGAGGGGCTGAATCAGAGTGCGAGAAACAGAGGGGCTGAAACAGAGGGGCTGAAACAGAGGGGCTGAAACAGAGGGCGAGAAACAGAGAGGCTGAAACAGAGGGCGAGAAACAGAGGGGCTGAAACAGAGGGCGAGAAACAGAGGGGCTGAAACAGAGGGCGAGAAACAGAGGGGCTGAAACAGAGGGGCTGAAACAGAGGGAGAGAAACAGAGGGGCTGAAACAGAGGTCGAGAAACAGAGTGGCTGAATCAGAGGGGCTGAAACAGAGGGCGAGAAACAGAGGGGCTGAAACAGAGGGCGAGAAACAGAGGGGCTGAAACAGAGGGTGAGAAACAGAGGGGCTGAAACAGCGGGGCTGAAACAGAGGGGCTGTATCAGAGGGGCTGATTCAGAGGGGCTGAAACAGAGGGGCTGAATCAGAGGGGCTGAAACAGAGGGCGAGAAACAGAGGGGCTGAAACAGAGGGCGAGAAACAGAGGGTCAGAAACAGAGTGCGAGAAACAGAGTGGCTGAAATAGAGGGGCTGAAACAGAGAGCCCGAAACAGAACGGCTGAAACAGAGGGCGAGAAAAGGAGGGGCTGAAACAGAGGGGCTGAAACAGAGGGGCTAAATTAGAGGGGCAGAAACAGAGGGCGAGAAACAGAGGGGCTGAACCAGAGGGCGAGAAACAGAGGGGCTGAAACAGAGGGGCTGAAACAGAGGAGCTGAAACAGAGGGGCTGAAACAGAGGGCGAGAAACAGAGGGGCTGAAACAGAGGGACTGAAACAGAAGGGCTGTAACAGAGGGCGAGAAACAGAGGGCGAGAAACCGAGGGGCTGAAACAGAGGGGCTGATACAGAGGGCGAGAAACAGAGGGGCTGAAACAGAGGGCGAGAATCAGAAGGGCTGAAACAGAGGGTGAGAAACAGAGGGGCTGAAACAGAGGGGCTGAAACAGAGGGGCTAAAACAGAGCGGCTGAAACGGAGGTCGAGAAACAGTGAGGCTGAAACAGAGGCGAGAAACAGAGCGGCTGAAACAGAGGGCGAGAAACAGAGGGGCTGAAACAGAGGGCGAGAAACAGAGGGCGAGAAACAGAGGGACTGAAACAGAGGGGCTGAAACAGAGGGGCTGTAACAGAGGTCGAGAAACAGAGGGGCTGAAACAGAGGGCGAGAAACAGGGGGGCTGAAACAGAGGGCGAGAAACAGAGGGGCTGAAACAGAGGGCGAGAAACAGAGGGGCTGAAACAGAGCGGCTGAAACAGAGGGGCTGAAACAGAGGGGCTGAATCAGAGGGGCTGATTCAGAGGGCGAGAAATAGAGGGGCTGAAACAGAGGGCGAGAGACAGAGGGGCAGAAACACAGGGCCAGAAACAGAGGGGCTAAAACAGAGGGGCTCAAACAGAGGGGCTGAAACAGAGGGCGAGAAATAGAGGGGCTGAAACAGAAGGCGAAAAACAGAGCGGCTGAAACAGAGGGCGAGAAAAATAGGGGCAGAAACAGAGGGGCTGAAACAGAAGGGCTGAAACAGAGGGCGAGAAACAGAGGGGCTGAAACAGAGGTCGAGAAACAGAGTGGCTGAATCAGAGGGGCTGAAACAGAGGGCGAGAAACAGAGGGGCTGAAACAGAGGGCGAGAAACAGAGGGGCTGAAACAGAGGGTGAGAAACAGAGGGGCTGAAACAGCGGGGCTGAAACAGAGGGGCTGTATCAGAGGGGCTGATTCAGAGGGGCTGAAACAGAGGGGCTGAATCAGAGGGGCTGAAACAGAGGGCGAGAAACAGAGGGGCTGAAACAGAGGGCGAGAAACAGAGGGTCAGAAACAGAGTGCGAGAAACAGAGTGGCTGAAATAGAGGGGCTGAAACAGAGAGCCCGAAACAGAACGGCTGAAACAGAGGGCGAGAAAAGGAGGGGCTGAAACAGAGGGGCTGAAACAGAGGGGCTAAATTAGAGGGGCTGAAACAGAGGGCGAGAAACAGAGGGGCTGAAACAGAGGGGCGGAAACACAGGGGCGGAATCAGAGGGGCTGATTCAGAGGGGCTGAATCAGAGGGGCTGAAACAGAGAGCGAGAAACAGAGGGGCTGAAACAGAGGGCGAGAAACAGAGTGGCTGAAACAGAGGGGCTGAAACAGAGGGGCTGAATCAGAGGGTCTGAAACAGAGGGGCTGAAACAGAGGGGCTGAATAGGAGGGTTAGAAACAGAGGGGCTGAAACAGAGGGGCGGGAAACAGAGGGTCTGAATCAGAGGGGCTGAATGAGTGGGGCTGAATCAGAGGGACTGAATCAGAGGGGCTGAAACAGAGGGTTAGAAACAGAGGGGCTGAAGCAGAGGTGCTGAAACAGAGGGGCTGAAACAGAGGGCGAGAAACAGAGGGGCTGAATTGAGGCGCAAAATCAGAGGGGCTGAATCAGAGGGGCTGAAACAGAGGGGCTGAATCAGAGGGGCTGAAACAGAGGGCGAGAAACAGAGGGGCGGAAACAAAGGGCGAGAAACAGAGGGGCTGGAACAGAGGGCGAGAAAGAGAGGGGCTGAAACAGAGGGGCTGAAACAGAGGGGCTGAATCAGAGGGGCTGATTCAGAGGGGCTGAAACAGAGGGGCTGAATCAGCGGGGCTGAAACAGAGGGCGAGAAACTGAGGGGCTGAAACAGAGGGCGAGAAACAGAGGGGCAGAAACAGCGGGCGAGAAACAGAGGGGCTGAAACAGAGGGCGAGAAACAGAGGGGCTGAATCAGAGGGGCTGAAACAGAGGGTGAGAAACAGAGGGGCTGAAACAGAGGGCGAGAAACAGAGTGGCTGAAACAGACGGGCTGAAGCAGAGGGGCTGAAAAAGAGGGCGAATAACAGAGGGGCTGAAACAGAGGGGCTGAAACAGAGTGGCTAAAACAGAGGGGCTGAAACAGAGGGGCTGGAACAGTGGGGGAGAAACAGAGGGGCTGAAACAGAGGGTCTGAATCAGAGGTGCTGAAACAGAGGGCGATAAACAGAGGGGCTGAAACAGAGGGCGAGAAACAGAGGGGCTGAAACAGAGGTCGAGAAACAGAGGGGATGAAACAGAGGGCGAGAAACCGAGGGGCTGAAACAGAGGGCGAGAAACAGAGGGGCTGAAACAGAGGGCGAGAAACAGAGGGGCTGAAACAGAGGGGCTGAATCAGCGGGGCTGAAACAGAGGGCGAGAAACTGAGGGGCTGAAACAGAGGGCGAGAAACAGAGGGGCAGAAACAGCGGGCGAGAAACAGAGGGGCTGAAACAGAGGGCGAGAAACAGAGGGGCTGAATCAGAGGGGCTGAAACAGAGGGTGAGAAACAGAGGGGCTGAAACAGAGGGCGAGAAACAGAGTGGCTGAAACAGACGGGCTGAAGCAGAGGGGCTGAAAAAGAGGGCGAATAACAGAGGGGCTGAAACAGAGGGGCTGAAACAGAGTGGCTAAAACAGAGGGGCTGAAACAGAGGGGCTGGAACAGTGGGGGAGAAACAGAGGGGCTGAAACAGAGGGTCTGAATCAGAGGTGCTGAAACAGAGGGCGATAAACAGAGGGGCTGAAACAGAGGGCGAGAAACAGAGGGGCTGAAACAGAGGTCGAGAAACAGAGGGGATGAAACAGAGGGCGAGAAACCGAGGGGCTGAAACAGAGGGCGAGAAACAGAGGGGCTGAAACAGAGGGCGAGAAACAGAGGGGCTGAATCATAGGGGCTGATTCAGAGGGGCTGAATCAGAGGGGCTGAAACAGAGGGCGAGAAACAGAGGGGCTGAAACAGAGGGGCTGAAACAGAGGGGCTGAAACAGAGGGGCTGAATAGGAGGGCGAGAAACATAGGGGCTGAAACAGAGGGGCGGGAAACAGAGGGTCTGAATCAGAGGGGCTGAATGAGTGGGGCTGAATCAGAGGGGCTGAATCAGAGGGGCTGAAACAGAGGGTGAGAAAAAGAGGGGTTGAAGCAGAGGTGCTGAAACAGAGGGGCTGAAACAGAGGGCGAGAAACAGAGGGGCTGAATTGAGGCGCAAAATCAGAGGGGCTGAATAAGAGGGGCTGAAACAGAGGGACTGAAGCAGAGGGGCTGAAACAGCGGGCGAGAAACAGAGGGGTGGAAACAAAGGGCGAGAAACAGAGGGGCTGGAACAGAGGGCGAGAAAGAGAGGGGCTGAAACAGAGGGGCTGAAACAGAGGGCCTGAATCAGAGGGGCTGATTCAGAGGGGCTGAAACAGAGGGGCTGAATCAGCGGTGCTGAAACAGAGGGCGAGAAACTGAGGGGCTGAAACTGAGGGCGAGAAACAGAGGGGCAGAAACAGAGGGCGAGAAACAGAGGGGCTGAAACAGAGGGCGAGAAACAGAGGGGCTGAATCAGAGGGGCTGAAACAGAGGGTGAGAAACAGAGGGGCTGAAACAGAGGGCGAGAAACAGAGTGGCTGAAACAGAGGGGCTGAAACAGAGGGGCTGAATCAGAGGGGCTGATTCAGAGGGGCTGAATCAGAGGGCCTGAAACAGAGGGCGAGAAACAGACGGGCTCAAACAGAGGGCGAGAAACAGAGGGGCTGAAACATAGGGCGAGAAACAGATGGGCTGAATCAGAGGGGCGGGAAACAGAGGGTCTGAATCAGAGGGGCTGAATGAGTGGGGCTGAATCAGAGGGACTGAATCAGAGGGGCTGAAACAGAGGGTTAGAAACAGAGGGGCTGAAGCAGAGGTGCTGAAACAGAGGGGCTGAAACAGAGGGCGAGAAACAGAGGGGCTGAATTGAGGCGCAAAATCAGAGGGGCTGAAAAAGAGGGGCTGAAACAGAGGGGCTGAATCAGAGGGGCTGAAACAGAGGGCGAGAAACAGAGGGGCGGAAACAAAGGGCGAGAAACAGAGGGGCTGGAACAGAGGGCGAGAAAGAGAGGGGCTGAAACAGAGGGGCTGAAACAGAGGGGCTGAAACAGAGGGGCTGAATCAGAGGGGCTGATTCAGAGGGGCTGAAACAGAGGGGCTGAATCTGCGGGGCTGAAACAGAGCGCTAGAAACTGAGGGGCTGAAACAGAGGGCGAGAAACAGAGGGGCAGAAACAGAGGGCGAGAAACAGAGGGGCTGAAACAGAGGGCGAGAAACAGAGGGGCTGAATCAGAGGGGCTGAAACAGAGGGCGAGAAACAGAGTGGCTGAAACAGACGGGCTGAAACAGAGGGGCTGAAAAAGAGGGCGAAAAACAGAGGGGCTGAAACAGAGGGGCTGAAACAGATTGGCTAAAACAGAGGGGCTGAAACAGAGGGGCTGGAGCAGTGGGGGAGAAACAGAGGGGCTGAAACAGAGGGGCTGAATCAGAGGTGCTGAAACAGAGGGCGAAATACAGAGGGGCTGAAACAGAGGGCGAGAAACAGAGGGGCTGAAACAGAGGTCGAGAAACAGAGGGGATGAAACAGAGGGCGAGAAACCGAGGGGCTGAAACAGAGGGCGAGAAACAGAGGGGCTGAAACAGAGGGCGAGAAACAGAGGGGCTGAAACAGAGAGGCTGAAACAGAGGGGCTGAAACAGAGGGCGAGAAACAGATGGGCTGAAACAGAGGGCGAGAAACAGAGGGGCTGAAACAGAGGGGCTGAAACAGAGGGGCTGAAACAGAGGGGCTGAAACGGAGGGCGAGAAACAGAGGGGCTGAAACAGAGGGGCTGAAACAGAGTGGCTGAAACAAAGGGGCTGAAACAGAGGGCGAGAAACAGAGGAGCTGAAACAGAGGGGATGAAACAGACGGGCTGAAACAGAGTGCCTGAAACAGAGGGCGAAAAACAGAGGGGCTGGATCAGAGGGCGAGAAAAAGAGGGTGAGAAACAGAGGGCGAGAAACAGAGGGTGAGAAACAGAGGGCGAGAAACAGAGGGTGAGAAACAGAGGGCGAGAAACAGAGGGGATGAAACAGAGGGGCTGAAACAGAGGGCGAGAAACAGATGGGCTGAAACAGAGGGCGAGAAACAGAGGGGCTGAAACAGAGGGGATGAAACAGACGGGCTGAAACAGAGTGCCTGAAACAGAGGGCGAAAAACAGAGGGGCTGGATCAGAGGGCGAGAAAAAGAGGGTGAGAAACAGAGGGCGAGAAACAGAGGGTGAGAAACAGAGGGCGAGAAACAGAGGGTGAGAAACAGAGGGCGAGAAACAGAGGGGATGAAACAGAGGGGCTGAAACAGAGGGCGAGAAACAGAGGGGCTGAAACAGAGGGGCTGAAACAGAGGGGCTGAAACAGAGGGGCTGAAACAGAGGGCGAGAAACAGACAGGCTGAAACAGAGGGCGAGAAACAGAGGGGCTGAAACATAGGGCGAGAAACAGAGGGGCTGAAACAGCGGGCGAGAAACAGAGGGGCTGAAACAGAGGGGCTGAAACAGAGGGGCTGAAACAGAGTGCGAGAAACAGAGGGGCTGAAACAGAGGGGGAGAAACAGAGGGCGAGAAACAGAGGGACTGAAACAGAGGGGCTGAAATAGAGGGGCTGAAACAGAGGGCGAGAAACAGAGGGGCTGAAACAGAGGGCGAGAAACAGAGGGTGAGAAACAGAGGGTAAGAAACAGAGGGTGAGAAACAGAGGGCGAGAAACAGAGGGGCTGAAACAGAGGGGCTGAAACAGAGGGGCTGAAACAGAGGGCGAGAAACAGAGGGGCTGAAACAGAGGGCGAGAAACAGAGGGGCTGAATCAGAGTGCGAGAAACAGAGGGGCTGAAACAGAGGGGCAGAAAAAGAGGGCGAAAAACAGAGGGGCTGAAACAGAGGGCGAGAAACAGAGGGGCTGAAACAGAGGGGCTGAAACAGAGTGGCTGAAACAGAGGGGCTGAAACAGAGGGGCTGGAACAGAAGGGGAGAAACAGAGGGGCTGCAACAGAGGGGCTGAATCAGAGGGGCTGAAACAGAGGGCGAGAAACAGAGGGGCTGAAACAGAGGGCGAGAAACAGAGGGGCTGAAACAGAGGGGCGGAAACAGAGGGGCTGAATCAGAGGGGCTGATTCAGAGGGGCTGAATCAGAGGGGCTGAAACAGAGAGCGAGAAACAGAGGGGCTCAAACGAGAGGGCGAGAAACTGAGGGGCTGAAACAGAGGGCGAGAAACAGAGGGGCTGAAACAGAGGGGCTGAAACAGAGGGGCTGAAACAGAGGGGCTGAATAGGAGGGCGAGAAACATTGGGGCTGAAACAGAGGGGCGGGAAACAGAGGGTCTGAATCAGAGGGGCTGAATGAGTGGGGCTGAATCAGAGGGGCTGAATCAGAGGGGCTGAAACAGAGGGTGAGAAACAGAGGGGCTGAAGCAGAGGTGCTGAAACAGAGGGGCTGAGACAGAGGGCGAGAAACAGAGGGGCTGAATTGAGGCGCAAAATCAGAGGGGCTGAATCAGAGGGGCTGAAACATAGGGGCTGAAACAGAGGGGCGGGAAACAGAGGGTCTGAATCAGAGGGGCTGAATGAGTGGGGCTGAATCAGAGGGGCTGAATCAGAGGGGCTGAAACAGAACGTGAGAAACAGAGGGGCTGAAGCAGAGGTGCTGAAACAGAGGGACTGAAACAGAGGGCGAGAAACAGAGGGGCTGAATTGAGGCGCAAAATCAGAGGGGCTGAATCAGAGGGGCTGAAACAGAGGGGCTGAAGCAGAGGGGCTGAAACAGCGGGCGAGAAACAGAGGGGTGGAAACAAAGGGCGAGAAACAGAGGGGCTGGAACAGAGGGCGAGAAAGAGAGGGGCTGAAACAGAGGGGCTGAAACAGAGGGGCTGAAACAGAGGGGCTGAATCAGAGGGGCTGATTCAGAGGGGCTGAAACAGAGGGGCTGAATCAGCGGGGCTGAAACAGAGGGCGAGAAACTGAGGGGCTGAAACTGAGGGCGAGAAACAGAGGGGCAGAAACAGAGGGCGAGAAACAGAGGGGCTGAAACAGAGGGCGAGAAACAGAGGGGCTGAATCCGAGGGGCTGAAACAGAGGGTGAGAAACAGAGGGGCTGAAACAGAGGGCGAGAAACAGAGTGGCTGAAACAGAGGGGCTGAAACAGAGGGGCTGAATCAGAGGGGCTGATTCAGAGGGGCTGAATCAGAGGGGCTGAAACAGAGGGCGAGAAACAGACGGGCTCAAACAGAGGTCGAGAAACAGAGGGGCTGAAACATAGGGCGAGAAACAGAGGGGCTGAATCAGAGGGGCTGAAACAGAGGGGCTGAAACAGAGGGGCTGATTCAGAGGGGCTGAATCAGAGGGGCTGAAACAGAGGGCGAGAAACAGACGGGCTCAAACAGAGGTCGAGAAACAGAGGGGCTGAAACAGAGGGGCTGAAACAGAGGGTGAGAAACAGAGGGGCTGAAACAGAGGGCGAGAAACAGAGTGGCTGAAACAGAGGGGCTGAAACAGAGGGGCTGAAAAAGAGGGCGAAAAACAGAGGGGCTGAAACAGAGGGGCTGAAACAGAGTGGCTAAAACAGAGGGGCTGAAACAGAGGGGCTGGAGCAGTGGGGGAGAAACAGAGGGGCTGAAACAGAGGGGCTGAATCAGAGGTGCTGAAACAGAGGGCGAAATACAGAGGGGCTGAAACAGAGGGCGAGAAACAGAGGGGCTGAAACAGAGGTCGAGAAACAGAGGGGATGAAACAGAGGGCGAGAAACCGAGGGGCTGAAACAGAGGGCGAGAAACAGAGGGGCTGAAACAGAGGGCGAGAAACAGAGGGGCTGAAACAGAGAGGCTGAAACAGAGGGGCTGAAACAGAGGGCGAGAAACAGATGGGCTGAAACAGAGGGCGAGAAACAGAGGGGCTGAAACAGAGGGGCTGAAACAGAGGGGCTGAAACAGAGGGGCTGAAACGGAGGGCGAGAAACAGAGGGGCTGAAACAGAGGGGCTGAAACAGAGTGGCTGAAACAAAGGGGCTGAAACAGAGGGCGAGAAACAGAGGAGCTGAATCAGAGGGGCTGAATCAGGGGGGCTGAAACAGAGAGGCTGAAACAGAGGGCGAGAAACAAACGGGCTGAATCAGTGGGTGAGAAACAGAGGGCGAGAAACAGAGGGGATGAAACAGACGGGCTGAAACAGAGTGCCTGAAACAGAGGGCGAAAAACAGAGGGGCTGGATCAGAGTGCGAGAAAAAGAGGGTGAGAAACAGAGGGCGAGAAACAGAGGGTGAGAAACAGAGGGCGAGAAACAGAGGGTGAGAAACAGAGGGCGAGAAACAGAGGGGATGAAACAGAGGGGCTGAAACAGAGGGCGAGAAACAGAGGGGCTGAAACAGAGGGGCTGAAACAGAGGGGCTGAAACAGAGGGGCTGAAACAGAGGGCGAGAAACAGACAGGCTGAAACAGAGGGCGAGAAACAGAGGGGCTGAAACATAGGGCGAGAAACAGAGGGGCTGAAACAGCGGGCGAGAAACAGAGGGGCTGAAACAGAGGGGCTGAAACAGAGGGGCTGAAACAGAGTGCGAGAAACAGAGGGGCTGAAACAGAGGGGGAGAAACAGAGGGCGAGAAACAGAGGGACTGAAACAGAGGGGCTGAAATAGAGGGGCTGAAACAGAGGGCGAGAAACAGAGGGGCTGAAACAGAGGGCGAGAAACAGAGGGTGAGAAACAGAGGGTAAGAAACAGAGGGTGAGAAACAGAGGGCGAGAAACAGAGGGGCTGAAACAGAGGGGCTGAAACAGAGGGGCTGAAACAGAGGGCGAGAAACAGAGGGGCTGAAACAGAGGGCGAGAAACAGAGGGGCTGAATCAGAGTGCGAGAAACAGAGGGGCTGAAACAGAGGGGCTGAAACAGAGGTACAGAAAAAGAGGGCGAAAAACAGAGGGGCTGAAACAGAGGGCGAGAAACAGAGGGGCTGAAACAGAGGGGCTGAAACAGAGTGGCTGAAACAGAGGGGCTGAAACAGAGGGGCTGGAACAGAAGGGGAGAAACAGAGGGGCTGCAACAGAGGGGCTGAATCAGAGGGGCTGAAACAGAGGGCGAGAAACAGAGGGGCTGAAACAGAGGGCGAGAAACAGAGGGGCTGAAACAGAGGGGCGGAAACAGAGGGGCTGAATCAGAGGGGCTGATTCAGAGGGGCTGAAACAGAGGGGCTGAATAGGAGGGCGAGAAACATTGGGGCTGAAACAGAGGGGCGGGAAACAGAGGGTCTGAATCAGAGGGGCTGAATGAGTGGGGCTGAATCAGAGGGGCTGAATCAGAGGGGCTGAAACAGAGGGTGAGAAACAGAGGGGCTGAAGCAGAGGTGCTGAAACAGAGGGGCTGAGACAGAGGGCGAGAAACAGAGGGGCTGAATTGAGGTGCAAAATCAGAGGGGCTGAATCAGAGGGGCTGAAACATAGGGGCTGAAACAGAGGGGCGGGAAACAGAGGGTCTGAATCAGAGGGGCTGAATGAGTGGGGCTGAATCAGAGGGGCTGAATCAGAGGGGCTGAAACAGAGGGTGAGAAACAGAGGGGCTGAAGCAGAGGTGCTGAAACAGAGGGGCTGAAACAGAGGGCGAGAAACAGAGGGGCTGAATTGAGGCGCAAAATCAGAGGGGCTGAAACAGAGGGGCTGAAGCAGAGGGGCTGAAACAGCGGGCGAGAAACAGAGGGGTGGAAACAAAGGGCGAGAAACAGAGGGGCTGGAACAGAGGGCGAGAAAGAGAGGGGCTGAAACAGAGGGGCTGAAACAGAGGGGCTGAAACAGAGGGGCTGAATCAGAGGGGCTGATTCAGAGGGGCTGAAACAGAGGGGCTGAATCAGCGGGGCTGAAACAGAGGGCGAGAAACTGAGGGGCTGAAACTGAGGGCGAGAAACAGAGGGGCAGAAACAGAGGGCGAGAAGCAGAGGGGCTGAAACAGAGGGCGAGAAACAGAGGGGCTGAATCCGAGGGGCTGAAACAGAGGGTGAGAAACAGAGGGGCTGAAACAGAGGGCGAGAAACAGAGTGGCTGAAACAGAGGGGCTGAAACAGAGGGGCTGAATCAGAGGTGCTGATTCAGAGGGGCTGAATCAGAGGGGCTGAAACAGAGGGCGAGAAACAGACGGGCTCAAACAGAGGTCGAGAAACAGAGGGTCTGAAACATAGGGCGAGAAACAGAGGGGCTGAATCAGAGGGGCTGAAACAGAGGGGCTGAAACAGAGGGGCTGATTCAGAGGGGCTGAATCAGAGGGGCTGAAACAGAGGGCGAGAAACAGACGGGCTCAAACAGAGGTCGAGAAACAGAGGGGCTGAAACAGAGGGGCTGAAACAGAGGGTGAGAAACAGAGGGGCTGAAACAGAGGGCGAGAAACAGAGTGGCTGAAACAGAGGGGCTGAAACAGAGGGGCTGAAAAAGAGGGCGAAAAACAGAGGGGCTGAAACAGAGGGGCTGAAACAGAGTGGCTAAAACAGAGGGGCTGAAACAGAGGGGCTGGAACAGAGGGGAGAAACAGAGGGGCTGAAACAGAGGGGCTGAATCAGAGGGGCTGAAACAGAGGGCGATAAACAGAGGGGCTGAAACAGAGGGCGAGAAACAGAGGGGCTGAAACAGAGGTCGAGAAACAGAGGGGATGAAACAGAGGGCGAGAATCCGAGGGGCTGAAACAGAGGGCGAGAAACAGAGGGGCTGAAACAGAGGGCGAGAAACAGAGGGGCTGAAACAGAGAGGCTGAAACAGAGGGGCTGAAACAGAGGGCGAGAAACAGATGGGCTGAAACAGAGGGCGAGAAACAGAGGGGCTGAAACAGAGGGGCTGAAACAGAGGGGCTGAAACAGAGGGGCTGAAACGGAAGGCGAGAAACAGAGGGGCTGAAACAGAGGGGCTGAAACAGAGTGGCTGAAACAAAGGGGCTGAAACAGAGGGCGAGAAACAGAGGAGCTGAATCAGAGGGGCTGAATCAGAGGGGCTGAAACAGAGAGGCTGAAGCAGAGGGCGAGAAACAAACGGGCTGAATCAGCGGGTGAGAAACAGAGGGCGAGAAACAGAGGGGATGAAACAGACGGGCTGAAACAGAGTGCCTGAAACAGAGGGCGAAAAACAGAGGGGCTGGATCAGAGGGCGAGAAAAAGAGGGTGAGAAACAGAGTGCGAGAAACAGAGGGTGAGAAACAGAGGGCGAGAAACAGAGGGTGAGAAACAGAGGGCGAGAAACAGAGGGGATGAAACAGAGGGGCTGAAACAGAGGGCGAGAAACAGAGGGGCTGAAACAGAGGGGCTGAAACAGAGGGGCTGAAACAGAGGGGCTGAAACAGAGGGTGAGAAACAGAGAGGCTGAAACAGAGGGCGAGAAACAGAGGGGCTGAAACAGAGGGCGAGAAACAGAGGGGCTGAAACAGCGGGCGAGAAACAGAGGGGCTGAAACAGAGGGGCTGAAACAGAGGGGCTGAAACAGAGTGCGAGAAACAGAGGGGCTGAAACAGAGGGGGAGAAACAGAGGGCGAGAAACAGAGGGACTGAAACAGAGGGGCTGAAACAGAGGGGCTGAAACAGAGGGCGAGAAACAGAGGGGCTGAAACAGAGGGCGAGAAACAGAGGGTGAGAAACAGAGGGTAAGAAACAGAGGGTGAGAAACAGAGGGCGAGAAACAGAGGTGCTGAAACAGAGGGGCTGAAACGGAGGGGCTGAAACAGAGGGCGAAAAACAGAGGGGCTGAAACAGAGGGCGAGAAACAGAGGGGCTGAATCAGAGTGCGAGAAACAGCGGGGCTGAAACAGAGGGGCTGAAACAGAGGGGCTGAAACAGAGGGGCTGAAACAGAGGGCGAGACACAGAGAGGCTGAAACAGAGGGCGAGAAACAGAGGGGCTGAAACAGAGGGCGAGAAACAGAGGGGCTGAAACAGAGGGGGAGAAACAGAGGGCGAGAAACAGAGGGACTGAAACAGAGGGGCTGAAACAGAGGGTCTGAAACAGAGGGCGAGAAACAGAGGGGCTGAAACAGAGGGCGAGAAGCAGAGGGGCTGAAACAGAGGGTGAGAAACAGAGGGGCTGAAACAGAGGGGCTAAAACAGAGGGGCTCAAACAGAGGGGCTGAAACAGAGGGCGAGAAATAGAGGGGCTGAAACAGAAGGCGAAAAACAGAGCGGCTGAAACAGAGGGCGAGAAAAATAGGGGCAGAAACAGAGGGGCTGAAACAGAAGGGCTGAAACAGAGGGCGAGAAACAGAGGGGCTGAAACAGAGGTCGAGAAACAGAGTGGCTGAATCAGAGGGGCTGTAACAGAGGGCGAGAAACAGAGGGGCTGAAACAGAGGGCGAGAAACAGAGGGGCTGAAACAGAGGGTGAGAAACAGAGGGGCTGAAACAGCGGGGCTGAAACAGAGGGGCTGTATCAGAGGGGCTGATTCAGAGGGGCTGAAACAGAGGGGCTGAATCAGAGGGGCTGAAACAGAGGGCGAGAAACAGAGGGGCTGAAACAGAGGGCGAGAAACAGAGGGTCAGAAACAGAGTGCGAGAAACAGAGTGGCTGAAATAGAGGGGCTGAAACAGAGAGCCCGAAACAGAACGGCTGAAACAGAGGGCTAGAAAAGGAGGGGCTGAAACAGAGGGGCTGAAACAGAGGGGCTAAATTAGAGGGGCAGAAACAGAGGGCGAGAAACAGAGGGGCTGAACCAGAGGGCGAGAAACAGAGGGGCTGAAACAGAGGGGCTGAAACAGAGGAGCTGAAACAGAGGGGCTGAAACAGAGGGCGAGAAACAGAGGGGCTGAAACAGAGGGACTGAAACAGAAGGGCTGTAACAGAGGGCGAGAAACAGAGGGCGAGAAACAGAGGGGCTGAAACAGAGGGGCTGATACAGAGGGCGAGAAACAGAGGGGCTGAAACAGAGGGCGAGAATCAGAGGGGCTGAAACAGAGGGCGAGAAACAGAGGGGCTGAAACAGAGGGGCTGATACAGAGGGCGAGAAACAGAGGGGCTGAAACAGAGGGTCTGAAACAGAGGGGCTGAAACAGAGGGCGAGAAACAGAGGGGCTGAAACAGAGGGGGAGAAACAGAGGGCGAGAAACAGAGGGACTGAAACAGAGGGGCTGAAACAGAGGGTCAGAAACAGAGGGCGAGAAACAGAGGGGCTGAAACAGAGGGCGAGAAGCAGAGGGGCTGAAACAGAGGGTGAGAAACAGAGGGGCTGAAACAGAGGGGCTAAAACAGAGGGGCTCAAACAGAGGGGCTGAAACAGAGGGCGAGAAATAGAGGGGCTGAAACAGAAGGCGAAAAACCGAGGGGCTGAAACAGAGGGCGAGAAAAATAGGGGCAGAAACAGAGGGGCTGAAACAGAAGGGCTGAAACAGAGGGTGAGAAACAGAGGGGCTGAAACAGAGGTCGAGAAACAGAGTGGCTGAATCAGAGGGGCTGAAACAGAGGGCGAGAAACAGAGGGGCTGAAACAGAGGGCGAGAAACAGAGGGTGAGAAACAGAGGGTTAGAAACAGAGGGTGAGAAACAGAGGGCGAGAAACAGAGGGGCTGAAACAGAGGGGCTGAAACAGAGGGGCTGAAACAGAGGGCGAGAAACAGAGGGGCTGAAACAGAGGGCGAGAAACAGAGGGGCTGAATCAGAGTGCGAGAAACAGAGGGGCTGAAACAGAGGGGCTGAAACAGAGGGGCTGAAACAGAGGGCGAGAAACAGAGAGGCTGAAACAGAGGGCGAGAAACAGAGGGGCTGAAACAGAGGGCGAGAAACAGAGGGGCTGAAACAGAGGGCGAGAAACAGAGGGGCTGAAACAGAGGGGCTGAAACAGAGGGAGAGAAACAGAGGGGCTGAAACAGAGGTCGAGAAACAGAGTGGCTGAATCAGAGGGGCTGAAACAGAGGGCGAGAAACAGAGGGGCTGAAACAGAGGGCGAGAAACAGAGGGGCTGAAACAGAGGGTGAGAAACAGAGGGGCTGAAACAGCGGGGCTGAAACAGAGGGGCTGTATCAGAGGGGCTGATTCAGAGGGGCTGAAACAGAGGGGCTGAATCAGAGGGGCTGAAACAGAGGGCGAGAAACAGAGGGGCTGAAACAGAGGGCGAGAAACAGAGGGTCAGAAACAGAGTGCGAGAAACAGAGTGGCTGAAATAGAGGGGCTGAAACAGAGAGCCCGAAACAGAACGGCTGAAACAGAGGGCGAGAAAAGGAGGGGCTGAAACAGAGGGGCTGAAACAGAGGGGCTAAATTAGAGGGGCAGAAACAGAGGGCGAGAAACAGAGGGGCTGAACCAGAGGGCGAGAAACAGAGGGGCTGAAACAGAGGGGCTGAAACAGAGGAGCTGAAACAGAGGGGCTGAAACAGAGGGCGAGAAACAGAGGGGCTGAAACAGAGGGACTGAAACAGAAGGGCTGTAACAGAGGGCGAGAAACAGAGGGCGAGAAACCGAGGGGCTGAAACAGAGGGGCTGATACAGAGGGCGAGAAACAGAGGGGCTGAAACAGAGGGCGAGAATCAGAAGGGCTGAAACAGAGGGTGAGAAACAGAGGGGCTGAAACAGAGGGGCTGAAACAGAGGGGCTAAAACAGAGCGGCTGAAACGGAGGTCGAGAAACAGTGAGGCTGAAACAGAGGCGAGAAACAGAGCGGCTGAAACAGAGGGCGAGAAACAGAGGGGCTGAAACAGAGGGCGAGAAACAGAGGGACTGAAACAGAGGGGCTGAAACAGAGGGGCTGTAACAGAGGTCGAGAAACAGAGGGGCTGAAACAGAGGGCGAGAAACAGGGGGGCTGAAACAGAGGGCGAGAAACAGAGGGGCTGAAACAGAGGGCGAGAAACAGAGGGGCTGAAACAGAGCGGCTGAAACAGAGGGGCTGAAACAGAGGGGCTGAATCAGAGGGGCTGATTCAGAGGGCGAGAAATAGAGGGGCTGAAACAGAGGGCGAGAGACAGAGGGGCAGAAACACAGGGCCAGAAACAGAGGGGCTAAAACAGAGGGGCTCAAACAGAGGGGCTGAAACAGAGGGCGAGAAATAGAGGGGCTGAAACAGAAGGCGAAAAACAGAGCGGCTGAAACAGAGGGCGAGAAAAATAGGGGCAGAAACAGAGGGGCTGAAACAGAAGGGCTGAAACAGAGGGCGAGAAACAGAGGGGCTGAAACAGAGGTCGAGAAACAGAGTGGCTGAATCAGAGGGGCTGAAACAGAGGGCGAGAAACAGAGGGGCTGAAACAGAGGGCGAGAAACAGAGGGGCTGAAACAGAGGGTGAGAAACAGAGGGGCTGAAACAGCGGGGCTGAAACAGAGGGGCTGTATCAGAGGGGCTGATTCAGAGGGGCTGAAACAGAGGGGCTGAATCAGAGGGGCTGAAACAGAGGGCGAGAAACAGAGGGGCTGAAACAGAGGGCGAGAAACAGAGGGTCAGAAACAGAGTGCGAGAAACAGAGTGGCTGAAATAGAGGGGCTGAAACAGAGAGCCCGAAACAGAACGGCTGAAACAGAGGGCGAGAAAAGGAGGGGCTGAAACAGAGGGGCTGAAACAGAGGGGCTAAATTAGAGGGGCTGAAACAGAGGGCGAGAAACAGAGGGGCTGAAACAGAGGGGCGGAAACACAGGGGCGGAATCAGAGGGGCTGATTCAGAGGGGCTGAATCAGAGGGGCTGAAACAGAGAGCGAGAAACAGAGGGGCTGAAACAGAGGGCGAGAAACAGAGTGGCTGAAACAGAGGGGCTGAAACAGAGGGGCTGAATCAGTGGGTCTGAAACAGAGGGGCTGAAACAGAGGGGCTGAATAGGAGGGCGAGAAACAGAGGGGCTGAAACAGAGGGGCGGGAAACAGAGGGTCTGAATCAGAGGGGCTGAATGAGTGGGGCTGAATCAGAGGGACTGAATCAGAGGGGCTGAAACAGAGGGTTAGAAACAGAGGGGCTGAAGCAGAGGTGCTGAAACAGAGGGGCTGAAACAGAGGGCGAGAAACAGAGGGGCTGAATTGAGGCGCAAAATCAGAGGGGCTGAATCAGAGGGGCTGAAACAGAGGGGCTGAATCAGAGGGGCTGAAACAGAGGGCGAGAAACAGAGGGGCGGAAACAAAGGGCGAGAAACAGAGGGGCTGGAACAGAGGGCGAGAAAGAGAGGGGCTGAAACAGAGGGGCTGAAACAGAGGGGCTGAATCAGAGGGGCTGATTCAGAGGGGCTGAAACAGAGGGGCTGAATCAGCGGGGCTGAAACAGAGGGCGAGAAACTGAGGGGCTGAAACAGAGGGCGAGAAACAGAGGGGCAGAAACAGCGGGCGAGAAACAGAGGGGCTGAAACAGAGGGCGAGAAACAGAGGGGCTGAATCAGAGGGGCTGAAACAGAGGGTGAGAAACAGAGGGGCTGAAACAGAGGGCGAGAAACAGAGTGGCTGAAACAGACGGGCTGAAGCAGAGGGGCTGAAAAAGAGGGCGAATAACAGAGGGGCTGAAACAGAGGGGCTGAAACAGAGTGGCTAAAACAGAGGGGCTGAAACAGAGGGGCTGGAACAGTGGGGGAGAAACAGAGGGGCTGAAACAGAGGGTCTGAATCAGAGGTGCTGAAACAGAGGGCGATAAACAGAGGGGCTGAAACAGAGGGCGAGAAACAGAGGGGCTGAAACAGAGGTCGAGAAACAGAGGGGATGAAACAGAGGGCGAGAAACCGAGGGGCTGAAACAGAGGGCGAGAAACAGAGGGGCTGAAACAGAGGGCGAGAAACAGAGGGGCTGAAACAGAGGGGCTGAATCAGCGGGGCTGAAACAGAGGGCGAGAAACTGAGGGGCTGAAACAGAGGGCGAGAAACAGAGGGGCAGAAACAGCGGGCGAGAAACAGAGGGGCTGAAACAGAGGGCGAGAAACAGAGGGGCTGAAACAGAGGGGGAGAAACAGAGGGCGAGAAACAGAGGGACTGAAACAGAGGGGCTGAAACAGAGGGTCAGAAACAGAGGGCGAGAAACAGAGGGGCTGAAACAGAGGGCGAGAAGCAGAGGGGCTGAAACAGAGGGTGAGAAACAGAGGGGCTGAAACAGAGGGGCTAAAACAGAGGGGCTCAAACAGAGGGGCTGAAACAGAGGGCGAGAAATAGAGGGGCTGAAACAGAAGGCGAAAAACCGAGGGGCTGAAACAGAGGGCGAGAAAAATAGGGGCAGAAACAGAGGGGCTGAAACAGAAGGGCTGAAACAGAGGGTGAGAAACAGAGGGGCTGAAACAGAGGTCGAGAAACAGAGTGGCTGAATCAGAGGGGCTGAAACAGAGGGCGAGAAACAGAGGGGCTGAAACAGAGGGCGAGAAACAGAGGGTGAGAAACAGAGGGTTAGAAACAGAGGGTGAGAAACAGAGGGCGAGAAACAGAGGGGCTGAAACAGAGGGGCTGAAACAGAGGGGCTGAAACAGAGGGCGAGAAACAGAGAGGCTGAAACAGAGGGCGAGAAACAGAGGGGCTGAAACAGAGGGCGAGAAACAGAGGGGCTGAAACAGAGGGCGAGAAACAGAGGGGCTGAAACAGAGGGGCTGAAACAGAGGGAGAGAAACAGAGGGGCTGAAACAGAGGTCGAGAAACAGAGTGGCTGAATCAGAGGGGCTGAAACAGAGGGCGAGAAACAGAGGGGCTGAAACAGAGGGCGAGAAACAGAGGGGCTGAAACAGAGGGTGAGAAACAGAGGGGCTGAAACAGCGGGGCTGAAACAGAGGGGCTGTATCAGAGGGGCTGATTCAGAGGGGCTGAAACAGAGGGGCTGAATCAGAGGGGCTGAAACAGAGGGCGAGAAACAGAGGGGCTGAAACAGAGGGCGAGAAACAGAGGGTCAGAAACAGAGTGCGAGAAACAGAGTGGCTGAAATAGAGGGGCTGAAACAGAGAGCCCGAAACAGAACGGCTGAAACAGAGGGCGAGAAAAGGAGGGGCTGAAACAGAGGGGCTGAAACAGAGGGGCTATATTAGAGGGGCAGAAACAGAGGGCGAGAAACAGAGGGGCTGAACCAGAGGGCGAGAAACAGAGGGGCTGAAACAGAGGGGCTGAAACAGAGGAGCTGAAACAGAGGGGCTGAAACAGAGGGCGAGAAACAGAGGGGCTGAAACAGAGGGACTGAAACAGAAGGGCTGTAACAAAGGGCGAGAAACAGAGGGCGAGAAACCGAGGGGCTGAAACAGAGGGGCTGATACAGAGGGCGAGAAACAGAGGGGCTGAAACAGAGGGCGAGAATCAGAAGGGCTGAAACAGAGGGTGAGAAACAGAGGGGCTGAAACAGAGGGGCTGAAACAGAGGGGCTAAAACAGAGCGGCTGAAACGGAGGTCGAGAAACAGTGAGGCTGAAACAGAGGCGAGAAACAGAGCGGCTGAAACAGAGGGCGAGAAACAGAGGGGCTGAAACAGAGGGCGAGAAACAGAGGGCGAGAAACAGAGGGACTGAAACAGAGGGGCTGAAACAGAGGGGCTGTAACAGAGGTCGAGAAACAGAGGGGCTGAAACAGAGGGCGAGAAACAGGGGGGCTGAAACAGAGGGCGAGAAACAGAGGGGCTGAAACAGAGGGCGAGAAACAGAGGGGCTGAAACAGAGCGGCTGAAACAGAGGGGCTGAAACAGAGGGCGAGAAACAGAGGGGCTGAAACAGAGGGCGAGAAACAGAGGGGCTGAAACAGAGGGGGAGAAACAGAGGGCGAGAAACAGAGGGACTGAAACAGAGGGGCTGAAACAGAGGGTCTGAAACAGAGGGCGAGAAACAGAGGGGCTGAAACAGAGGGCGAGAAGCAGAGGGGCTGAAACAGAGGGTGAGAAACAGAGGGGCTGAAACAGAGGGGCTAAAACAGAGGGGCTCAAACAGAGGGGCTGAAACAGAGGGCGAGAAATAGAGGGGCTGAAACAGAAGGCGAAAAACAGAGCGGCTGAAACAGAGGGCGAGAAAAATAGGGGCAGAAACAGAGGGGCTGAAACAGAAGGGCTGAAACAGAGGGCGAGAAACAGAGGGGCTGAAACAGAGGTCGAGAAACAGAGTGGCTGAATCAGAGGGGCTGTAACAGAGGGCGAGAAACAGAGGGGCTGAAACAGAGGGCGAGAAACAGAGGGGCTGAAACAGAGGGTGAGAAACAGAGGGGCTGAAACAGCGGGGCTGAAACAGAGGGGCTGTATCAGAGGGGCTGATTCAGAGGGGCTGAAACAGAGGGGCTGAATCAGAGGGGCTGAAACAGAGGGCGAGAAACAGAGGGGCTGAAACAGAGGGCGAGAAACAGAGGGTCAGAAACAGAGTGCGAGAAACAGAGTGGCTGAAATAGAGGGGCTGAAACAGAGAGCCCGAAACAGAACGGCTGAAACAGAGGGCTAGAAAAGGAGGGGCTGAAACAGAGGGGCTGAAACAGAGGGGCTAAATTAGAGGGGCAGAAACAGAGGGCGAGAAACAGAGGGGCTGAACCAGAGGGCGAGAAACAGAGGGGCTGAAACAGAGGGGCTGAAACAGAGGAGCTGAAACAGAGGGGCTGAAACAGAGGGCGAGAAACAGAGGGGCTGAAACAGAGGGACTGAAACAGAAGGGCTGTAACAGAGGGCGAGAAACAGAGGGCGAGAAACAGAGGGGCTGAAACAGAGGGGCTGATACAGAGGGCGAGAAACAGAGGGGCTGAAACAGAGGGCGAGAATCAGAGGGGCTGAAACAGAGGGCGAGAAACAGAGGGGCTGAAACAGAGGGGCTGATACAGAGGGCGAGAAACAGAGGGGCTGAAACAGAGGGTCTGAAACAGAGGGGCTGAAACAGAGGGCGAGAAACAGAGGGGCTGAAACAGAGGGGGAGAAACAGAGGGCGAGAAACAGAGGGACTGAAACAGAGGGGCTGAAACAGAGGGTCAGAAACAGAGGGCGAGAAACAGAGGGGCTGAAACAGAGGGCGAGAAGCAGAGGGGCTGAAACAGAGGGTGAGAAACAGAGGGGCTGAAACAGAGGGGCTAAAACAGAGGGGCTCAAACAGAGGGGCTGAAACAGAGGGCGAGAAATAGAGGGGCTGAAACAGAAGGCGAAAAACCGAGGGGCTGAAACAGAGGGCGAGAAAAATAGGGGCAGAAACAGAGGGGCTGAAACAGAAGGGCTGAAACAGAGGGTGAGAAACAGAGGGGCTGAAACAGAGGTCGAGAAACAGAGTGGCTGAATCAGAGGGGCTGAAACAGAGGGCGAGAAACAGAGGGGCTGAAACAGAGGGCGAGAAACAGAGGGTGAGAAACAGAGGGTTAGAAACAGAGGGTGAGAAACAGAGGGCGAGAAACAGAGGGGCTGAAACAGAGGGGCTGAAACAGAGGGGCTGAAACAGAGGGCGAGAAACAGAGGGGCTGAAACAGAGGGCGAGAAACAGAGGGGCTGAATCAGAGTGCGAGAAACAGAGGGGCTGAAACAGAGGGGCTGAAACAGAGGGGCTGAAACAGAGGGCGAGAAACAGAGAGGCTGAAACAGAGGGCGAGAAACAGAGGGGCTGAAACAGAGGGCGAGAAACAGAGGGGCTGAAACAGAGGGCGAGAAACAGAGGGGCTGAAACAGAGGGGCTGAAACAGAGGGAGAGAAACAGAGGGGCTGAAACAGAGGTCGAGAAACAGAGTGGCTGAATCAGAGGGGCTGAAACAGAGGGCGAGAAACAGAGGGGCTGAAACAGAGGGCGAGAAACAGAGGGGCTGAAACAGAGGGTGAGAAACAGAGGGGCTGAAACAGCGGGGCTGAAACAGAGGGGCTGTATCAGAGGGGCTGATTCAGAGGGGCTGAAACAGAGGGGCTGAATCAGAGGGGCTGAAACAGAGGGCGAGAAACAGAGGGGCTGAAACAGAGGGCGAGAAACAGAGGGTCAGAAACAGAGTGCGAGAAACAGAGTGGCTGAAATAGAGGGGCTGAAACAGAGAGCCCGAAACAGAACGGCTGAAACAGAGGGCGAGAAAAGGAGGGGCTGAAACAGAGGGGCTGAAACAGAGGGGCTAAATTAGAGGGGCAGAAACAGAGGGCGAGAAACAGAGGGGCTGAACCAGAGGGCGAGAAACAGAGGGGCTGAAACAGAGGGGCTGAAACAGAGGAGCTGAAACAGAGGGGCTGAAACAGAGGGCGAGAAACAGAGGGGCTGAAACAGAGGGACTGAAACAGAAGGGCTGTAACAGAGGGCGAGAAACAGAGGGCGAGAAACCGAGGGGCTGAAACAGAGGGGCTGATACAGAGGGCGAGAAACAGAGGGGCTGAAACAGAGGGCGAGAATCAGAAGGGCTGAAACAGAGGGTGAGAAACAGAGGGGCTGAAACAGAGGGGCTGAAACAGAGGGGCTAAAACAGAGCGGCTGAAACGGAGGTCGAGAAACAGTGAGGCTGAAACAGAGGCGAGAAACAGAGCGGCTGAAACAGAGGGCGAGAAACAGAGGGGCTGAAACAGAGGGCGAGAAACAGAGGGACTGAAACAGAGGGGCTGAAACAGAGGGGCTGTAACAGAGGTCGAGAAACAGAGGGGCTGAAACAGAGGGCGAGAAACAGGGGGGCTGAAACAGAGGGCGAGAAACAGAGGGGCTGAAACAGAGGGCGAGAAACAGAGGGGCTGAAACAGAGCGGCTGAAACAGAGGGGCTGAAACAGAGGGGCTGAATCAGAGGGGCTGATTCAGAGGGCGAGAAATAGAGGGGCTGAAACAGAGGGCGAGAGACAGAGGGGCAGAAACACAGGGCCAGAAACAGAGGGGCTAAAACAGAGGGGCTCAAACAGAGGGGCTGAAACAGAGGGCGAGAAATAGAGGGGCTGAAACAGAAGGCGAAAAACAGAGCGGATGAAACAGAGGGCGAGAAAAATAGGGGCAGAAACAGAGGGGCTGAAACAGAAGGGCTGAAACAGAGGGCGAGAAACAGAGGGGCTGAAACAGAGGTCGAGAAACAGAGTGGCTGAATCAGAGGGGCTGAAACAGAGGGCGAGAAACAGAGGGGCTGAAACAGAGGGCGAGAAACAGAGGGGCTGAAACAGAGGGTGAGAAACAGAGGGGCTGAAACAGCGGGGCTGAAACAGAGGGGCTGTATCAGAGGGGCTGATTCAGAGGGGCTGAAACAGAGGGGCTGAATCAGAGGGGCTGAAACAGAGGGCGAGAAACAGAGGGGCTGAAACAGAGGGCGAGAAACAGAGGGTCAGAAACAGAGTGCGAGAAACAGAGTGGCTGAAATAGAGGGGCTGAAACAGAGAGCCCGAAACAGAACGGCTGAAACAGAGGGCGAGAAAAGGAGGGGCTGAAACAGAGGGGCTGAAACAGAGGGGCTAAATTAGAGGGGCTGAAACAGAGGGCGAGAAACAGAGGGGCTGAAACAGAGGGGCGGAAACACAGGGGCGGAATCAGAGGGGCTGATTCAGAGGGGCTGAATCAGAGGGGCTGAAACAGAGAGCGAGAAACAGAGGGGCTGAAACAGAGGGCGAGAAACAGAGTGGCTGAAACAGAGGGGCTGAAACAGAGGGGCTGAATCAGTGGGTCTGAAACAGAGGGGCTGAAACAGAGGGGCTGAATAGGAGGGCGAGAAACAGAGGGGCTGAAACAGAGGGGCGGGAAACAGAGGGTCTGAATCAGAGGGGCTGAATGAGTGGGGCTGAATCAGAGGGACTGAATCAGAGGGGCTGAAACAGAGGGTTAGAAACAGAGGGGCTGAAGCAGAGGTGCTGAAACAGAGGGGCTGAAACAGAGGGCGAGAAACAGAGGGGCTGAATTGAGGCGCAAAATCAGAGGGGCTGAATCAGAGGGGCTGAAACAGAGGGGCTGAATCAGAGGGGCTGAAACAGAGGGCGAGAAACAGAGGGGCGGAAACAAAGGGCGAGAAACAGAGGGGCTGGAACAGAGGGCGAGAAAGAGAGGGGCTGAAACAGAGGGGCTGAAACAGAGGGGCTGAATCAGAGGGGCTGATTCAGAGGGGCTGAAACAGAGGGGCTGAATCAGCGGGGCTGAAACAGAGGGCGAGAAACTGAGGGGCTGAAACAGAGGGCGAGAAACAGAGGGGCAGAAACAGCGGGCGAGAAACAGAGGGGCTGAAACAGAGGGCGAGAAACAGAGGGGCTGAATCAGAGGGGCTGAAACAGAGGGTGAGAAACAGAGGGGCTGAAACAGAGGGCGAGAAACAGAGTGGCTGAAACAGACGGGCTGAAGCAGAGGGGCTGAAAAAGAGGGCGAATAACAGAGGGGCTGAAACAGAGGGGCTGAAACAGAGTGGCTAAAACAGAGGGGCTGAAACAGAGGGGCTGGAACAGTGGGGGAGAAACAGAGGGGCTGAAACAGAGGGTCTGAATCAGAGGTGCTGAAACAGAGGGCGATAAACAGAGGGGCTGAAACAGAGGGCGAGAAACAGAGGGGCTGAAACAGAGGTCGAGAAACAGAGGGGATGAAACAGAGGGCGAGAAACCGAGGGGCTGAAACAGAGGGCGAGAAACAGAGGGGCTGAAACAGAGGGCGAGAAACAGAGGGGCTGAAACAGAGGGGCTGAATCAGCGGGGCTGAAACAGAGGGCGAGAAACTGAGGGGCTGAAACAGAGGGCGAGAAACAGAGGGGCAGAAACAGCGGGCGAGAAACAGAGGGGCTGAAACAGAGGGCGAGAAACAGAGGGGCTGAAACAGAGGGGGAGAAACAGAGGGCGAGAAACAGAGGGACTGAAACAGAGGGGCTGAAACAGAGGGTCAGAAACAGAGGGCGAGAAACAGAGGGGCTGAAACAGAGGGCGAGAAGCAGAGGGGCTGAAACAGAGGGTGAGAAACAGAGGGGCTGAAACAGAGGGGCTAAAACAGAGGGGCTCAAACAGAGGGGCTGAAACAGAGGGCGAGAAATAGAGGGGCTGAAACAGAAGGCGAAAAACCGAGGGGCTGAAACAGAGGGCGAGAAAAATAGGGGCAGAAACAGAGGGGCTGAAACAGAAGGGCTGAAACAGAGGGTGAGAAACAGAGGGGCTGAAACAGAGGTCGAGAAACAGAGTGGCTGAATCAGAGGGGCTGAAACAGAGGGCGAGAAACAGAGGGGCTGAAACAGAGGGCGAGAAACAGAGGGTGAGAAACAGAGGGTTAGAAACAGAGGGTGAGAAACAGAGGGCGAGAAACAGAGGGGCTGAAACAGAGGGGCTGAAACAGAGGGGCTGAAACAGAGGGCGAGAAACAGAGAGGCTGAAACAGAGGGCGAGAAACAGAGGGGCTGAAACAGAGGGCGAGAAACAGAGGGGCTGAAACAGAGGGCGAGAAACAGAGGGGCTGAAACAGAGGGGCTGAAACAGAGGGAGAGAAACAGAGGGGCTGAAACAGAGGTCGAGAAACAGAGTGGCTGAATCAGAGGGGCTGAAACAGAGGGCGAGAAACAGAGGGGCTGAAACAGAGGGCGAGAAACAGAGGGGCTGAAACAGAGGGTGAGAAACAGAGGGGCTGAAACAGCGGGGCTGAAACAGAGGGGCTGTATCAGAGGGGCTGATTCAGAGGGGCTGAAACAGAGGGGCTGAATCAGAGGGGCTGAAACAGAGGGCGAGAAACAGAGGGGCTGAAACAGAGGGCGAGAAACAGAGGGTCAGAAACAGAGTGCGAGAAACAGAGTGGCTGAAATAGAGGGGCTGAAACAGAGAGCCCGAAACAGAACGGCTGAAACAGAGGGCGAGAAAAGGAGGGGCTGAAACAGAGGGGCTGAAACAGAGGGGCTATATTAGAGGGGCAGAAACAGAGGGCGAGAAACAGAGGGGCTGAACCAGAGGGCGAGAAACAGAGGGGCTGAAACAGAGGGGCTGAAACAGAGGAGCTGAAACAGAGGGGCTGAAACAGAGGGCGAGAAACAGAGGGGCTGAAACAGAGGGACTGAAACAGAAGGGCTGTAACAAAGGGCGAGAAACAGAGGGCGAGAAACCGAGGGGCTGAAACAGAGGGGCTGATACAGAGGGCGAGAAACAGAGGGGCTGAAACAGAGGGCGAGAATCAGAAGGGCTGAAACAGAGGGTGAGAAACAGAGGGGCTGAAACAGAGGGGCTGAAACAGAGGGGCTAAAACAGAGCGGCTGAAACGGAGGTCGAGAAACAGTGAGGCTGAAACAGAGGCGAGAAACAGAGCGGCTGAAACAGAGGGCGAGAAACAGAGGGGCTGAAACAGAGGGCGAGAAACAGAGGGCGAGAAACAGAGGGACTGAAACAGAGGGGCTGAAACAGAGGGGCTGTAACAGAGGTCGAGAAACAGAGGGGCTGAAACAGAGGGCGAGAAACAGGGGGGCTGAAACAGAGGGCGAGAAACAGAGGGGCTGAAACAGAGGGCGAGAAACAGAGGGGCTGAAACAGAGCGGCTGAAACAGAGGGGCTGAAACAGAGGGGCGAGAAACAGAGGGGCTGAAACAGAGGGCGAGAAACAGAGGGGCTGAAACAGAGGGTGAGAAACAGAGGGGCTGAAACAGCGGGGCTGAAACAGAGGGGCTGTATCAGAGGGGCTGATTCAGAGGGGCTGAAACAGAGGGGCTGAATCAGAGGGGCTGAAACAGAGGGCGAGAAACAGAGGGGCTGAAACAGAGGGCGAGAAACAGAGGGTCAGAAACAGAGTGCGAGAAACAGAGTGGCTGAAATAGAGGGGCTGAAACAGAGAGCCCGAAACAGAACGGCTGAAACAGAGGGCGAGAAAAGGAGGGGCTGAAACAGAGGGGCTGAAACAGAGGGGCTAAATTAGAGGGGCAGAAACAGAGGGCGAGAAACAGAGGGGCTGAACCAGAGGGCGAGAAACAGAGGGGCTGAAACAGAGGGGCTGAAACAGAGGAGCTGAAACAGAGGGGCTGAAACAGAGGGCGAGAAACAGAGGGGCTGAAACAGAGGGACTGAAACAGAAGGGCTGTAACAAAGGGCGAGAAACAGAGGGCGAGAAACCGAGGGGCTGAAACAGAGGGGCTGATACAGAGGGCGAGAAACAGAGGGGCTGAAACAGAGGGCGAGAATCAGAAGGGCTGAAACAGAGGGTGAGAAACAGAGGGGCTGAAACAGAGGGGCTGAAACAGAGGGGCTAAAACAGAGCGGATGAAACGGAGGTCGAGAAACAGTGAGGCTGAAACAGAGGCGAGAAACAGAGCGGCTGAAACAGAGGGCGAGAAACAGAGGGGCTGAAACAGAGGGCGAGAAACAGAGGGCGAGAAACAGAGGGACTGAAACAGAGGGGCTGAAACAGAGGGGCTGTAACAGAGGTCGAGAAACAGAGGGGCTGAAACAGAGGGCGAGAAACAGGGGGGCTGAAACAGAGGGCGAGAAACAGAGGGGCTGAAACAGAGGGCGAGAAACAGAGGGGCTGAAACAGAGCGGCTGAAACAGAGGGGCTGAAACAGAGGGGCTGAATCAGAGGGGCTGATTCAGAGGGCGAGAAATAGAGGGGCTGAAACAGAGGGCGAGAGACAGAGGGGCAGAAACACAGGGCCAGAAACAGAGGGGCTAAAACAGAGGGGCTGAAACAGAGGGGCTGAATCAGAGGGGCTGAAACAGAGGGCGAGAAACAGAGGGGCTGAAACAGAGGGCGAGAAACAGAGGGTCAGAAACAGAGTGCGAGAAACAGAGTGGCTGAAATAGAGGGGCTGAAACAGAGAGCCCGAAACAGAACGGCTGAAACAGAGGGCGAGAAAAGGAGGGGCTGAAACAGAGGGGCTGAAACAGAGGGGCTAAATTAGAGGGGCTGAAACAGAGGGCGAGAAACAGAGGGGCTGAAACAGAGGGGCGGAAACACAGGGGCGGAATCAGAGGGGCTGATTCAGAGGGGCTGAATCAGAGGGGCTGAAACAGAGAGCGAGAAACAGAGGGGCTGAAACAGAGGGCGAGAAACAGAGTGGCTGAAACAGAGGGGCTGAAACAGAGGGGCTGAATCAGAGGGTCTGAAACAGAGGGGCTGAAACAGAGGGGCTGAATAGGAGGGCGAGAAACAGAGGGGCTGAAACAGAGGGGCGGGAAACAGAGGGTCTGAATCAGAGGGGCTGAATGAGTGGGGCTGAATCAGAGGGACTGAATCAGAGGGGCTGAAACAGAGGGTTAGAAACAGAGGGGCTGAAGCAGAGGTGCTGAAACAGAGGGGCTGAAACAGAGGGCGAGAAACAGAGGGGCTGAATTGAGGCGCAAAATCAGAGGGGCTGAATCAGAGGGGCTGAAACAGAGGGGCTGAATCAGAGGGGCTGAAACAGAGGGCGAGAAACAGAGGGGCGGAAACAAAGGGCGAGAAACAGAGGGGCTGGAACAGAGGGCGAGAAAGAGAGGGGCTGAAACAGAGGGGCTGAAACAGAGGGGCTGAATCAGAGGGGCTGATTCAGAGGGGCTGAAACAGAGGGGCTGAATCAGCGGGGCTGAAACAGAGGGCGAGAAACTGAGGGGCTGAAACAGAGGGCGAGAAACAGAGAGGCAGAAACAGCGGGCGAGAAACAGAGGGGCTGAAACAGAGGGCGAGAAACAGAGGGGCTGAATCAGAGGGGCTGAAACAGAGGGTGAGAAACAGAGGGGCTGAAACAGAGGGCGAGAAACAGAGTGGCTGAAACAGACGGGCTGAAGCAGAGGGGCTGAAAAAGAGGGCGAATAACAGAGGGGCTGAAACAGAGGGGCTGAAACAGAGTGGCTAAAACAGAGGGGCTGAAACAGAGGGGCTGGAACAGTGGGGGAGAAACAGAGGGGCTGAAACAGAGGGTCTGAATCAGAGGTGCTGAAACAGAGGGCGATAAACAGAGGGGCTGAAACAGAGGGCGAGAAACAGAGGGGCTGAAACAGAGGTCGAGAAACAGAGGGGATGAAACAGAGGGCGAGAAACCGAGGGGCTGAAACAGAGGGCGAGAAACAGAGGGGCTGAAACAGAGGGCGAGAAACAGAGGGGCTGAAACAGAGGGGCTGAATCAGCGGGGCTGAAACAGAGGGCGAGAAACTGAGGGGCTGAAACAGAGGGCGAGAAACAGAGGGGCAGAAACAGCGGGCGAGAAACAGAGGGGCTGAAACAGAGGGCGAGAAACAGAGGGGCTGAAACAGAGGGGGAGAAACAGAGGGCGAGAAACAGAGGGACTGAAACAGAGGGGCTGAAACAGAGGGTCAGAAACAGAGGGCGAGAAACAGAGGGGCTGAAACAGAGGGCGAGAAGCAGAGGGGCTGAAACAGAGGGTGAGAAACAGAGGGGCTGAAACAGAGGGGCTAAAACAGAGGGGCTCAAACAGAGGGGCTGAAACAGAGGGCGAGAAATAGAGGGGCTGAAACAGAAGGCGAAAAACCGAGGGGCTGAAACAGAGGGCGAGAAAAATAGGGGCAGAAACAGAGGGGCTGAAACAGAAGGGCTGAAACAGAGGGTGAGAAACAGAGGGGCTGAAACAGAGGTCGAGAAACAGAGTGGCTGAATCAGAGGGGCTGAAACAGAGGGCGAGAAACAGAGGGGCTGAAACAGAGGGCGAGAAACAGAGGGTGAGAAACAGAGGGTTAGAAACAGAGGGTGAGAAACAGAGGGCGAGAAACAGAGGGGCTGAAACAGAGGGGCTGAAACAGAGGGGCTGAAACAGAGGGCGAGAAACAGAGGGGCTGAAACAGAGGGCGAGAAACAGAGGGGCTGAATCAGAGTGCGAGAAACAGAGGGGCTGAAACAGAGGGGCTGAAACAGAGGGGCTGAAACAGAGGGCGAGAAACAGAGAGGCTGAAACAGAGGGCGAGAAACAGAGGGGCTGAAACAGAGGGCGAGAAACAGAGGGGCTGAAACAGAGGGCGAGAAACAGAGGGGCTGAAACAGAGGGGCTGAAACAGAGGGAGAGAAACAGAGGGGCTGAAACAGAGGTCGAGAAACAGAGTGGCTGAATCAGAGGGGCTGAAACAGAGGGCGAGAAACAGAGGGGCTGAAACAGAGGGCGAGAAACAGAGGGGCTGAAACAGAGGGTGAGAAACAGAGGGGCTGAAACAGCGGGGCTGAAACAGAGGGGCTGTATCAGAGGGGCTGATTCAGAGGGGCTGAAACAGAGGGGCTGAATCAGAGGGGCTGAAACAGAGGGCGAGAAACAGAGGGGCTGAAACAGAGGGCGAGAAACAGAGGGTCAGAAACAGAGTGCGAGAAACAGAGTGGCTGAAATAGAGGGGCTGAAACAGAGAGCCCGAAACAGAACGGCTGAAACAGAGGGCGAGAAAAGGAGGGGCTGAAACAGAGGGGCTGAAACAGAGGGGCTAAATTAGAGGGGCAGAAACAGAGGGCGAGAAACAGAGGGGCTGAACCAGAGGGCGAGAAACAGAGGGGCTGAAACAGAGGGGCTGAAACAGAGGAGCTGAAACAGAGGGGCTGAAACAGAGGGCGAGAAACAGAGGGGCTGAAACAGAGGGACTGAAACAGAAGGGCTGTAACAAAGGGCGAGAAACAGAGGGCGAGAAACCGAGGGGCTGAAACAGAGGGGCTGATACAGAGGGCGAGAAACAGAGGGGCTGAAACAGAGGGCGAGAATCAGAAGGGCTGAAACAGAGGGTGAGAAACAGAGGGGCTGAAACAGAGGGGCTGAAACAGAGGGGCTAAAACAGAGCGGCTGAAACGGAGGTCGAGAAACAGTGAGGCTGAAACAGAGGCGAGAAACAGAGCGGCTGAAACAGAGGGCGAGAAACAGAGGGGCTGAAACAGAGGGCGAGAAACAGAGGGCGAGAAACAGAGGGACTGAAACAGAGGGGCTGAAACAGAGGGGCTGTAACAGAGGTCGAGAAACAGAGGGGCTGAAACAGAGGGCGAGAAACAGGGGGGCTGAAACAGAGGGCGAGAAACAGAGGGGCTGAAACAGAGGGCGAGAAACAGAGGGGCTGAAACAGAGCGGCTGAAACAGAGGGGCTGAAACAGAGGGGCTGAATCAGAGGGGCTGATTCAGAGGGCGAGAAATAGAGGGGCTGAAACAGAGGGCGAGAGACAGAGGGGCAGAAACACAGGGCCAGAAACAGAGGGGCTAAAACAGAGGGGCTCAAACAGAGGGGCTGAAACAGAGGGCGAGAAATAGAGGGGCTGAAACAGAAGGCGAAAAACAGAGCGGCTGAAACAGAGGGCGAGAAAAATAGGGGCAGAAACAGAGGGGCTGAAACAGAAGGGCTGAAACAGAGGGCGAGAAACAGAGGGGCTGAAACAGAGGTCGAGAAACAGAGTGGCTGAATCAGAGGGGCTGAAACAGAGGGCGAGAAACAGAGGGGCTGAAACAGAGGGCGAGAAACAGAGGGGCTGAAACAGAGGGTGAGAAACAGAGGGGCTGAAACAGCGGGGCTGAAGCAGAGGGGCTGTATCAGAGGGGCTGATTCAGAGGGGCTGAAACAGAGGGGCTGAATCAGAGGGGCTGAAACAGAGGGCGAGAAACAGAGGGGCTGAAACAGAGGGCGAGAAACAGAGGGTCAGAAACAGAGTGCGAGAAACAGAGTGGCTGAAATAGAGGGGCTGAAACAGAGAGCCCGAAACAGAACGGCTGAAACAGAGGGCGAGAAAAGGAGGGGCTGAAACAGAGGGGCTGAAACAGAGGGGCTAAATTAGAGGGGCTGAAACAGAGGGCGAGAAACAGAGGGGCTGAAACAGAGGGGCGGAAACACAGGGGCGGAATCAGAGGGGCTGATTCAGAGGGGCTGAATCAGAGGGGCTGAAACAGAGAGCGAGAAACAGAGGGGCTGAAACAGAGGGCGAGAAACAGAGTGGCTGAAACAGAGGGGCTGAAACAGAGGGGCTGAATCAGAGGGTCTGAAACAGAGGGGCTGAAACAGAGGGGCTGAATAGGAGGGCGAGAAACAGAGGGGCTGAAACAGAGGGGCGGGAAACAGAGGGTCTGAATCAGAGGGGCTGAATGAGTGGGGCTGAATCAGAGGGACTGAATCAGAGGGGCTGAAACAGAGGGTTAGAAACAGAGGGGCTGAAGCAGAGGTGCTGAAACAGAGGGGCTGAAACAGAGGGCGAGAAACAGAGGGGCTGAATTGAGGCGCAAAATCAGAGGGGCTGAATCAGAGGGGCTGAAACAGAGGGGCTGAATCAGAGGGGCTGAAACAGAGGGCGAGAAACAGAGGGGCGGAAACAAAGGGCGAGAAACAGAGGGGCTGGAACAGAGGGCGAGAAAGAGAGGGGCTGAAACAGAGGGGCTGAAACAGAGGGGCTGAATCAGAGGGGCTGATTCAGAGGGGCTGAAACAGAGGGGCTGAATCAGCGGGGCTGAAACAGAGGGCGAGAAACTGAGGGGCTGAAACAGAGGGCGAGAAACAGAGGGGCAGAAACAGCGGGCGAGAAACAGAGGGGCTGAAACAGAGGGCGAGAAACAGAGGGGCTGAATCAGAGGGGCTGAAACAGAGGGTGAGAAACAGAGGGGCTGAAACAGAGGGCGAGAAACAGAGTGGCTGAAACAGACGGGCTGAAGCAGAGGGGCTGAAAAAGAGGGCGAATAACAGAGGGGCTGAAACAGAGGGGCTGAAACAGAGTGGCTAAAACAGAGGGGCTGAAACAGAGGGGCTGGAACAGTGGGGGAGAAACAGAGGGGCTGAAACAGAGGGTCTGAATCAGAGGTGCTGAAACAGAGGGCGATAAACAGAGGGGCTGAAACAGAGGGCGAGAAACAGAGGGGCTGAAACAGAGGTCGAGAAACAGAGGGGATGAAACAGAGGGCGAGAAACCGAGGGGCTGAAACAGAGGGCGAGAAACAGAGGGGCTGAAACAGAGGGCGAGAAACAGAGGGGCTGAAACAGAGGGGCTGAATCAGCGGGGCTGAAACAGAGGGCGAGAAACTGAGGGGCTGAAACAGAGGGCGAGAAACAGAGGGGCAGAAACAGCGGGCGAGAAACAGAGGGGCTGAAACAGAGGGCGAGAAACAGAGGGGCTGAATCAGAGGGGCTGAAACAGAGGGTGAGAAACAGAGGGGCTGAAACAAAGGGCGAGAAACAGAGTGGCTGAAACAGACGGGCTGAAGCAGAGGGGCTGAAAAAGAGGGCGAATAACAGAGGGGCTGAAACAGAGGGGCTGAAACAGAGTGGCTAAAACAGAGGGGCTGAAACAGAGGGGCTGGAACAGTGGGGGAGAAACAGAGGGGCTGAAACAGAGGGTCTGAATCAGAGGTGCTGAAACAGAGGGCGATAAACAGAGGGGCTGAAACAGAGGGCGAGAAACAGAGGGGCTGAAACAGAGGTCGAGAAACAGAGGGGATGAAACAGAGGGCGAGAAACCGAGGGGCTGAAACAGAGGGCGAGAAACAGAGGGGCTGAAACAGAGGGCGAGAAACAGAGGGGCTGAATCAGAGGGGCTGATTCAGAGGGGCTGAATCAGAGGGGCTGAAACAGAGGGCGAGAAACAGAGGGGCTGAAACAGAGGGGCTGAAACAGAGGGGCTGAAACAGAGGGGCTGAATAGGAGGGCGAGAAACATAGGGGCTGAAACAGAGGGGCGGGAAACAGAGGGTCTGAATCAGAGGGGCTGAATGAGTGGGGCTGAATCAGAGGGGCTGAATCAGAGGGGCTGAAACAGAGGGTGAGAAAAAGAGGGGTTGAAGCAGAGGTGCTGAAACAGAGGGGCTGAAACAGAGGGCGAGAAACAGAGGGGCTGAATTGAGGCGCAAAATCAGAGGGGCTGAATAAGAGGGGCTGAAACAGAGGGACTGAAGCAGAGGGGCTGAAACAGCGGGCGAGAAACAGAGGGGTGGAAACAAAGGGCGAGAAACAGAGGGGCTGGAACAGAGGGCGAGAAAGAGAGGGGCTGAAACAGAGGGGCTGAAACAGAGGGCCTGAATCAGAGGGGCTGATTCAGAGGGGCTGAAACAGAGGGGCTGAATCAGCGGGGCTGAAACAGAGGGCGAGAAACTGAGGGGCTGAAACTGAGGGCGAGAAACAGAGGGGCAGAAACAGAGGGCGAGAAACAGAGGGGCTGAAACAGAGGGCGAGAAACAGAGGGGCTGAATCAGAGGGGCTGAAACAGAGGGTGAGAAACAGAGGGGCTGAAACAGAGGGCGAGAAACAGAGTGGCTGAAACAGAGGGGCTGAAACAGAGGGGCTGAATCAGAGGGGCTGATTCAGAGGGGCTGAATCAGAGGGGCTGAAACAGAGGGCGAGAAACAGACGGGCTCAAACAGAGGGCGAGAAACAGAGGGGCTGAAACATAGGGCGAGAAACAGATGGGCTGAATCAGAGGGGCTGAAACAGAGGGGCTGAAACAGAGGGGCTGAATAGGAGGGCGTGAAACAGAGGGGCTGAAACAGAGGGGCGGGAAACAGAGGGTCTGAATCAGAGGGGCTGAATGAGTGGGGCTGAATCAGAGGGACTGAATCAGAGGGGCTGAAACAGAGGGTTAGAAACAGAGGGGCTGAAGCAGAGGTGCTGAAACAGAGGGGCTGAAACAGAGGGCGAGAAACAGAGGGGCTGAATTGAGGCGCAAAATCAGAGGGGCTGAAAAAGAGGGGCTGAAACAGAGGGGCTGAATCAGAGGGGCTGAAACAGAGGGCGAGAAACAGAGGGGCGGAAACAAAGGGCGAGAAACAGAGGGGCTGGAACAGAGGGCGAGAAAGAGAGGGGCTGAATCAGAGGGGCTGAAACAGAGGGGCTGAAACAGAGGGGCTGAATCTGCGGGGCTGAAACAGAGCGCTAGAAACTGAGGGGCTGAAACAGAGGGCGAGAAACAGAGGGGCAGAAACAGAGGGCGAGAAACAGAGGGGCTGAAACAGAGGGCGAGAAACAGAGGGGCTGAATCAGAGGGGCTGAAACAGAGGGCGAGAAACAGAGTGGCTGAAACAGACGGGCTGAAACAGAGGGGCTGAAAAAGAGGGCGAAAAACAGAGGGGCTGAAACAGAGGGGCTGAAACAGATTGGCTAAAACAGAGGGGCTGAAACAGAGGGGCTGGAGCAGTGGGGTAGAAACAGAGGGGCTGAAACAGAGGGGCTGAATCAGAGGTGCTGAAACAGAGGGCGAAATACAGAGGGGCTGAAACAGAGGTCGAGAAACAGAGGGGCTGAAACAGAGGTCGAGAAACAGAGGGGATGAAACAGAGGGCGAGAAACCGAGGGGCTGAAACAGAGGGCGAGAAACAGAGGGGCTGAAACAGAGGGCGAGAAACAGAGGGGCTGAAACAGAGAGGCTGAAACAGAGGGGCTGAAACAGAGGGCGAGAAACAGATGGGCTGAAACAGAGGGCGAGAAACAGAGGGGCTGAAACAGAGGGGCTGAAACAGAGGGGCTGAAACAGAGGGGCTGAAACGGAGGGCGAGAAACAGAGGGGCTGAAACAGAGGGGCTGAAACAGAGTGGCTGAAACAAAGGGGCTGAAACAGAGGGCGAGAAACAGAGGAGCTGAAACAGAGGGGATGAAACAGACGGGCTGAAACAGAGTGCCTGAAACAGAGGGCGAAAAACAGAGGGGCTGGATCAGAGGGCGAGAAAAAGAGGGTGAGAAACAGAGGGCGAGAAACAGAGGGTGAGAAACAGAGGGCGAGAAACAGAGGGTGAGAAACAGAGGGCGAGAAACAGAGGGGATGAAACAGAGGGGCTGAAACAGAGGGCGAGAAACAGATGGGCTGAAACAGAGGGCGAGAAACAGAGGGGCTGAAACAGAGGGGATGAAACAGACGGGCTGAAACAGAGTGCCTGAAACAGAGGGCGAAAAACAGAGGGGCTGGATCAGAGGGCGAGAAAAAGAGGGTGAGAAACAGAGGGCGAGAAACAGAGGGTGAGAAACAGAGGGCGAGAAACAGAGGGTGAGAAACAGAGGGCGAGAAACAGAGGGGATGAAACAGAGGGGCTGAAACAGAGGGCGAGAAACAGAGGGGCTGAAACAGAGGGGCTGAAACAGAGGGGCTGAAACAGAGGGGCTGAAACAGAGGGCGAGAAACAGACAGGCTGAAACAGAGGGCGAGAAACAGAGGGGCTGAAACATAGGGCGAGAAACAGAGGGGCTGAAACAGCGGGCGAGAAACAGAGGGGCTGAAACAGAGGGGCTGAAACAGAGGGGCTGAAACAGAGTGCGAGAAACAGAGGGGCTGAAACAGAGGGGGAGAAACAGAGGGCGAGAAACAGAGGGACTGAAACAGAGGGGCTGAAATAGAGGGGCTGAAACAGAGGGCGAGAAACAGAGGGGCTGAAACAGAGGGCGAGAAACAGAGGGTGAGAAACAGAGGGTAAGAAACAGAGGGTGAGAAACAGAGGGCGAGAAACAGAGGGGCTGAAACAGAGGGGCTGAAACAGAGGGGCTGAAACAGAGGGCGAGAAACAGAGGGGCTGAAACAGAGGGCGAGAAACAGAGGGGCTGAATCAGAGTGCGAGAAACAGAGGGGCTGAAACAGAGGGGCTGAAACAGAGGGGCAGAAAAAGAGGGCGAAAAACAGAGGGGCTGAAACAGAGGGCGAGAAACAGAGGGGCTGAAACAGAGGGGCTGAAACAGAGTGGCTGAAACAGAGGGGCTGAAACAGAGGGGCTGGAACAGAAGGGGAGAAACAGAGGGGCTGCAACAGAGGGGCTGAATCAGAGGGGCTGAAACAGAGGGCGAGAAACAGAGGGGCTGAAACAGAGGGCGAGAAACAGAGGGGCTGAAACAGAGGGGCGGAAACAGAGGGGCTGAATCAGAGGGGCTGATTCAGAGGGGCTGAATCAGAGGGGCTGAAACAGAGAGCGAGAAACAGAGGGGCTCAAACAGAGGGCGAGAAACTGAGGGGCTGAAACAGAGGGCGAGAAACAGAGGGGCTGAAACAGAGGGGCTGAAACAGAGGGGCTGAAACAGAGGGGCTGAATAGGAGGGCGAGAAACATTGGGGCTGAAACAGAGGGGCGGGAAACAGAGGGTCTGAATCAGAGGGGCTGAATGAGTGGGGCTGAATCAGAGGGGCTGAATCAGAGGGGCTGAAAGAGAGGGTGAGAAACAGAGGGGCTGAAGCAGAGGTGCTGAAACAGAGGGGCTGAGACAGAGGGCGAGAAACAGAGGGGCTGAATTGAGGCGCAAAATCAGAGGGGCTGAATCAGAGGGGCTGAAACATAGGGGCTGAAACAGAGGGGCGGGAAACAGAGGGTCTGAATCAGAGGGGCTGAATGAGTGGGGCTGAATCAGAGGGGCTGAATCAGAGGGGCTGAAACAGAGGGTGAGAAACAGAGGGGCTGAAGCAGAGGTGCTGAAACAGAGGGACTGAAACAGAGGGCGAGAAACAGAGGGGCTGAATTGAGGCGCAAAATCAGAGGGGCTGAATCAGAGGGGCTGAAACAGAGGGGCTGAAGCAGAGGGGCTGAAACAGCGGGCGAGAAACAGAGGGGTGGAAACAAAGGGCGAGAAACAGAGGGGCTGGAACAGAGGGCGAGAAAGAGAGGGGCTGAAACAGAGGGGCTGAAACAGAGGGGCTGAAACAGAGGGGCTGAATCAGAGGGGCTGATTCAGAGGGGCTGAAACAGAGGGGCTGAATCAGCGGGGCTGAAACAGAGGGAGAAACTGAGGGGCTGAAACTGAGGGCGAGAAACAGAGGGGCAGAAACAGAGGGCGAGAAACAGAGGGGCTGAAACAGAGGGCGAGAAACAGAGGGGCTGAATCCGAGGGGCTGAAACAGAGGGTGAGAAACAGAGGGGCTGAAACAGAGGGCGAGAAACAGAGTGGCTGAAACAGAGGGGCTGAAACAGAGGGGCTGAATCAGAGGGGCTGATTCAGAGGGGCTGAATCAGAGGGGCTGAAACAGAGGGCGAGAAACAGACGGGCTCAAACAGAGGTCGAGAAACAGAGGGGCTGAAACATAGGGCGAGAAACAGAGGGGCTGAATCAGAGGGGCTGAAACAGAGGGGCTGAAACAGTGGGGCTGATTCAGAGGGGCTGAATCAGAGGGGCTGAAACAGAGGGCGAGAAACAGACGGGCTCAAACAGAGGTCGAGAAACAGAGGGGCTGAAACAGAGGGGCTGAAACAGAGGGTGAGAAACAGAGGGGCTGAAACAGAGGGCGAGAAACAGAGTGGCTGAAACAGAGGGGCTGAAACAGAGGGGCTGAAAAAGAGGGCGAAAAACAGAGGGGCTGAAACAGAGGGGCTGAAACAGAGTGGCTAAAACAGAGGGGCTGAAACAGAGGGGCTGGAACAGTGGGGGAGAAACAGAGGGGCTGAAACAGAGGGGCTGAATCAGAGGGGCTGAAACAGAGGGCGATAAACAGAGGGGCTGAAACAGAGGGCGAGAAACAGAGGGGCTGAAACAGAGGTCGAGAAACAGAGGGGATGAAACAGAGGGCGAGAATCCGAGGGGCTGAAACAGAGGGCGAGTAACAGAGGGGCTGAAACAGAGGGCGAGAAACAGAGGGGCTGAAACAGAGAGGCTGAAACAGAGGGGCTGAAACAGAGGGCGAGAAACAGATGGGCTGAAACAGAGGGCGAGAAACAGAGGGGCTGAAACAGAGGGGCTGAAACAGAGGGGCTGAAACAGAGGGGCTGAAACGGAGGGCGAGAAACAGAGGGGCTGAAACAGAGGGGCTGAAACAGAGTGGCTGAAACAAAGGGGCTGAAACAGAGGGCGAGAAACAGAGGAGCTGAATCAGAGGGGCTGAATCAGAGGGGCTGAAACAGAGAGGCTGAAACAGAGGGCGAGAAACAAACGGGCTGAATCAGCGGGTGAGAAACAGAGGGCGAGAAACAGAGGGGATGAAACAGACGGGCTGAAACAGAGTGCCTGAAACAGAGGGCGAAAAACAGAGGGGCTGGATCAGAGGGCGAGAAAAAGAGGGTGAGAAACAGAGTGCGAGAAACAGAGGGTGAGAAACAGAGGGCGAGAAACAGAGGGTGAGAAACAGAGGGCGAGAAACAGAGGGGATGAAACAGAGGGGCTGAAACAGAGGGCGAGAAACAGAGGGGCTGAAACAGAGGGGCTGAAACAGAGGGGCTGAAACAGAGGGGCTGAAACAGAGGGTGAGAAACAGAGAGGCTGAAACAGAGGGCGAGAAACAGAGGGGCTGAAACAGAGGGCGAGAAACAGAGGGGCTGAAACAGCGGGCGAGAAACAGAGGGGCTGAAACAGAGGGGCTGAAACAGAGGGGCTGAAACAGAGTGCGAGAAACAGAGGGGCTGAAACAGAGGGGGAGAAACAGAGGGCGAGAAACAGAGGGACTGAAACAGAGGGGCTGAAACAGAGGGGCTGAAACAGAGGGCGAGAAACAGAGGGGCTGAAACAGAGGGCGAGAAACAGAGGGTGAGAAACAGAGGGTAAGAAACAGAGGGTGAGAAACAGAGGGCGAGAAACAGAGGGGCTGAAACAGAGGGGCTGAAACAGAGGGGCTGAAACAGAGGGCGAGAAACAGAGGGGCTGAAACAGAGGGCGAGAAACAGAGGGGCTGAATCAGAGTGCGAGAAACAGAGGGGCTGAAACAGAGGGGCTGAAACAGAGGGGCTGAAACAGAGGGGCTGAAACAGAGGGCGAGAAACAGAGAGGCTGAAACAGAGGGCGAGAAACAGAGGGGCTGAAACAGAGGGCGAGAAACAGAGGGGCTGAAACAGAGGGGGAGAAACAGAGGGCGAGAAACAGAGGCACTGAAACAGAGGGGCTGAAACAGAGGGTCTGAAACAGAGGGCGAGAAACAGAGGGGCTGAAACAGAGGGCGAGAAGCAGAGGGGCTGAAACAGAGGGTGAGAAACAGAGGGGCTGAAACAGAGGGGCTAAAACAGAGGGGCTCAAACAGAGGGGCTGAAACAGAGGGCGAGAAATAGAGGGGCTGAAACAGAAGGCGAAAAACAGAGCGGCTGAAACAGAGGGCGAGAAAAATAGGGGCAGAAACAGAGGGGCTGAATTGAGGCGCAAAATCAGAGGGGCTGAATCAGAGGGGCTGAAACATAGGGGCTGAAACAGAGGGGCGGGAAACAGAGGGTCTGAATCAGAGGGGCTGAATGAGTGGGGCTGAATCAGAGGGGCTGAATCAGAGGGGCTGAAACAGAGGGTGAGAAACAGAGGGGCTGAAGCAGAGGTGCTGAAACAGAGGGACTGAAACAGAGGGCGAGAAACAGAGGGGCTGAATTGAGGCGCAAAATCAGAGGGGCTGAATCAGAGGGGCTGAAACAGAGGGGCTGAAGCAGAGGGGCTGAAACAGCGGGCGAGAAACAGAGGGGTGGAAACAAAGGGCGAGAAACAGAGGGGCTGGAACAGAGGGCGAGAAAGAGAGGGGCTGAAACAGAGGGGCTGAAACAGAGGGGCTGAAACAGAGGGGCTGAATCAGAGGGGCTGATTCAGAGGGGCTGAAACAGAGGGGCTGAATCAGCGGGGCTGAAACAGAGGGAGAAACTGAGGGGCTGAAACTGAGGGCGAGAAACAGAGGGGCAGAAACAGAGGGCGAGAAACAGAGGGGCTGAAACAGAGGGCGAGAAACAGAGGGGCTGAATCCGAGGGGCTGAAACAGAGGGTGAGAAACAGAGGGGCTGAAACAGAGGGCGAGAAACAGAGTGGCTGAAACAGAGGGGCTGAAACAGAGGGGCTGAATCAGAGGGGCTGATTCAGAGGGGCTGAATCAGAGGGGCTGAAACAGAGGGCGAGAAACAGACGGGCTCAAACAGAGGTCGAGAAACAGAGGGGCTGAAACATAGGGCGAGAAACAGAGGGGCTGAATCAGAGGGGCTGAAACAGAGGGGCTGAAACAGTGGGGCTGATTCAGAGGGGCTGAATCAGAGGGGCTGAAACAGAGGGCGAGAAACAGACGGGCTCAAACAGAGGTCGAGAAACAGAGGGGCTGAAACAGAGGGGCTGAAACAGAGGGTGAGAAACAGAGGGGCTGAAACAGAGGGCGAGAAACAGAGTGGCTGAAACAGAGGGGCTGAAACAGAGGGGCTGAAAAAGAGGGCGAAAAACAGAGGGGCTGAAACAGAGGGGCTGAAACAGAGTGGCTAAAACAGAGGGGCTGAAACAGAGGGGCTGGAACAGTGGGGGAGAAACAGAGGGGCTGAAACAGAGGGGCTGAATCAGAGGGGCTGAAACAGAGGGCGATAAACAGAGGGGCTGAAACAGAGGGCGAGAAACAGAGGGGCTGAAACAGAGGTCGAGAAACAGAGGGGATGAAACAGAGGGCGAGAATCCGAGGGGCTGAAACAGAGGGCGAGTAACAGAGGGGCTGAAACAGAGGGCGAGAAACAGAGGGGCTGAAACAGAGAGGCTGAAACAGAGGGGCTGAAACAGAGGGCGAGAAACAGAGGGGCTGAAACAGAGGGCGAGAAACAGAGGGGCTGAATCAGAGTGCGAGAAACAGAGGGGCTGAAACAGAGGGGCTGAAACAGAGGGGCAGAAAAAGAGGGCGAAAAACAGAGGGGCTGAAACAGAGGGCGAGAAACAGAGGGGCTGAAACAGAGGGGCTGAAACAGAGTGGCTGAAACAGAGGGGCTGAAACAGAGGGGCTGGAACAGAAGGGGAGAAACAGAGGGGCTGCAACAGAGGGGCTGAATCAGAGGGGCTGAAACAGAGGGCGAGAAACAGAGGGGCTGAAACAGAGGGCGAGAAACAGAGGGGCTGAAACAGAGGGGCGGAAACAGAGGGGCTGAATCAGAGGGGCTGATTCAGAGGGGCTGAATCAGAGGGGCTGAAACAGAGAGCGAGAAACAGAGGGGCTCAAACAGAGGGCGAGAAACTGAGGGGCTGAAACAGAGGGCGAGAAACAGAGGGGCTGAAACAGAGGGGCTGAAACAGAGGGGCTGAAACAGAGGGGCTGAATAGGAGGGCGAGAAACATTGGGGCTGAAACAGAGGGGCGGGAAACAGAGGGTCTGAATCAGAGGGGCTGAATGAGTGGGGCTGAATCAGAGGGGCTGAATCAGAGGGGCTGAAAGAGAGGGTGAGAAACAGAGGGGCTGAAGCAGAGGTGCTGAAACAGAGGGGCTGAGACAGAGGGCGAGAAACAGAGGGGCTGAATTGAGGCGCAAAATCAGAGGGGCTGAATCAGAGGGGCTGAAACATAGGGGCTGAAACAGAGGGGCGGGAAACAGAGGGTCTGAATCAGAGGGGCTGAATGAGTGGGGCTGAATCAGAGGGGCTGAATCAGAGGGGCTGAAACAGAGGGTGAGAAACAGAGGGGCTGAAGCAGAGGTGCTGAAACAGAGGGACTGAAACAGAGGGCGAGAAACAGAGGGGCTGAATTGAGGCGCAAAATCAGAGGGGCTGAATCAGAGGGGCTGAAACAGAGGGGCTGAAGCAGAGGGGCTGAAACAGCGGGCGAGAAACAGAGGGGTGGAAACAAAGGGCGAGAAACAGAGGGGCTGGAACAGAGGGCGAGAAAGAGAGGGGCTGAAACAGAGGGGCTGAAACAGAGGGGCTGAAACAGAGGGGCTGAATCAGAGGGGCTGATTCAGAGGGGCTGAAACAGAGGGGCTGAATCAGCGGGGCTGAAACAGAGGGAGAAACTGAGGGGCTGAAACTGAGGGCGAGAAACAGAGGGGCAGAAACAGAGGGCGAGAAACAGAGGGGCTGAAACAGAGGGCGAGAAACAGAGGGGCTGAATCCGAGGGGCTGAAACAGAGGGTGAGAAACAGAGGGGCTGAAACAGAGGGCGAGAAACAGAGTGGCTGAAACAGAGGGGCTGAAACAGAGGGGCTGAATCAGAGGGGCTGATTCAGAGGGGCTGAATCAGAGGGGCTGAAACAGAGGGCGAGAAACAGACGGGCTCAAACAGAGGTCGAGAAACAGAGGGGCTGAAACATAGGGCGAGAAACAGAGGGGCTGAATCAGAGGGGCTGAAACAGAGGGGCTGAAACAGTGGGGCTGATTCAGAGGGGCTGAATCAGAGGGGCTGAAACAGAGGGCGAGAAACAGACGGGCTCAAACAGAGGTCGAGAAACAGAGGGGCTGAAACAGAGGGGCTGAAACAGAGGGTGAGAAACAGAGGGGCTGAAACAGAGGGCGAGAAACAGAGTGGCTGAAACAGAGGGGCTGAAACAGAGGGGCTGAAAAAGAGGGCGAAAAACAGAGGGGCTGAAACAGAGGGGCTGAAACAGAGTGGCTAAAACAGAGGGGCTGAAACAGAGGGGCTGGAACAGTGGGGGAGAAACAGAGGGGCTGAAACAGAGGGGCTGAATCAGAGGGGCTGAAACAGAGGGCGATAAACAGAGGGGCTGAAACAGAGGGCGAGAAACAGAGGGGCTGAAACAGAGGTCGAGAAACAGAGGGGATGAAACAGAGGGCGAGAATCCGAGGGGCTGAAACAGAGGGCGAGTAACAGAGGGGCTGAAACAGAGGGCGAGAAACAGAGGGGCTGAAACAGAGAGGCTGAAACAGAGGGGCTGAAACAGAGGGCGAGAAACAGATGGGCTGAAACAGAGGGCGAGAAACAGAGGGGCTGAAACAGAGGGGCTGAAACAGAGGGGCTGAAACAGAGGGGCTGAAACGGAGGGCGAGAAACAGAGGGGCTGAAACAGAGGGGCTGAAACAGAGTGGCTGAAACAAAGGGGCTGAAACAGAGGGCGAGAAACAGAGGAGCTGAATCAGAGGGGCTGAATCAGAGGGGCTGAAACAGAGAGGCTGAAACAGAGGGCGAGAAACAAACGGGCTGAATCAGCGGGTGAGAAACAGAGGGCGAGAAACAGAGGGGATGAAACAGACGGGCTGAAACAGAGTGCCTGAAACAGAGGGCGAAAAACAGAGGGGCTGGATCAGAGGGCGAGAAAAAGAGGGTGAGAAACAGAGTGCGAGAAACAGAGGGTGAGAAACAGAGGGCGAGAAACAGAGGGTGAGAAACAGAGGGCGAGAAACAGAGGGGATGAAACAGAGGGGCTGAAACAGAGGGCGAGAAACAGAGGGGCTGAAACAGAGGGGCTGAAACAGAGGGGCTGAAACAGAGGGGCTGAAACAGAGGGTGAGAAACAGAGAGGCTGAAACAGAGGGCGAGAAACAGAGGGGCTGAAACAGAGGGCGAGAAACAGAGGGGCTGAAACAGCGGGCGAGAAACAGAGGGGCTGAAACAGAGGGGCTGAAACAGAGTGCGAGAAACAGAGGGGCTGAAACAGAGGGGGAGAAACAGAGGGCGAGAAACAGAGGGACTGAAACAGAGGGGCTGAAACAGAGGGGCTGAAACAGAGGGCGAGAAACAGAGGGGCTGAAACAGAGGGCGAGAAACAGAGGGTGAGAAACAGAGGGTAAGAAACAGAGGGTGAGAAACAGAGGGCGAGAAACAGAGGGGCTGAAACAGAGGGGCTGAAACAGAGGGGCTGAAACAGAGGGCGAGAAACAGAGGGGCTGAAACAGAGGGCGAGAAACAGAGGGGCTGAATCAGAGTGCGAGAAACAGAGGGGCTGAAACAGAGGGGCTGAAACAGAGGGGCTGAAACAGAGGGGCTGAAACAGAGGGCGAGAAACAGAGAGGCTGAAACAGAGGGCGAGAAACAGAGGGGCTGAAACAGAGGGCGAGAAACAGAGGGGCTGAAACAGAGGGGGAGAAACAGAGGGCGAGAAACAGAGGCACTGAAACAGAGGGGCTGAAACAGAGGGTCTGAAACAGAGGGCGAGAAACAGAGGGGCTGAAACAGAGGGCGAGAAGCAGAGGGGCTGAAACAGAGGGTGAGAAACAGAGGGGCTGAAACAGAGGGGCTAAAACAGAGGGGCTCAAACAGAGGGGCTGAAACAGAGGGCGAGAAATAGAGGGGCTGAAACAGAAGGCGAAAAACAGAGCGGCTGAAACAGAGGGCGAGAAAAATAGGGGCAGAAACAGAGGGGCTGAATTGAGGCGCAAAATCAGAGGGGCTGAATCAGAGGGGCTGAAACATAGGGGCTGAAACAGAGGGGCGGGAAACAGAGGGTCTGAATCAGAGGGGCTGAATGAGTGGGGCTGAATCAGAGGGGCTGAATCAGAGGGGCTGAAACAGAGGGTGAGAAACAGAGGGGCTGAAGCAGAGGTGCTGAAACAGAGGGACTGAAACAGAGGGCGAGAAACAGAGGGGCTGAATTGAGGCGCAAAATCAGAGGGGCTGAATCAGAGGGGCTGAAACAGAGGGGCTGAAGCAGAGGGGCTGAAACAGCGGGCGAGAAACAGAGGGGTGGAAACAAAGGGCGAGAAACAGAGGGGCTGGAACAGAGGGCGAGAAAGAGAGGGGCTGAAACAGAGGGGCTGAAACAGAGGGGCTGAAACAGAGGGGCTGAATCAGAGGGGCTGATTCAGAGGGGCTGAAACAGAGGGGCTGAATCAGCGGGGCTGAAACAGAGGGAGAAACTGAGGGGCTGAAACTGAGGGCGAGAAACAGAGGGGCAGAAACAGAGGGCGAGAAACAGAGGGGCTGAAACAGAGGGCGAGAAACAGAGGGGCTGAATCCGAGGGGCTGAAACAGAGGGTGAGAAACAGAGGGGCTGAAACAGAGGGCGAGAAACAGAGTGGCTGAAACAGAGGGGCTGAAACAGAGGGGCTGAATCAGAGGGGCTGATTCAGAGGGGCTGAATCAGAGGGGCTGAAACAGAGGGCGAGAAACAGACGGGCTCAAACAGAGGTCGAGAAACAGAGGGGCTGAAACATAGGGCGAGAAACAGAGGGGCTGAATCAGAGGGGCTGAAACAGAGGGGCTGAAACAGTGGGGCTGATTCAGAGGGGCTGAATCAGAGGGGCTGAAACAGAGGGCGAGAAACAGACGGGCTCAAACAGAGGTCGAGAAACAGAGGGGCTGAAACAGAGGGGCTGAAACAGAGGGTGAGAAACAGAGGGGCTGAAACAGAGGGCGAGAAACAGAGTGGCTGAAACAGAGGGGCTGAAACAGAGGGGCTGAAAAAGAGGGCGAAAAACAGAGGGGCTGAAACAGAGGGGCTGAAACAGAGTGGCTAAAACAGAGGGGCTGAAACAGAGGGGCTGGAACAGTGGGGGAGAAACAGAGGGGCTGAAACAGAGGGGCTGAATCAGAGGGGCTGAAACAGAGGGCGATAAACAGAGGGGCTGAAACAGAGGGCGAGAAACAGAGGGGCTGAAACAGAGGTCGAGAAACAGAGGGGATGAAACAGAGGGCGAGAATCCGAGGGGCTGAAACAGAGGGCGAGTAACAGAGGGGCTGAAACAGAGGGCGAGAAACAGAGGGGCTGAAACAGAGAGGCTGAAACAGAGGGGCTGAAACAGAGGGCGAGAAACAGATGGGCTGAAACAGAGGGCGAGAAACAGAGGGGCTGAAACAGAGGGGCTGAAACAGAGGGGCTGAAACAGAGGGGCTGAAACGGAGGGCGAGAAACAGAGGGGCTGAAACAGAGGGGCTGAAACAGAGTGGCTGAAACAAAGGGGCTGAAACAGAGGGCGAGAAACAGAGGAGCTGAATCAGAGGGGCTGAATCAGAGGGGCTGAAACAGAGAGGCTGAAACAGAGGGCGAGAAACAAACGGGCTGAATCAGCGGGTGAGAAACAGAGGGCGAGAAACAGAGGGGATGAAACAGACGGGCTGAAACAGAGTGCCTGAAACAGAGGGCGAAAAACAGAGGGGCTGGATCAGAGGGCGAGAAAAAGAGGGTGAGAAACAGAGTGCGAGAAACAGAGGGTGAGAAACAGAGGGCGAGAAACAGAGGGTGAGAAACAGAGGGCGAGAAACAGAGGGGATGAAACAGAGGGGCTGAAACATAGGGCGAGAAACAGAGGGGCTGAAACAGAGGGGCTGAAACAGAGGGGCTGAAACAGAGGGGCTGAAACAGAGGGTGAGAAACAGAGAGGCTGAAACAGAGGGCGAGAAACAGAGGGGCTGAAACAGAGGGCGAGAAACAGAGGGGCTGAAACAGCGGGCGAGAAACAGAGGGGCTGAAACAGAGGGGCTGAAACAGAGGGGCTGAAACAGAGTGCGAGAAACAGAGGGGCTGAAACAGAGGGGGAGAAACAGAGGGCGAGAAACAGAGGGACTGAAACAGAGGGGCTGAAACAGAGGGGCTGAAACAGAGGGCGAGAAACAGAGGGGCTGAAACAGAGGGCGAGAAACAGAGGGTGAGAAACAGAGGGTAAGAAACAGAGGGTGAGAAACAGAGGGCGAGAAACAGAGGGGCTGAAACAGAGGGGCTGAAACAGAGGGGCTGAAACAGAGGGCGAGAAACAGAGGGGCTGAAACAGAGGGCGAGAAACAGAGGGGCTGAATCAGAGTGCGAGAAACAGAGGGGCTGAAACAGAGGGGCTGAAACAGAGGGGCTGAAACAGAGGGGCTGAAACAGAGGGCGAGAAACAGAGAGGCTGAAACAGAGGGCGAGAAACAGAGGGGCTGAAACAGAGGGCGAGAAACAGAGGGGCTGAAACAGAGGGGGAGAAACAGAGGGCGAGAAACAGAGGGACTGAAACAGAGGGGCTGAAACAGAGGGTCTGAAACAGAGGGCGAGAAACAGAGGGGCTGAAACAGAGGGCGAGAAGCAGAGGGGCTGAAACAGAGGGTGAGAAACAGAGGGGCTGAAACAGAGGGGCTAAAACAGAGGGGCTCAAACAGAGGGGCTGAAACAGAGGGCGAGAAATAGAGGGGCTGAAACAGAAGGCGAAAAACAGAGCGGCTGAAACAGAGGGCGAGAAAAATAGGGGCAGAAACAGAGGGGCTGAAACAGAAGGGCTGAAACAGAGGGCGAGAAACAGAGGGGCTGAAACAGAGGTCGAGAAACAGAGTGGCTGAATCAGAGGGGCTGAAACAGAGGGCGAGAAACAGAGGGGCTGAAACAGAGGGCGAGAAACAGCGGGGCTGAAACAGAGGGCGAGAAACAGAGTGGCTGAAACAGAGGGCGAGAAACAGAGGGCGAGAAACAGATGGACTGAAACAGAGGGGCTGAAACAGAGGGGCTGAAACAGAGGGCGAGAAACTGAGAGCGAGAAACAGAGGGACTGAAACAGAGGGTCTGAAACACAGGGGCTGAAACAGAGGGTGAGAAACAGAGGGGCAGAAACAGAGGGCGAGAAATAGAGTGGCTGAAACAGAGGGCGAGAAACAGAGGGGCTGAAACAGTGGGCCAGAAACAGAGGGGCTGAAACAGAGGGCGAGAAACAGAGGGGCTGAAACAGAGGGGCTGAAACAGAGGGGCTGAAACAGAGGGCGAGAAACAGAGGGGCTGAAACAGAGGGCGAGAAACAGAGGGGCTGAATCAGAGGGGCTGAAACAGAGGGCGAGAAACAGAGGGGCTGAAACAGAGGGCGAGAAACAGAGGGGCTGAAACAGAGGGGCTAAAACAGAGGGTGAGAAACAGAGGGGCTGAAACAGAGTGCGAGAAACAGAGGGGCTGAAACAGAGGGGCTGAAACAGAGGGGCTGAATCAGGGTGGCTGATTCAGAGGGGCTGAAACAGAGGGGCTGAATCTGAGGGGCTGAAACAGAGGGCGAGAAACAGAGGGGTTGAAACAGAGGGCGAGAAAAAGAGGGGCAGAAACAGAGGGTGAGAAACAGAGGGACTGAAACAGAGCGGCTGAAACAGAGAGCGCGAAACAGAGGTGCTGAAACAGAGGGCGAGAAACATAGGGGCTGAAACAGAGGGGATGAAACAGAGGGGCTACATCAGAGGGGCAGAAACAGAGGGCGAGATTCAGAGGGGCTGAAACAGAGGGGCTGAAACAGAGGGGCTGAAACAGAGGGGCTGAAACAGAGGGGCTGAAACAGAGGGCGAGAAACAGAGGGGCTGAAACAGCGGGCGAGAAACAGAGGGCGAGAAACAGAGGGGCTGAAACAGAGGGGCTGAAACAGAGGGGCTGAAACAGAGTGGCTGAAACAGAGGGGCTGTAACAGAGGGGCTGGAACAGAGGGCGAGAAACAGAGGGGCTGAAACAGAGGCCGAGGAACAGAGGGGCTGAAACAGAGGGGCTGAATCAGAGGGGCTGAAACAGAGGGGCTGAATCAGTGGGGCTGAATCAGAGGGGCTGAAAGAGAGGGGCTGAAAGAGAGGGGCTAAAACAGAGGGGCTGAAACAGAGGGCGAGAAACAGGGCGGTTAAAACAGAGGGGCTGAAACAGAAGGGCTAAATCAGAGGTGCAGAAGCAGAGGGCGAGAAACAGAGGGGCTGAAACAGAGGGCGAGAAACAGAGGGGCTGAAACAGAGGAGCTGAAACAGAGGGGCTGAAACAGAGGGCGAGAAACAGAGGGGCTGAAACAGAGGGCGAGAAACAGAGGGGCTGAAACAGAGGGTCTGACACAGAGGGGTTGAAACAGAGGGGCTGAAACAGAGGGCGCGAAGCAGAGGGGCTGAAACAGAGGGCGAGAAACAGAGGGGCTGAAACAGAGGGCGAGAAACAGAGGGCGAGAAACAGAGGGACTGAAACAGAGGGGCTGAAACAGAGGGTCTGAAACAGAGGGCGAGAAACAGAGGGGCTGAAACAGAGGGCGAGAAACAGAGGGGCTGAAACAGAGGGGCTGAAACAGAGGGGCTGAAACAGAGGGGCAGAAACAGAGGGCGAGAAATAGAGGGGCTGAAACAGAGGGCGAGAAACAGAGGGGCTGAAACAGTGGGCAAGAAACAGAGGGGCTGAAACAGAGGGCGAGAAACAGAGGGGCTGAAACAGAGGGGCTGAAACAGAGGGGCTGAAACAGAGGGCGAGAAACAGAGGGGCTGAAACAGAGGGCGAGAAACAGAGGGGCTGAATCAGAGGGGCTGAAACAGAGGGCGAGAAACAGAGGGGCTGAAACAGAGGGCGAGAAACAGAGGGGCTGAAACAGAGGGCGAGAAACAGAGGGTGAGAAACGGACGGGCTGAAACAGAGGGCGAGAAACAGAGGGGCTGAAACAGAGGGGCTGAAACAGAGGGGCTGAATCAGAGGGGCTGATTCCGAGGGGCTGAAACAGAGTGGCTGAATCTGAGGGGCTGAAACAGAGGGCGAGAAACAGAGGGGTTGAAACAGAGGGCGAGAAACAGAGGGGCAGAAACAGAGGGCGAGAAACAGAGGGGCTGAAACAGAGCGGTTGAAACACAGAGCGCGAAACAGAGGTGCTGAAACAGAGGGCGAGAAACAGAGGGGCTGAAACAGAGGGGATGAAACAGAGGGGCTACATCAGAGGGGCAGAAACAGAGGGCGAGAAACAGAGGGGCTGAAACAGAGGGCGAGAAACAGGGGGGCTGAAACAGAGGGTCTGAAACAGAGGGCGAGAAACAGAGGGGCTGAAACAGAGGGTTAGAAACAGAGGGGCTGAAACAGAGGGGCTGAAACAGAGGGGCTGAATCAGAGGGGCTGAAACAGAGGGGCTGAAACAGAAGGGCTGAAACAGAGGGGCTGAAACAGAGGACGAGAAACAGAGGGGCTGAAACAGAGGGGCTGAAACAGAGGGGCTGAAACAGAGGGGCTGAATCAGATGGGCTGAAACAGAGGGGCTGAAACAGAGGGCGAGAAACAGAGGGGCTGAAACAGAGGGCGAGAAACAGAGGTCGAGAAAAAGAGGGGCTGAAACAGAGGGGCTGAAACAGAGGGGCTGAAACAGAGGGGCTAAATCAGAGGGGCAGAAACAGAGGGCGAGAAACAGAGGGGATGAAACAGAGTGCGAGAAACAGAGGGGCTGAAACAGAGGGGCTGAAACAGAGGGGCTGAATCAGAGGGGCTGAAACAGAGGGGCTGAAACAGAGGGCGAGAAACAAAGTGGCTGAAACAGCGGGCGAGAAACAGAGGGCTAGAAACAGAGGGGCTGAAATTGAGGGGCTGAAACAGACGGGCTGAAACAGAGAGCCTGAAACAGAGGTCGAGAAACAGAGGGGCTGAAACAGAGGGCGAAAAACAGAGGGGCTGAAACAGAGGGCGAGAAACAGAGGGGAGGAAACAGAGGGGATGAAACAGAGGGGCTGAAATAGAGGGGCTGAAACAGAGGGGCTGAATCAGAGGGGCTGAAACAGAGGGGCTGAATCAGAGGAGCTGAAACAGAGGGGGAGAAACAGATGGGGCTGAAACAGAGGGCGAAAAACAGAGGGGCTGAAACAGAGGGCGAGAAACAGAGGGCGAGAAACAGAGGGTCTGAAACAGAGGGCGAGAGACAGAGGGGCTGAAACAGAGGGCGAGAAACAGAGGGGCTGAAACAGAGGGCGAGAAACAGAGGGGCTGGAACAGAGGGGCTGAAACTGAGGGGCTGAAACAGAGGGCGAGAAACAGAGGGGCTGAAACAGCGGGCGAGAAACAGAGGGCGAGAAACAGAGGGGCTGAAACAGAGGGTCTGAAACAGAAGGGCTGAAACAGAGAGCCGGAAACAGAGGGCGAGAAACAGAGGGGCTGACACAGAGGGCGAAAAACAGAGGGGCTGAAACAGAAGGCGAGAAACAGAGGGTGAGAAACAGAGGGCGAGAAACAGAGGGGATGAAACAGAGTGGCTGAAACAGAGGGGCTGAAATAGAGGGGCTAAAACAGAGGGGATGAATCAGAGGGGCTGAAACAGAGGGGCTGAATCAGAGGAGCTGAAACAGGGCGAGAAACAGAGGGGCTGAAACAGAGGGCGAGAAACAGAGGGGCTGAAACAGAGGGTGAGAAACAGAGGGGCTGAAACAGAGGGGCTGAAACAGAGGGGCTGAAACAGAGGGCGAGAAACAGAGAGGCTGAAACAGAGGGCGAGAAACAGAGGGGCTGAAACAGAGTGCGAGAAACAGAGGGGCTGAAACAGAGGGGCTGAAATAGAGGGGCTGAAACAGAGGGGCTGAAACAGAATGCGAGAAACAGAGGGGCTGAAAGAGAGGGCGAGAAACAGAGGGCGAGAAACAGAGTGACTGAAACAGAGGGGCTGAAACAGAGGGGCTGAAACAGAGGGCGAGAAACAGAGGGGCTGAAACGGAGGGCGAGAAACAGCGGGGCTGAAATAGAGGGGCTGAAACAGAGGGGCTGAAACAGAGGGGCAGAAACAGAGGGCGAGAAATAGAGGGGATGAAACAGAGGGCGAGAAACAGAGGGGCTGAAACAGTGGGCGAGAAACAGAGGGTCTGAAACAGAGGGTGAGAAACAGAGGGGCTGAAACAGAGGGGCTGAAACAGAGGGGCTGAAACAGAGGGCGAGAAACAGAGTGGCTGAAACAGAGGACGAGAAACAGAGGGGCTGAAACAGAGGGCGAGAAACAGAGGGGCTGAAACAGAGGGCGAGAAACAGAGGGGCTGAAACAGAGGAGCTGAAACCGAGGGGCTGAAACAGAGGGGCTAAATCAGAGGGGCAGAAACAGAGGGCGAGAAACAGAGGGGCTGAAACAGAGGAAGAGAAACAGAGGGGCTGAAACAGAGGGGATGAAACCGAGGGGCTAAATCAGAGGGGCTGAAACAGAGGGGCTGAAACAGAGGGCGAGAAACAGAGGGGCTGAAACAGAGGGGCTGAAACAGAGGGGCTGAAACAGAGGGGCTGAAACAGAGGGCGAGAAACAGAGGGGCTGACACAGAGGGCGAGAAACAGAGGGGCTGAAACAGAGGGCGAGAAACAGAGGGGCTGAAACAGAGGGGCTGAAACAGAGGGGCTGAAACAGAGGGGCTGAATCAGAGGGGCTTATTCAGAGGGGCTGAAACAGAGCGGCTGAATCAGCGGGGCTGAAACAGAGGGCGAGAAACAGAGGGGCTGAAACAGAGGGCGAGAGACAGAGGGGCAGAAACAGAGCGCGAGAAACAGCGGGGCTGAAACAGAGGGCGAGAAACAGAGGGCGAGAAACAGAGGGGCTGAAACAGAGGGCGAGAAACAGAGGGGTTGAAACAGAGGGCGAGAAAAAGAGGGGCTGAAACAGAGGGGCTGAAACAGAGGGGCTGAAACAGAGGGGCTGAAACAGAGGGCGAGAAACAGAGGGGCTGAAACAGCGGGCGAGAAACAGAGGGGCTGAAACAGAGTGTCTGAAACAGACGGGCTGAAACAGAGAGCCTGAAACACAGGGCGAGAAACAGAGGGGCTGAAACAGAGGGCGAAAAACAGAGGGGCTTAAACAGAAGGCGAGAAACAGAGGGTGAGAAACAGAGGGCGAGAAACAGAGGTGATGAAACAGAGTGGCTGAAACAGAGGGCGAGAAACAGAGGGGCAAAAACAGAGGGGCTGAATCAGAGGGGCTGGAACAGAGGGGCTGAATCAGAGGAGCAGAAACAGAGGGCGAGAAACAGAGGGGCTGAAACAGAGGGCGAGAAACAGAGGGGCTGAAACACAGGGAGAGAAACAGAGGGGCTGAAACAGAGGGGCTGAAACAGAGGGGCTGAAACAGAGGGGATGAAACAGAGGGGCTGAAAATGAGGGGCTGAATCAGAGGGGCTGAAACAGAGGGGCTGAATCGGAGGGGCTGAAACAGAAGGCGAGAAACAGAGGGGCTGAAACAGAGGGCGAGAAACAGTGGGGCAGAAACAGAGGGCGAGAAACAGAGGGGCTGAAACAGAGGGGCTGAATGAGAGGGCGAGAAACAGAGGGGCTGAAACAGAGGGCGAGAAACAGATGGGCTGAAACAGAGGGGCTGAAACAGAGGGGCCGAAACAGTGGGCGAGAAACAGAGGGGCTGGAAAAGAGGGCGAGAAACAGAGGGGCTGAAACAGAGGGCGATAAACAGAGGGGCTGAAACAGAGGGGCTGAAATAAGAGGGGCTGAAACAGAGGGGCGGAAATAGAGGGCGAGAAAAAAAGTGGCTGAAACAGCGGGCGAGAAACAGAGGGCTAGAAACAGAGGGGCTGAAGCAGAGGGGCTGAAACAGACGGGCTGAAACAGAGAGCCTGAAACAGAGGGCGAGAAACAGAGGGGCTGAAACAGAGGGCGAAAAACAGAGGGGCTGAAACAGAGGGCGAGAAACAGAGGGTGAGAAACAGAGGGCGAGAAACAGAGGGGAGGAAACAGAGGGGATGAAACAGAGGGGCTGAAATAGAGGGGCTGAAACAGAGGGGCTGAATCAGAGGGGCTGAAACAGAGGGGCTGAATCAGAGGAGCTGAAACAGAGGGCGAGAAACAGAGGGGCTGAAACAGAGGGCGAGAAACAGAGGGGCTGAAACAGAAGGCGAGAAACAGAGGGGCTGAAACAGAGGGGCTGAAACAGAGGGGCTGAAACAGAGAGTCTGAAACACACGGCAATAAACAGAGGGGTGGAAACAGAGGGCGAGAAACAGAGGGGCTCAAACAGAGGGGCTGAAACAGAGGGGCTGAAACAGATGGCGAGAAACAGAGGGGCTGAAACAGAGGGCGTGAAACAGAGGGTCTGAAACAGAGGGCGAGAAACAGAGGGCGAGAAACAGAGGGACTGAAACAGAGGGGCTGAAACAGAGGGGCAGAAACAGAGGGCGAGAAATATAGGGGCTGAAACAGAGGGCGAGAAACAGAGGGGCTGAAACAGTGGGCGAGAAACAGAGGGGCTGAAACAGAGGGCGAGAAACTGAGGGGCTGAAACAGAGGGCGAGAAACAGAGGGGCTGTATCAGAGGGGCTGAAAAGGAGGGCGAGAAACAGAGGGGCTGAAACAGAGGGCGAGAAACAGAGTGGCTGAAACAGAGGGGCTGAAACAGAGGGTGAGAAAAAGAGGGGCTGATACAGAGGGCGAGAAACAGAGGGGCTGAAACAGAGGGAAAGAAACAGAGGCGCTGAAACAGAGGGGCTGAATGAGTGGGGCTGAATCAGAGGGGCTGAATCAGAGGGGCTGAAACAGAGGGTGAGAAACAGAGGGGCTGAAACAGTGGGCGAGAAACAGAGGGGCAGAAACAGAGGTCGAGAAACAGAGGGGCTGAAACAGAGCGGCTGAAACACAGAGCGCGAAACAGAGGGGCTGAAACAGAGGGCGAGAAACAGAGGGGCTGAAACAGAGGGGATGAAACAGAGGGGCTGAAATAGAGGGCGAGAAACAGAGGGGCTGAAACAGAGGGCGAGAAACAGAGGGGCTGAAACAGAGGGGCTGAAACAGAGGGTCTGAAACAGAGGGGCTGAAACAGAGGGCGAGAAACAGAGGGGCTGACACAGAGGGCGAGAAGAAGAGGGGCTGAAACAGAGGGCGAGCAACAGAGGGGCTGAATCAGAGGGGCTGAATCAGAGGGGCTGAAACAGAGGGGCTGAAACAGAGGGCGAGAAACAGAGGGGCTGAAACAGAGGGCGAGAAACAGAGGGGCTGAAACAGAGGGGCTGAATCAGAGGGGCTGATTCAGAGGGGCTGAAACAGAGGGGCTGAATCAGCGGGGCTGAAACAGAGGGCGAGAAACAGAGGGGCTGAAACAGAGGGCGAGAGACAGAGGGGCAGATACAGAGGGCGAGAAACAGAGGGGCTGAAACAGAGGGGCTGAAACAGAGGGCGAGAAACAGAGGGGCTGAAACTGAGGGCGAGAAACAGAGGGGCTGAAACAGAGGGGCTGAAACAGAGGGGCTGAAACTGAGGGCGAGAAACAGAGGGGCTGAGATAGAGGAGCTGAAACAGAGGGGCTGAAAGAGAGGGCGAGAAACAGAGGGGCTGAAAAGCAGGGCGAGAAACAGAGCGGCTGAAACAGAGGGCGAGAAACAGAGGGGCTAAAACAGAGGGGCTGAAACAGAAGGGCTGAAACAGAGGGGCTGAAACAGAGGGCGAGAATCAGAGGGGCTGAAACAGAGGGGCTGAATCAGAGGGGCTGAATCAGAGGGGCTGAAACAGAGGGGCTGAAACAGAGGGCGAGAAAAAGAGGGGCTGAAACAGAGGGAAAGAAACAGAGGGGCTGAAACAGAGGGGCTGAATGAGTTGGGCTGAATCAGAGGGGCTGAATCAGAGGGGCTGAAACAGAGGGGCTGAAACAGAGGGCGAGAAAAAGAGGGGCTGAAACAGAGGGAAAGAAACAGAGGGGCTGAAACAGAGGGGCTGAATGAGTGGGGCTGAATCAGAGGGGCTGAATCAGAGGGGCTGAAACAGAGGGTGAGAAACAGAGGGGCTGAAACAGTGGGCGAGAAACAGAGGGGCAGAAACAGAGGGCGAGAAACAGAGGGGCTGAAACAGAGCGGCTGAAACACAGAGCGCGAAACAGAGGGGCTGAAACAGAGGGCGAGAAACAGAGGGGCTGAAACAGAGGGGATGAAACAGAGGGGCTGAAACAGAGGTCGAGAAACAGAGGGGCTGAAACAGAGGGCGAGAAACAGAGCGGCTGAAACAGAGGGGCTGAAACAGAGGGTCTGAAACAGAGGGGCTGAAACAGAGGGCGAGAAACAGAGGGGCTGACACAGAGGGCGAGAAGGAGAGGGGCTGAAACAGAGGGCGAGAAACAGAGGGGCTGAATCAGAGGGGCTGAATCAGAGGGGCTGAAACAGAGGGGCTGAAACAGAGGGCGAGAAACAGAGGGGCTGAAACAGAGGGGCTGAAACAGAGGGGCTGAAACAGAGGGGCTGAATCAGAGGGGCTGATTCAGAGGGGCTGAAACAGAGGGGCTGAATCAGCGGGGCTGAAACAGAGGGGCTGACACAGAGGGCGAGAGACAGAGGGGCAGATACAGAGGGCGAGAAACAGAGGGGCTGAAACAGAGGGGCTGAAACAGAGGGCGAGAAACAGAGGGGCTGAAACAGAGGGCGAGAAACAGAGGGGCTGAAACAGAGGGGCTGAAACAGAGGGGCTAATACAGAGGGGCTGAAACAGAGGGCGAGAAACAGAGGGGCTGAAACAGAGGGGCTGAAACAGAGGGGCTAAATCAGAGCGGCTGAAACATAGAGCGCGAAACAGAGGGGCTGAAACAGAGGGCGAGAAACAGAGGGGCTGAAACAGAGGGCGAGAAGGAGAGGGGCTGAATCAGAGGGGCTGAATCAGAGGGGCTGAAACAGAGGGGCTGAAACAGAGGGCGAGAAACAGAGGGGCTGAAACAGAGGGGCTGAAACAGAGGGGCTGAAACAGAGGGGCTGAATCAGAGGGGCTGATTCAGAGGGGCTGAAACAGAGGGGCTGAATCAGCGTGGCTGAAACAGAGGGCGAGAAACAGAGGGGCTGAAACAGAGGGCGAGAGACAGAGGGGCAGATACAGAGGGCGAGAAACAGAGGGGCTGAAACAGAGGGGCTGAAACAGAGGGCGAGAAACAGAGGGGCTGAAACTGAGGGCGAGAAACAGAGCGGCTGAAACAGAGGGGCTGAAACAGAGGGGCTGAAACTGAGGGCGAGAAACAGAGGGGCTGAGATAGAGGAGCTGAAACAGAGGGGCTGAAAGAGAGGGCGAGAAACAGAGGGGCTGAAAAGCAGGGCGAGAAACAGAGCGGCTGAAACAGAGGGCGAGAAACAGAGGGGCTAAAACAGAGGGGCTGAAACAGAAGGGCTGAAACAGAGGGGCTGAAACAGAGGGCGAGAATCAGAGGGGCTGAAACAGAGGGGCTGAATCAGAGGGGCTGAAACAGAGGGGCTAAATCAGAGGGGCAGAAACAGAGGGCGAGAAACAGAGGTGCTGAAACAGAGGGCGAGAAACAGAGGGGCTGAAACAGAGGGGCTGAAACAGAGGGCGAGAAACAGAGGGGCTGAAACATAGGGCGAGAAACAGAGGGGCTGAAACAGAGGGCGAGAAACAGAGGGGCTGAAACAGAGGGGATGAAACAGAAGGGCTGAAACAGAGGGGCTGAAACAGAGGGCGAGAAGCAGAGGGGCTGAATCAGTGGGGCTGAAACAGAGGGGATGAAACAGAAGGGCTGAATCAGAGGGGCTGAATCAGAGGGGCTGAATCAGAGGGGCTGAAACAGAGGGCGAGAAACAGAGGGGCTGAAACAGGGGGGCTGAAACAGAGGGGCTAAAACAGAGCGGCTGAAACAGAGGGCGAGAAACAGAGGGGCTGTAACAGAGGGGCTGAAACAGACGGGCTAAATCAGAGGGGCAGAAACAGAGGGCGAGAAACAGAGGGGCTGAAACAGAGGGCGAGAAGCAGAGGGGCTGAATCAGTGGGGCTGAAACAGAGGGGCTGAATCAGAGGGGCTGAATCAGAGGGGCTGAATCAGAGGGGCTGAAACAGAGGGCGAGAAACAGAGGGGCTGAAACAGGGGGGCTGAAACAGAGGGGCTAAAACAGAGCGGCTGAAACAGAGGGCGAGAAACAGAGGGGCTGTAACAGAGGGGCTGAAACAGACGGGCTAAATCAGAGGGGTTAGGGTTAGGGTTAGGGTTAGGGTTAGGGTTAGGGTTAGGGTTAGGGTTAGGGTTAGGGTTAGGGTTAGGGTTAGGGTTAGGGTTAGGGTTAGGGTTAGGGTTAGGGTTAGGGTTAGGGTTAGGGTTAGGGTTAGGGTTAGGGTTAGGGATAGGGTTAGGGTTAGGGTTAGGGTTAGGGTTAGGGTTAGGGTTAGGGTTAGGGTTAGGGTTAGGGTTAGGGTTAGGGTTAGGGTTAGGGTTAGGGTTAGGGTTAGGGTTAGGGTTAGGGTTAGGGTTAGGGTTAGGGTTAGGGTTAGGGTTAGGGTTAGGGTTAGGGTTAGGGTTAGGGTTAGGGTTAGGGTTAGGGTTAGGGTTAGGGTTAGGGTTAGGGTTAGGGTTAGGGTTAGGGTTAGGGTTAGGGTTAGGGTTAGGGTTAGGGTTAGGGTTAGGGTTAGGGTTAGGGTTAGGGTTAGGGTTAGGGTTAGGGTTAGGGTTAGGGTTAGGGTTAGGGTTAGGGTTAGGGTTAGGGTTAGGGTTAGGGTTAGGGTTAGGGTTAGGGTTAGGGTTAGGGTTAGGGTTAGGGTTAGGGTTAGGGTTAGGGTTAGGGTTAGGGTTAGGGTTAGGGTTAGGGTTAGGGTTAGGGTTAGGGTTAGGGTTAGGGTTAGGGTTAGGGTTAGGGTTAGGGTTAGGGTTAGGGTTAGGGTTAGGGTTAGGGTTAGGGTTAGGGTTAGGGTTAGGGTTAGGGTTAGGGTTAGGGTTAGGGTTAGGGTTAGGGTTAGGGTTAGGGTTAGGGTTAGGGTTAGGGTTAGGGTTAGGGTTAGGGTTAGGGTTAGGGTTAGGGTTAGGGTTAGGGTTAGGGTTAGGGTTAGGGTTAGGGTTAGGGTTAGGGTTAGGGTTAGGGTTAGGGTTAGGGTTAGGGTTAGGGTTAGGGTTAGGGTTAGGGTTAGGGTTAGGGTTAGGGTTAGGGTTAGGGTTAGGGTTAGGGTTAGGGTTAGGGTTAGGGTTAGGGTTAGGGTTAGGGTTAGGGTTAGGGTTAGGGTTAGGGTTAGGGTTAGGGTTAGGGTTAGGGTTAGGGTTAGGGTTAGGGTTAGGGTTAGGGTTAGGGTTAGGGTTAGGGTTAGGGTTAGGGTTAGGGTTAGGGTTAGGGTTAGGGTTAGGGTTAGGGTTAGGGTTAGGGTTAGGGTTAGGGTTAGGGTTAGGGTTAGGGTTAGGGTTAGGGTTAGGGTTAGGGTTAGGGTTAGGGTTAGGGTTAGGGTTAGGGTTAGGGTTAGGGTTAGGGTTAGGGTTAGGGTTAGGGTTAGGGTTAGGGTTAGGGTTAGGGTTAGGGTTAGGGTTAGGGTTAGGGTTAGGGTTAGGGTTAGGGTTAGGGTTAGGGTTAGGGTTAGGGTTAGGGTTAGGGTTAGGGTTAGGGTTAGGGTTAGGGTTAGGGTTAGGGTTAGGGTTAGGGTTAGGGTTAGGGTTAGGGTTAGGGTTAGGGTTAGGGTTAGGGTTAGGGTTAGGGTTAGGGTTAGGGTTAGGGTTAGGGTTAGGGTTAGGGTTAGGGTTAGGGTTAGGGTTAGGGTTAGGGTTAGGGTTAGGGTTAGGGTTAGGGTTAGGGTTAGGGTTAGGGTTAGGGTTAGGGTTAGGGTTAGGGTTAGGGTTAGGGTTAGGGTTAGGGTTAGGGTTAGGGTTAGGGTTAGGGTTAGGGTTAGGGTTAGGGTTAGGGTTAGGGTTAGGGTTAGGGTTAGGGTTAGGGTTAGGGTTAGGGTTAGGGTTAGGGTTAGGGTTAGGGTTAGGGTTAGGGTTAGGGTTAGGGTTAGGGTTAGGGTTAGGGTTAGGGTTAGGGTTAGGGTTAGGGTTAGGGTTAGGGTTAGGGTTAGGGTTAGGGTTAGGGTTAGGGTTAGGGTTAGGGTTAGGGTTAGGGTTAGGGTTAGGGTTAGGGTTAGGGTTAGGGTTAGGGTTAGGGTTAGGGTTAGGGTTAGGGTTAGGGTTAGGGTTAGGGTTAGGGTTAGGGTTAGGGTTAGGGTTAGGGTTAGGGTTAGGGTTAGGGTTAGGGTTAGGGTTAGGGTTAGGGTTAGGGTTAGGGTTAGGGTTAGGGTTAGGGTTAGGGTTAGGGTTAGGGTTAGGGTTAGGGTTAGGGTTAGGGTTAGGGTTAGGGTTAGGGTTAGGGTTAGGGTTAGGGTTAGGGTTAGGGTTAGGGTTAGGGTTAGGGTTAGGGTTAGGGTTAGGGTTAGGGTTAGGGTTAGGGTTAGGGTTAGGGTTAGGGTTAGGGTTAGGGTTAGGGTTAGGGTTAGGGTTAGGGTTAGGGTTAGGGTTAGGGTTAGGGTTAGGGTTAGGGTTAGGGTTAGGGTTAGGGTTAGGGTTAGGGTTAGGGTTAGGGTTAGGGTTAGGGTTAGGGTTAGGGTTAGGGTTAGGGTTAGGGTTAGGGTTAGGGTTAGGGTTAGGGTTAGGGTTAGGGTTAGGGTTAGGGTTAGGGTTAGGGTTAGGGTTAGGGTTAGGGTTAGGGTTAGGGTTAGGGTTAGGGTTAGGGTTAGGGTTAGGGTTAGGGTTAGGGTTAGGGTTAGGGTTAGGGTTAGGGTTAGGGTTAGGGTTAGGGTTAGGGTTAGGGTTAGGGTTAGGGTTAGGGTTAGGGTTAGGGTTAGGGTTAGGGTTAGGGTTAGGGTTAGGGTTAGGGTTAGGGTTAGGGTTAGGGTTAGGGTTAGGGTTAGGGTTAGGGTTAGGGTTAGGGTTAGGGTTAGGGTTAGGGTTAGGGTTAGGGTTAGGGTTAGGGTTAGGGTTAGGGTTAGGGTTAGGGTTAGGGTTAGGGTTAGGGTTAGGGTTAGGGTTAGGGTTAGGGTTAGGGTTAGGGTTAGGGTTAGGGTTAGGGTTAGGGTTAGGGTTAGGGTTAGGGTTAGGGTTAGGGTTAGGGTTAGGGTTAGGGTTAGGGTTAGGGTTAGGGTTAGGGTTAGGGTTAGGGTTAGGGTTAGGGTTAGGGTTAGGGTTAGGGTTAGGGTTAGGGTTAGGGTTAGGGTTAGGGTTAGGGTTAGGGTTAGGGTTAGGGTTAGGGTTAGGGTTAGGGTTAGGGTTAGGGTTAGGGTTAGGGTTAGGGTTAGGGTTAGGGTTAGGGTTAGGGTTAGGGTTAGGGTTAGGGTTAGGGTTAGGGTTAGGGTTAGGGTTAGGGTTAGGGTTAGGGTTAGGGTTAGGGTTAGGGTTAGGGTTAGGGTTAGGGTTAGGGTTAGGGTTAGGGTTAGGGTTAGGGTTAGGGTTAGGGTTAGGGTTAGGGTTAGGGTTAGGGTTAGGGTTAGGGTTAGGGTTAGGGTTAGGGTTAGGGTTAGGGTTAGGGTTAGGGTTAGGGTTAGGGTTAGGGTTAGGGTTAGGGTTAGGGTTAGGGTTAGGGTTAGGGTTAGGGTTAGGGTTAGGGTTAGGGTTAGGGTTAGGGTTAGGGTTAGGGTTAGGGTTAGGGTTAGGGTTAGGGTTAGGGTTAGGGTTAGGGTTAGGGTTAGGGTTAGGGTTAGGGTTAGGGTTAGGGTTAGGGTTAGGGTTAGGGTTAGGGTTAGGGTTAGGGTTAGGGTTAGGGTTAGGGTTAGGGTTAGGGTTAGGGTTAGGGTTAGGGTTAGGGTTAGGGTTAGGGTTAGGGTTAGGGTTAGGGTTAGGGTTAGGGTTAGGGTTAGGGTTAGGGTTAGGGTTAGGGTTAGGGTTAGGGTTAGGGTTAGGGTTAGGGTTAGGGTTAGGGTTAGGGTTAGGGTTAGGGTTAGGGTTAGGGTTAGGGTTAGGGTTAGGGTTAGGGTTAGGGTTAGGGTTAGGGTTAGGGTTAGGGTTAGGGTTAGGGTTAGGGTTAGGGTTAGGGTTAGGGTTAGGGTTAGGGTTAGGGTTAGGGTTAGGGTTAGGGTTAGGGTTAGGGTTAGGGTTAGGGTTAGGGTTAGGGTTAGGGTTAGGGTTAGGGTTAGGGTTAGGGTTAGGGTTAGGGTTAGGGTTAGGGTTAGGGTTAGGGTTAGGGTTAGGGTTAGGGTTAGGGTTAGGGTTAGGGTTAGGGTTAGGGTTAGGGTTAGGGTTAGGGTTAGGGTTAGGGTTAGGGTTAGGGTTAGGGTTAGGGTTAGGGTTAGGGTTAGGGTTAGGGTTAGGGTTAGGGTTAGGGTTAGGGTTAGGGTTAGGGTTAGGGTTAGGGTTAGGGTTAGGGTTAGGGTTAGGGTTAGGGTTAGGGTTAGGGTTAGGGTTAGGGTTAGGGTTAGGGTTAGGGTTAGGGTTAGGGTTAGGGTTAGGGTTAGGGTTAGGGTTAGGGTTAGGGTTAGGGTTAGGGTTAGGGTTAGGGTTAGGGTTAGGGTTAGGGTTAGGGTTAGGGTTAGGGTTAGGGTTAGGGTTAGGGTTAGGGTTAGGGTTAGGGTTAGGGTTAGGGTTAGGGTTAGGGTTAGGGTTAGGGTTAGGGTTAGGGTTAGGGTTAGGGTTAGGGTTAGGGTTAGGGTTAGGGTTAGGGTTAGGGTTAGGGTTAGGGTTAGGGTTAGGGTTAGGGTTAGGGTTAGGGTTAGGGTTAGGGTTAGGGTTAGGGTTAGGGTTAGGGTTAGGGTTAGGGTTAGGGTTAGGGTTAGGGTTAGGGTTAGGGTTAGGGTTAGGGTTAGGGTTAGGGTTAGGGTTAGGGTTAGGGTTAGGGTTAGGGTTAGGGTTAGGGTTAGGGTTAGGGTTAGGGTTAGGGTTAGGGTTAGGGTTAGGGTTAGGGTTAGGGTTAGGGTTAGGGTTAGGGTTAGGGTTAGGGTTAGGGTTAGGGTTAGGGTTAGGGTTAGGGTTAGGGTTAGGGTTAGGGTTAGGGTTAGGGTTAGGGTTAGGGTTAGGGTTAGGGTTAGGGTTAGGGTTAGGGTTAGGGTTAGGGTTAGGGTTAGGGTTAGGGTTAGGGTTAGGGTTAGGGTTAGGGTTAGGGTTAGGGTTAGGGTTAGGGTTAGGGTTAGGGTTAGGGTTAGGGTTAGGGTTAGGGTTAGGGTTAGGGTTAGGGTTAGGGTTAGGGTTAGGGTTAGGGTTAGGGTTAGGGTTAGGGTTAGGGTTAGGGTTAGGGTTAGGGTTAGGGTTAGGGTTAGGGTTAGGGTTAGGGTTAGGGTTAGGGTTAGGGTTAGGGTTAGGGTTAGGGTTAGGGTTAGGGTTCAGGGTTAGGGTTAGGGTTAGGGTTAGGGTTAGGGTTAGGGTTAGGGTTAGGGTTAGGGTTAGGGTTAGGGTTAGGGTTAGGGTTAGGGTTAGGGTTAGGGTTAGGGTTAGGGTTAGGGTTAGGGTTAGGGTTAGGGTTAGGGTTAGGGTTAGGGTTAGGGTTAGGGTTAGGGTTAGGGTTAGGGTTAGGGTTAGGGTTAGGGTTAGGGTTAGGGTTAGGGTTAGGGTTAGGGTTAGGGTTAGGGTTAGGGTTAGGGTTAGGGTTAGGGTTAGGGTTAGGGTTAGGGTTAGGGTTAGGGTTAGGGTTAGGGTTAGGGTTAGGGTTAGGGTTAGGGTTAGGGTTAGGGTTAGGGTTAGGGTTAGGGTTAGGGTTAGGGTTAGGGTTAGGGTTAGGGTTAGGGTTAGGGTTAGGGTTAGGGTTAGGGTTAGGGTTAGGGTTAGGGTTAGGGTTAGGGTTAGGGTTAGGGTTAGGGTTAGGGTTAGGGTTAGGGTTAGGGTTAGGGTTAGGGTTAGGGTTAGGGTTAGGGTTAGGGTTAGGGTTAGGGTTAGGGTTAGGGTTAGGGTTAGGGTTAGGGTTAGGGTTAGGGTTAGGGTTAGGGTTAGGGTTAGGGTTAGGGTTAGGGTTAGGGTTAGGGTTAGGGTTAGGGTTAGGGTTAGGGTTAGGGTTAGGGTTAGGGTTAGGGTTAGGGTTAGGGTTAGGGTTAGGGTTAGGGTTAGGGTTAGGGTTAGGGTTAGGGTTAGGGTTAGGGTTAGGGTTAGGGTTAGGGTTAGGGTTAGGGTTAGGGTTAGGGTTAGGGTTAGGGTTAGGGTTAGGGTTAGGGTTAGGGTTAGGGTTAGGGTTAGGGTTAGGGTTAGGGTTAGGGTTAGGGTTAGGGTTAGGGTTAGGGTTAGGGTTAGGGTTAGGGTTAGGGTTAGGGTTAGGGTTAGGGTTAGGGTTAGGGTTAGGGTTAGGGTTAGGGTTAGGGTTAGGGTTAGGGTTAGGGTTAGGGTTAGGGTTAGGGTTAGGGTTAGGGTTAGGGTTAGGGTTAGGGTTAGGGTTAGGGTTAGGGTTAGGGTTAGGGTTAGGGTTAGGGTTAGGGTTAGGGTTAGGGTTAGGGTTAGGGTTAGGGTTAGGGTTAGGGTTAGGGTTAGGGTTAGGGTTAGGGTTAGGGTTAGGGTTAGGGTTAGGGTTAGGGTTAGGGTTAGGGTTAGGGTTAGGGTTAGGGTTAGGGTTAGGGTTAGGGTTAGGGTTAGGGTTAGGGTTAGGGTTAGGGTTAGGGTTAGGGTTAGGGTTAGGGTTAGGGTTAGGGTTAGGGTTAGGGTTAGGGTTAGGGTTAGGGTTAGGGTTAGGGTTAGGGTTAGGGTTAGGGTTAGGGTTAGGGTTAGGGTTAGGGTTAGGGTTAGGGTTAGGGTTAGGGTTAGGGTTAGGGTTAGGGTTAGGGTTAGGGTTAGGGTTAGGGTTAGGGTTAGGGTTAGGGTTAGGGTTAGGGTTAGGGTTAGGGTTAGGGTTAGGGTTAGGGTTAGGGTTAGGGTTAGGGTTAGGGTTAGGGTTAGGGTTAGGGTTAGGGTTAGGGTTAGGGTTAGGGTTAGGGTTAGGGTTAGGGTTAGGGTTAGGGTTAGGGTTAGGGTTAGGGTTAGGGTTAGGGTTAGGGTTAGGGTTAGGGTTAGGGTTAGGGTTAGGGTTAGGGTTAGGGTTAGGGTTAGGGTTAGGGTTAGGGTTAGGGTTAGGGTTAGGGTTAGGGTTAGGGTTAGGGTTAGGGTTAGGGTTAGGGTTAGGGTTAGGGTTAGGGTTAGGGTTAGGGTTAGGGTTAGGGTTAGGGTTAGGGTTAGGGTTAGGGTTAGGGTTAGGGTTAGGGTTAGGGTTAGGGTTAGGGTTAGGGTTAGGGTTAGGGTTAGGGTTAGGGTTAGGGTTAGGGTTAGGGTTAGGGTTAGGGTTAGGGTTAGGGTTAGGGTTAGGGTTAGGGTTAGGGTTAGGGTTAGGGTTAGGGTTAGGGTTAGGGTTAGGGTTAGGGTTAGGGTTAGGGTTAGGGTTAGGGTTAGGGTTAGGGTTAGGGTTAGGGTTAGGGTTAGGGTTAGGGTTAGGGTTAGGGTTAGGGTTAGGGTTAGGGTTAGGGTTAGGGTTAGGGTTAGGGTTAGGGTTAGGGTTAGGGTTAGGGTTAGGGTTAGGGTTAGGGTTAGGGTTAGGGTTAGGGTTAGGGTTAGGGTTAGGGTTAGGGTTAGGGTTAGGGTTAGGGTTAGGGTTAGGGTTAGGGTTAGGGTTAGGGTTAGGGTTAGGGTTAGGGTTAGGGTTAGGGTTAGGGTTAGGGTTAGGGTTAGGGTTAGGGTTAGGGTTAGGGTTAGGGTTAGGGTTAGGGTTAGGGTTAGGGTTAGGGTTAGGGTTAGGGTTAGGGTTAGGGTTAGGGTTAGGGTTAGGGTTAGGGTTAGGGTTAGGGTTAGGGTTAGGGTTAGGGTTAGGGTTAGGGTTAGGGTTAGGGTTAGGGTTAGGGTTAGGGTTAGGGTTAGGGTTAGGGTTAGGGTTAGGGTTAGGGTTAGGGTTAGGGTTAGGGTTAGGGTTAGGGTTAGGGTTAGGGTTAGGGTTAGGGTTAGGGTTAGGGTTAGGGTTAGGGTTAGGGTTAGGGTTAGGGTTAGGGTTAGGGTTAGGGTTAGGGTTAGGGTTAGGGTTAGGGTTAGGGTTAGGGTTAGGGTTAGGGTTAGGGTTAGGGTTAGGGTTAGGGTTAGGGTTAGGGTTAGGGTTAGGGTTAGGGTTAGGGTTAGGGTTAGGGTTAGGGTTAGGGTTAGGGTTAGGGTTAGGGTTAGGGTTAGGGTTAGG